>NC_092720.1:165381004-165681594 GCF_047496885.1 Scyliorhinus torazame | reverse complement strand
TGGAAGCCCATTCCCAAGGTGCCTGCTTCTTGAGAAGTTCAGATAGGGGCCCTGCTTTTGTGGCGAAACCATGTGATTACTGTACCCAAGTAAATCACCTTTTCCTGCAAAATCTGGGCCTTCTTGGGGTTGACTTTACATCCAATTTCTTTTAGGAGTACTAGGAGTTCGGCGAGAAGTGAAATGTGCTCTCCCTTTGTGTCTGTCTGTAGTAGCAAGTCATCTACATACTGGACCAGACAATCAGGGCGGGAAAATTCTGCAAGTACATTTGCTGGCTGTCAGTGGAAAATGGAAGGGGAGTTGTGGCAGCCTTGTGGAATGCACGTCCATGTATACTATTGTCCCTGGAATGTAAAGGCGAATTTATATTGGCACGCTTTATCCAATGGAATGGACCAAAAGCCGTTGCTAATGTCCAAAACCGAAAATAATTTGATTGGAGTCCCTGTTTGAGCGTGGTTTCGGGACTCGTGGCTACGGTGGCGGCTGCTACTGGGGTTACTTTGTTCAGTTCCCGGTAATCAATGGTCAGTCGCCTTGATCCATTGGGTTTCCTGACGGGCCAAATTGGTGCGTTGTTTGTGGAGGCTACTGATCTGAGTATGCCTTGATCAAGTAAACTCTCTATTACCTTTGAGATTTCTCCCTCTGCCTCTTGGGGAAAACCATACTGCTTTTGGGGTCTGGGGTCAGGACCTGTAATGTTTACCAAGCCAGCTATTTTGCCACAGTTGTGCTTGTGCTGTGCAAATGCTGCTTTGTGTTGCTGCAGGACTTCACTAACCTGTTTGTCCTGACTAATGGCTCGAGGGTCGAACCAGAAGTCTCCTACTGAGCTAATCCTGTTTTCATAGACTCCAACTGTGAGCGTGGCGGGGGCTCGTGCTGCCTTTGCCATTCTCCATACACATTTATTAACTGGATCAAAAGAGAGGTTGTGGGAGCTCATAAAATCGATTCCTAGGATGTGTTCAGCTGTCTGGGGTAGATCAACCAAAACTACGGGGTGTTTAGTTTTAATGTTCCCTATTTGTATCGCTACAGGGGCTGTGATATGTCCTTGTTGTAAATGACCTGTAATGCCGCTGAGTGTGATGGTGTCTGTTGTGGGCCACGTGTCTCGCTGAAACATTGTGGAGGAATTGAGTGTGGTGCGGGACCCTCCTGTGTCCCAAAGAAATTCTATGGGGTGTCCCCGGACTTTGCCTGCTATGACCGGTCTACCGGACTTGACCCAAAGGGTGTTGCAGACCCAAGTTGGGGAGCCCGAACACCGTCAGTTGGTGCCGTTCATGTCAATGTTCTCTGAATGGGCGCTAACGCTATGGATTGGCTTTGCCCTGTTCTTATTTAGGGTGCCTGTCTGTTGGTTTCTCTGCTGCTTTTGGGGCGCGTTGCACTCTTGTGCAAAGTGTCCTAATTGTCCACAGTTGTAGCATTCCTGGGGTTTTGGCTGTGGAGGGCTGTTCCTGCCCTCATTTACCCCTGCAGGGTTCTGGTGCGCATTAACTGGATTCATGTTTGCCTGCTCTTCCTCGGGTTTTGCAAATGCCTTGGACTGATTGCTCCCAAGCACGGGACAATCTCTTCAAACCCATTTCTCGTTGTGGGCCTCGTGTGAGGGGTCATAATTTGCGCAAGCTCTCTGTCCTGTGTCTGTCGCGTGAGAGACTAGGATTCCAGTCCATTTGGCCATGTTATCTGGGGACAAATGGGCGCGGGCTAACTCTCCGAAAACTGCTGTGAAATGTATCCACAAGCGTCCAGCAAAAGCTGTGGGGTGCTCTGTCTTCTTTTGCCTACACTTGTTTAGGCCGTCTACGGGGTCTCCTCTGTTATAGCCGATCGCATCTAGGATCGGTGTGTGCATCTCTTGGAGTGTGCCTCCTCCTACATTCTGTGGGTCGGGAAGGGCTGCCACGACTGAAGGGTCGAGGCTTAAAACTGTGAGCTTCACTTGCTCCTTTTTGTGCAGGCCGTACATGGTAGCCTGCTGTTTAACTGGTGGGGGTCTGATGTGGGAAGAAACGGTGTAATTTTTCCACACGCGTCCCGTAATTGGGTCACGGTTAACGGGGTTGTATATAGGAAATCTGTGTTTCCTTCTGCTGCGGCCCTGCGGTGTGTGGTAACATGGTTCATGGCTGGTGTGTTCTGCCTGTTCAGTCGGGGGTTGGGGTGCTTTTCTCTTTTGGGGGTTTTCTTGCGTACATGTCCCACGTACGTATCTGTGGGCAGTCTCATTTAACTCCTGCCAATCGGGGCCGTTTCCCTGGTCCAATTGGGGTCCAAACGTACTTTGAAACCCATTCTGGACAGAAAGCAGAGATTGCAATTCTGCAATTTGCTTCCGGCACTTTGCGTGATCTATGGAGCTCTGCCTTTGTTCCGTCATGGAAGTGTGAAGTGCTCGTAGGGCTGCTTTCAAATCATCGCACTGTTTCTGCAATTTCTCTACCTGTTGCTCGGTTTCTTGTCTTACCAAGACTGCACGTTGCGTGTCCTGGTAGGCCTTATCATATTGGGTCTGAAAACTACTCATATGTGCGAGACAAGACTGGTGTGCCCACTTGGCATCATCCACCTCTCTGTCCCTCGCTGCTAACTGTTCTCTCAAATCTTTACCCTCTTTCTCAAACTCGCTCACATCTCCCTCACTATTTCTGTCTCTCTCCTCTATCTCTCTACGGACCGTCCTAACGACCTCCTCTGTGCCTCGCAATTGTGCCAAGCAGGACACGATTGCCATCGGCTTGCGAGCTTTCCCTAAGCTCTTCTTGTGGATCTCTGACAGGTTCTCCCACCAAATATGTCCGATACTCCCGGGACCTGTTTCATCATTCGCGCAGAATTCACTCCAAAGGGGCCATCCTTTCACTTTGAGGTACTTTCTGATTTCCTCTTCTGATACGGGACACTGCCTTACTCTACTGGTCGCAGCGACCTCGAATTCCTGGGGGTTTATAAGTCGTTCCATTGCCTTCATTGCCATTTTCTCTCTATCTCTGGATTCTCTACTGAATTTGGAACAGGGGGTGATTAAGTGGTGATGTAAACACGGGTACGGCTTACGCTATTTTCCAGCCTACAAAACTCCCGACAGTTTTACGCAACAAAATCTCTCAGGTTTACCTTATATCCCTGTTAGTACACATGCATTAACACACTTCCGAATCTCGGAGGTTTGATCAGTATTGTTCTTACACTTGTGGTTTTTCTGTTTCTAATTGGATTCCAATTCAAATTTGGGTACTCTCGGAGTGGTTAGGCCACTTCTAAGTCGAGAACCGTCAGAGGTCGCCAGTAAATGTTGCTAATTGTGTTTCTCTTAATTTGGCTCTGAAGATGGCGGCCAATATGGTCACCTTCCTTAATTCTAATTACGTTTTGCTCTAGAGTCGCCAGGTATCTCTCGATACCGCTACAAGGTTCAAAACCGAATACTGATCAAAGACTCGATACACCAGTTAGTGAGTTCAAACTCAATGCTCATTTATTTACACACAGTCAAATAAACACATGCACAAAACTCTACAGACTAAACTATCACTACTGCTAAAGCCTATACTTAGCTTCAGGCGTCCACTCGGTCAGAGGAACAATGGCCATTGTTCGGTTCTGAGGCAGCTGGGGTTGAACTGGTATGGAATAACAGCTAAGAGCGTGTCTGGTAGCGTGCGTTGACCTTGGACTTACTTGTTCTGTTCTGATGCAGCTTTGGCAGGTCTCTCCTTGGTGAGAGCCGGAGCCAAGAGAGTGATTCTCTCTTGGGGGATCCTTCTTAAACCCAAAAGGGGCTTTGTGCGCTTTTGGGCGGGCCTTGAACTTGGCCCCAATTAATTGGTCCGTTTCCCAATCGTTCCTATCGATTTCCTCCAATAAAGGGGTGGGGGCTCTGATGCCTGGGCGTGTCCTAGGTGGCCGTTGGCCTGCTTTGTTCTGGTCTCCTCTGGCGCAGGGGTGTCTGCCTTGGTATCTTTTACTTAAATTTTACTCTTTTGTCACCGGGGATGGCTCATTAGTATGGTAATGGTTTTGCAGTTTTGGTCTTGTCTGGGAGCTGCGGTCCCAATCAACAGACAAACCCTGCACCTGCTTGCTTTCTCAGTATTGTCCATTTTCCCTGCAATCTTTGCAGTGTCCATTTTGTAATCGGGAAGTGGCCATCCCAGATGGCTACACATCTTAAGGCCACATGTTCTTTGCCCCTTGTCAAGTTTGAGTGTGATGCTAAGACCAAGTCCAGTGATGGGCTTGTGCCCCAGAATTCAGTATAAAACCATATTGGAGGGCAGCACAGTGGTGCAGTGGTTAGCACTGCTGTCTCACGAAGCCGAGGTCCCAGGCCCGATCCCGGCTCAGGGTCACTGTCTGTGTGGAGCTTGCACATTCTCCCCGTGTTTGCATGGGTTTTGCCCCCACAACCCAAAGATGTGCAGGGTACTTATGGTAATCCATAATTGGAAAAAATTAATTGGGTACTCTAAATTTTTTTTAATTTTTAAAAAATAAAACCATATTGAGTCAACACACTTCGATTGTACGTAAACTACTCTTAAGCTAATCATTAAATATCAATTTCCTGACAGGGACACAAAAAATATCACAGCCTCTCCTTTGTAAATGGCCGACCCTAGTTCTAGATTGTCCCTAAAGAAGAAACATCCTCCCCATATCCCGACAGTCAAGATCTCTCAGGATCTTGTACATTTCAATCAAGCTATCTCTTTCTCTTCTAAATTCCAGTTGACACAAGCCTGACCCGTCCAAAAATTCCTCAAAACACAATCCGTCCATTGCTGGTATTAATCTGGTAAAACCTCTCTAAATTGTTTCTAATGCATTTACATCCTTCCTCAAATAATGTGACCAATACTGTACACAGTATTCTTGGTGTGCTATCAACAGTTCTCTGTATAACTGAAGCATAATCTCTCTAGCTGTGGCTTCAAATCCACTCACAATAAATAACATTCTATTAGCTTTCCTAATTATTGTTGTACCTGCAACTAGACCTTTGTGATTGGTGCACGAAAACACCAAGATCCCGCTGCATCTCAGAGCACTGCAATCTCTCAGTATTTAGGTAATATGCTGCTCGTGTTCTCCCTGCCACAATGGACAATTGCACGTATTCTTATCAAGTTTGTAACTCAAATCTCCTAGCCCAGGAACCATTCTGGGAAATATCCTCTGCTCTCTTTCAAGGACCCTCGCATGCTTCCTAAAGTGTGGTGATCAGAACTGGACACAGATTCTATGTGAACCCTAATTAATACTTTAGATAGACTCACCAAGGCAACCTGTTTTTCCATATCGCCAATTATGATGCCCATATGCTTTGCAAATTATATTCTCAAAATATCCTGCCACCTTCAAAGATCCATGTATATGTAACTCCATGTCCTACTGTGCCTGCTCGATTCTGTCCACTTTCGCTCTCTTGCCTGTCAAAACACATAACCTCACACACTTTATTTAAACTGTATCTACCTCTTTTTCTTAAATAAATTTGGAGTACACAATTATTTTTTTCCAATTAAGGGGCAATTCAGCATGGCCAATCCATCTAGCCTGCACTTCTTTGGGTTGTGAGGGGGGGGGGGGGGGAGACCCATTTAAATACAGGGAGAACATGCCAACTCAGGCAGTGATCCGGGGCTGGGATCGAACCCGGGTCCTCAGTGCCGTGAGGCAGCATTGCTAACCACTGCGCCACTGTACCTCCCCTCTGTTTCTGCCTCTTGTCTGCCAATTCCACTAGTCTATCTTTATCAAACTGACTGTCTATTCCAGTAGTCTTTCTGTATCCTCTTGTCTGTCCATTCCACTAGTCTATCTCCATCCTCTGTCCATTCCACTAGTCTAGCTCCATCCTCTTATCTGTCCATACCACTTCTATCTCCATCCTTTTGTCTGTCCATTCCACTAGTTTATCGATATCCTCTTGTCTGTCCATTCTACTGCAGCCTAGGTCTCTCTTTTCTATCACTCTTGGCTGATAGAAGGTTCACTTCCCTGAAGGACAATATTTGGGGTTTTCGGACAACCTTAATGTTTTCATATTTTATTTTAATCCTATTGAGCAAATTTAATTATTTTCTATTTTCATAGAGAAAGCATTCACGTGAGTGTTTGTGGTGAATAACATGGATGTCTTTAAGGGGAAACAAGATGAGCTCATGAAGGAGAAAGGAACAGAAGGATATGCTGATAGGGTGAGAAGAGACTTGTGTGAAGCATCAACACCAGCATGGAACAATTGGGCCGAATGGTCTGTTTCTGCTCTGTAATTCTATATAGATTACCTTCCCTGGTTGGATTTGAATTCAGCACCAGAGCAATTCAACTCCATACCTGGAGACACAATTATTGAAATGTATTTTTGAGCCTCATTAAGATTTAAGCCTTTCTCTTTCAGCCTTTTCAATTTTGCCATATTTCATATTTCAATTTTTTTCTGAAGCTCACCCCAGAGACAACTGGCCAGACCATCGATCCTGACTGTCACTGGACTGATTTAATTGGTTTTTAATTACTTCTTCCAGTTGATGACATCCAGTTCAAAAGCAATGTATCTCCCATAAAGAACAACGGCTTCTTTGCCAGGTTTAATCTGTTTTTAAACAAAGCCCTTTTCATTGGGACTAGTGTCTCAGTGTTCCCGTCTCAGTGGGGTTTCATGCAATGTCCTCACACTTCAACTGAAAATGGCTCACATTTGAAAAATTGAGAGTTTAAAACTTGCATTACTCAAAATTAATGAATCATTCCTGCTGTTTGATTATGTGGAGAAATTAAAAATACATCAATCAAAAATCAATGATTAATTAGGTTGTTGATAACATAACTTATCGATTATATAATTCAATCAAAGCCTTGAATTAATATGGAACATGAGTGTACAACGGATTTATCAAACATCCCCCTTTTGTTTACAAGTTACTCCACATAAATAATCCATAAACAAAATGATCACACTTAAACAAAAAATCTATCCATTTTAGTCTGTTACAATTTTGTCTGTCCCTACACACACATTCATCTTTGGTGTTCAGGTCTTCACTTCCAAATTATATCTCTGCAAGTAAAGTAACATCTTTTCTAAACACTTTGGAGCAGATAGAAGTGGTTTGAAAAAGTTGCTTTGAAGTGGTTTGTGGTCAGACTCTGCCATCACTTTCTCTCTCCCAAACAGGTTTGATGACCATACGAATGACTTATCACAGACCTCACACATGAACATCCTTTCCTGAGCGAGTGCGTTGATGTACATTTAGGCTCGATAGCGGAGTAAAAGATTAATCACACACCTTCCATGTTAATGGTTTCTCCCCTGTGTGAATGCGTTGACATACACAGAGGGTCGATGACCGTGTGAATGATTTGTCACAGATTTCGCAGCTGAACAGTCTCTCTCCAATGTGAGTGCATTGGTGGACGAGGAGGTCCGATGACAGCGATCATGATTTGTTGCACACTTCACCTGTGTGAATCCTCTGGTTTCTCAGGAGCTTGGAGGAATTGGTGACAGCCGCCTCACACCCAAAGGGTTTCTCCCCTGGTGTATTAGGAGGCCTGATGATTTCACAAAAGCTTCATCGCAAACTTCACACACGAATCGTTTCTCTTCCATTTAGCTGCCCTTGCCTTAACAGAGGTCATTACATCTGCATCTTGTGCGTGGAGTGCTCCTCACATTAGAATTGCCTCTTAGGATTGAGTCAGTGGTTCATGAAACTCGTGGAATAATTGAAGCTCTCACCACACTTAGAGTGACTGACACTTCTTCCCAGTCTCACCCTGACTGCTCGCACACAGCCGAACCTTTGGAAAGGTTGGTTCTGATAGAAGGTTCTACAACACTGACCAGTTTCTGATGATATGTTAAAGCCTCCCTGACCCGGCCGATTTCCAGGACATCAAACAGATAAAGAACAAAGCCTGTGGCTCCGATGGCAAATTTCAGTTGAGGGCTTCAGAATTGGTGGACTTCTGCTCACATCAAGACTCCTTTGAACTCATCCTACGGATTTGGGAGAAAAAATAACTCCTTTCAACTGTCTTCAAGAAGGAAGAAAAATCAGGCTGTGGAAACCAGTGAGGTATTTCCCTCTTGCCCAGAGCAGGGAAAATCCTGACACACATACTTCCTGTGGCTGAGGAAATCCTCCCAGAGACACAGTGACATCTGTGAATAAACAGCAGCTTTGATACAGATTGAAATCTTCTGATGATGTTTGACGATCTATCACAGCTTAAATTGACCTTCTTGAAACAATTGGACTGATGGTGGGAGAGGTTGGAGACAGAGACTGCTGAGACAGACAGTGCTTTGGAAGCTCCAGTGTGTGAGCACTGGAGAGTAAACAACACAGACACTCTCAGTATAAGGCAAGCAGGCGAGCTGGTTCAAGTCTGCGTTAGGGCTAATTTATTAGCTTAGATAGAAGGCTGGATGTTGGACAGAGACAGAGAGCTGGGATAAATAGGTCTTTTATTCTGGATGGCAGGATGTAACTAGTGGGGTGCCACAGGTTTCAACCCTTGGGCCCCAACTATTTACAATCTTTATCAACGATTTGGAGTCAAGGATAGAAGGTTCTCTCGACAAATTTGCAGGTGACACTAAAATAGGTGGACAGTAAGTTGCAATGAAGAAATAAGAACCTTACAAATGGATATAGATAGGTTATGTGAGTCGGCCAAAATGTGACAGATGGAATTTAACATGGATAAGTGTGAGGTTATCCATTTTGGTCAGAAAAATGGAAACGCAACTTATTATCTAAATGGAGGGAGACTTTGGGGTGCTCCGGTGCGGAGAGATCTAGGTGTCCTTGAGATTGAGTCACAGAAAACTAGCATGCAGGTAAATGGAATGTTGGCATTTATAGCTAAAGAAATAGAGGATAAAGGTAAGGAAGTGTTCCTTCAACTGTACGAGGCATTGGTGAGACTGCATCTGGAGTTTTGTACACAGTTGTGGTCCCCTTATTTGAGGAGGGATGTAGTTCATTCTAGGCAGTTCAGAGGAGGCTCACTTAATTGATTCCAGAGATGAAGGGTTTGTTTTATGAAGAGAGATTGAGCAGGATAGGCCGGTAAATCGCACCCTTGATTATTCTAATGTACTTCTGCCCAGCTTTCCACATTATGCTGTCCATTAATTTGAAATCATCATATACTCTGCTCCCTGTGCCTTAACCTGCATCAAATTCTGTTCACTCATTATCCTGAGTATACTGATCAGTGAGTATGTGCTCACTGATTTACACTGGTCATTCCGTCTGCATCAATGTCTCTGAAGTGGAGATGGTCGATAGCTTTAAGTTCCTGGGGTCACCATCACAACAGTCTGCCTGGTCCACTCACGTTGATGCAACAGTCAAGAAAGCCCAACAACGTCTCTACTTCCTACGGAAGCTAAATAAATTTGGCATGTCTGCATCAATTCTCACCAACTTCTACAGATAAAGAGCATCCTATCTGGCTGCATCACAGCCTGGTATGGCAACTACTCAGTCCAAGATCGCAAGAAACTGCAGAGTGTGGTGAACTCAGCCCAGCGCATCACATAAGCTTGCCACCCCCTCATTGATTCTGTGTACACCTCCCGCTGCCTCAGGAAGGCAGACAGCATTATCAGAGATCCCTCCCACCCAGGTATTGCCTTCTTCAAGACCCTTCCATCAGGCAGAAGGTACAGAAGTCTGATGACCCGCACATCCAGACAAAGGAACAGCTTCTTCCCCACAGCGACAAGACTCCTCAACGACTCCCCCTCGGACTGATCTGTTCCCTGTAAGAACACTATTCACGACACCCTAAGCTGCTCTTGCTCATGTATTTGCTTTGTTTAGCCCCTTGTTCCGCACTGTAACCAATCACTGCTGGTCGATGTACCATTTGTCAATTTTCTCTTTTGATTATTCTCTTTGTCTACTATGTACGTAGTGTGCACGTTCCCTCTGCCCCAGAAAAATACTTTTCACTGTATTTTGGTACATGGGACAATAAATCAAAATCAAATTAAATCAGGCTTGGTTTCAAAATTCTCATCCTTTTTTCCAAATCACTTCATGGCTTTTTCGGCCCCTTCTTTGTAATCTCCTTCAGTTTGACAAACCTCCAAGATACCAGCCCTTAATCTTAAGCATTCCTTGTTTTAATCATTCCACCATTGGTGGCTGTGTCTTGGCCCTAAGTTCTGGAATATCATCTCTCAACCTCTCTGGCTCTCTACCTTTCTTTCTTTCCTACTTTAAGAGATTCTTTAAAACCTACCTCTTTGAAGCTTTTGGTCATCTGATCAAAAATCTCCATTTGTGGCCTTGTATCATATTTTGTTTTAATAATGCCCCTGTGAAGGACCTTGGGACATTTTATTCCATTAAAGGCACTATATAAATCCAAATAGTTTTTGTTGTTATCAGATATTTAAACGAGTTTGCTAGAGACGCAATGGTCTCCTTAAACAGTCAGATCAAATAATACTGACATCGAGTCGAAATCAGGAAGGGTAAGTCAGTATAAGGTTGAGAAAGTGTGTAAAAGGACAATACAGGATCCTGAGCTCATGTACAAAAGCAAGGAATTTATGAAGAATATAAACACTGGTTTGGCCTCAATTGGAATTTTTTCCATTTCTTGGCAGCCCATTTTAGGAAGGATGTACAGCCATTAGAGAGTGTGTGGAAAGGATTAATGAAAATGGGGGATGGCGGACTTCAGTTATGAACAAAGGTTGGGGAAGCTGGGGTTATTTTCTTTCGCGCAGAGAAGGTTGAAAGGAGATTTGATTTTGTTCAAAATCATGAGAGTTGTAGATAGAGTAGAAATAACTGGCACCTTTGGTGGAGTGGGTCAAGAACCAGAGGATACATATTTAAGGGGCGTCATTCTCCGACCCCCCTGCCGGGTCGGAGAATGGCCGTTGGCCGCCGTGAATCCCGCCCCCGCCGAAGTCTCCGGTACCGGAGATTGGGCGGGGACGGGAATCGGGCCGCGCCGGTTGGCGGGACCCCCCGCTCAATTCTCCGGGCCGGATGGGCCGAAATCCCGCCCAGAAATTGCCTGTCTCGCCGGCGTAAATCAAAGCTGGTATTTACCGGCGGGACCAGGCGGCGTGGGCGGGCTCCGGGGTCCTGGGGGGGGCGCGGGGCGATCTGACCCCGGGGGGTGCCCCCACGGTGGCCTGGCCCGCGATCGGGGCCCACCGATCCGCGGGCGGGCCTGTGCCGTGGGGGCACTCTTTCCCTTCCGCCCCCGCCACGGTCTCCACCATGGCGGAGGAGGAAGTGACTTTCCCCACTGCGCATGCGCGGGAAACTGTCGGATGCCGCTGACGCTCCCACGCATGCGCCGCATTTCTGCGCCAGCTGGCGGGGCAACAAACGCCATTTCCGCCAGCTGGCGGGGCGGAAATCCCTCCTGCGTCGGCCTAGCCCCTCAATGTTGGGGCTGGGCCCCCAAAGATGCGGAGCATTCCGCACCTTTGGGCCGGCGCGATGCCCGTCTGATTGGCGCCGTTTTTGGCGCCAGTCGGCGGACATCGCGCCGTTGGGGGAGAATTTCGCCCAAGGTGTTTTGCAAAACAAAAACAAAGGCAACATGATAAAATATTTTTGTATTCAGCGAGCAGTTAGGATCTGGATTGCATTGCCTGAGAGTATGGCGGAGGTAGGTTCAATGGTTGCTTTCAAAAAGAATTGGATAAGCAGCACAAGATTAAAAATGTGCAAGGTTACAGGGAAATTGAACCACCTGAATTGCTTTTGCAGACAGCCAGCTCAGACTTGATGAGCTGAATGGCCTCCTTCTGTGCTGTAACCATCCTGTGATTCCTATACTCTCGAGTTTAGAAGAATGAGGGAATTCAAATTGAGGTATATAAGATGAAAGTATGGATAAAGTAGACGTGGAGCAGATGCTTCCTCTTGGGCAGTCTAGAACGAGAGGTCATAGTCTCAGGATAAGGGGTAGCAAATTTAAAACAGAGATGAGGTGAAACTACTTCTCCCAAAGGGTCATGAATCTGTGATATTCACTCCCCCAGAGTGTGGTGGATGTTGGGACAGTGAGTAAATTTAAGGTGGAGTTAGACAGATTTTCAATTGGTAAGAGATTGATGCGTTACAGAGAATGGGCAGGATAGTGGAGTTGAGGCCATGATGAAATCAGCCATGATCGTATTGAACGTGGAGCAGGCCCGAGTGGCCTAATACTGCTCCTAGTTCTAATACTGCTCCTAGTTCTTATGCTCTAAGAAATAACTATTCTGTCTAATTCCACCTTCCAGCTTTTGGTCTGTGGCCCTGCAGCTAACAGCATCTAAAGCACAAATCTGGTGTTCTTGATTAATAAGGGGATTTCTGGATCAGGTATTATAGTGAGAAGGCAGGAGAATGGGGATGTGGAACATATCAGCCCTGAACGGAGCAGACTCGATGGGCCGAATGGCCTAATTCTGCTCATCTATCTTATGATCTTATGGAGATGTTTGTGTTTGGTGAGAGAGGAGCAGATGAAATAATCCTGATACATGTCACACTGAAACAGTTGTCTCTCATGTGGGTTCACTAATGTTCCAGGTCCAACTGTGGGAAGGTTTTATTACAGAACTCACACGTTTCTCTCATATGAATGTTCTGGTGTCACACGAGGGTCGGAGACATGGTGAAAGCTTTTGACAAACTTCACACCTGTAGGGTCACTCCCCAGTGTGGATCCTCTGATGGAGCAGGAGGTACGATGACCTTGAGAATGATTTGTCGCACAACTCACACTTAAATGGTTTCTCTCCAGTGTGAATGCGTTGGTGTAGGCAGAGATTCGAAGAGCACGAGAAAGATTTGCCGCACACCTCGCATGTGAACAGCTTCTCCCCTGTGTGAATCTGTTGGTGCAGTCGGAGGGTTGACGAACACGAGAAAGATTTGTCACACACCTCGCAGGCGAATGGTTTCTCACCTGTGTGAATGCGTTGATGTACGTGAAGATTTGTTAATTGTGAGAATGATTTGTCACACATCACACACGTGAAGGGTTTCTCCCCTGTGTGAATGCGTTGGTGTAGACGGAGGGTCGATGACTGTGAGAACGATTTCTCACACACCTCGCATGTGAATGGTTTCTCCCCTGTGTGAATGCGTTGATGTACACGGAGGGACGATGATTGTGAAAATGATTTGTTGCAAACCTCACACATGAATGGTTTCTCCCCAGTGTGAACACGCCAGTGTGTCAGCAGGGAATATGATTCCGCAAATCCCTTGTTACACATTTCACATTTGAATGGCTTCTCTCCAGAGTGAATGCGTTGATGTTTCACCATCATTGATGACCCTGCTTGATCATTCAGCTCACAAAAAAATGATTTCTCTTCCATGTGGGTGTTTGTATGTTGCAACTGGGTCAACATATGAATCTTGTGTGCTTGGAGCTCTTATAAGCCTTTGGAGCCCTCCTCTCACGAGAATAGCCTCTCACCAGGAGGAATCAGTCAGTGATTCATGAGGCTCGATGAATGAATGAAGCTCCCATCACACTTGCGAGTCCACTCACACTTCTTCTCAGCCTCACTCTGATCGATCACCCATAGCCGAACCTTCGGAAAGGTTGGTTCTGATGGAAGGTTCCACACCACTGACCAGTTTCAGATCTGATGATATGTCAAACCTACCCTGACCCGGCTGATTTCCAGATGATGGTTTCACTGCCCAACCTTCTCTGTGTTGAGCAATGCTGAGAACGTACTGGATGTCTTTGCACAGTTGTGCAGTTGTTTCTTGGCTGATGGTCAGGATCTGTGGTGTTGATCCTCTCTATATTCTCTGGTGTAGTACGGTGCAATCCTTCTGTAAAGCAGAAAAAGAAAACATGATTTCCTCCCACTCCCTCTCCTCCTTTGCTGAAGGGACTCAGTCCTCATTTAGAGACTGTTCCTCAGTGAGTGCCAATCTGCTATTCCCCTGTGTGGGGGATCAGATACAAGTCCCTTCTTTTTCCTCACTTGACTATCACACACCGTCTGTTTCCAGCAGGGACACTGGATAGTGACCAGGAGCAGACAACGTGGCTACTTTCTTTCCTCCGCCGAGACCCCCAACTTCCCAAGCACCATGATGGCAATGGAAAAGACAGTCGTGCGGCTATCAATTCACTATGAGTTTATATTGTGGAAGCAAAAACAGTTTGTGAAAGTATGTTTATAATATAAAAGACACTCAGAAATGTTAATTCCATGGAGATTTTGAAATTTCTCCCCTTGCTTTCCAAATTATTTGAGGAAAACATACTGGGCAGAAAGTATAGCTGATTGAAGGGTTTGGGTTATCCTGGGAAATAAATACACTGCACTCACTCAGACTGCACATCCCAAATTCAGCTCTCAGACACAGCACTGGGCAAAATGATCAAAAGCAAGCCCAAGCTTTTGGGAAATGCAGAGGGCTTCAGGTAAAATCTTTAAAGAAGACATTAGAAGGTATTTCAATAATTGTATGTCTGCCCCTCCCAGATAATTACACCTCAGCTTCCCATATTCAGCAATGGTCCATCAACAAAACTCAGCCTGTAAATCAGAAGGGAAATGCTTCCAATAAACACCCTCAATATCCAACACACAGCCAATCAAACAGCTCAGCACAAAGCACCGAGTAAACAGGTCTCTAAACTGGATCTTCTCACACAGCATAAGGGGCATTTCCACACCTGATTGCCCACAGGATAGTCAGACTGCCTGAACATTAGTGTGGATATTGTGCAATGTAATTCTTCTAAATTCTGCTCCTTCACTCACCATCTCCTGACTTGGTTTTGAGTCCCTACAGGAAGTGAAGCAGCTGTGGTAGAGGAAGAGGAGAGAATAGGCAGAGTGGGTGGGCTCTCTGATTGACGTCTCTCACAGCCAATCCAAATATTTCTGGAGGAACATGAGTAACATGAGTTTCCTGAAGTTTGGGAAATTAACCAGTGAAACAGAGGCAACTTTGAGCAGCAGATCAGGTGGGAATTTAAACTTCCCATCGACCCAGTTCAATAAAAGCACCCTTTTATTTAAATTTACAGTACCCAATTTTTTTTTCCAAATAAGGGCTATTTAGAGTGTGTCATGATATGCTGGCACACGCACACACACACACATAATGATATACAGACAAGCAGCTAATGGACACAGAGAACAGGACATGACCAATAAGCAGGCAGGCCAATCAGGGGTGGGATCTGACTGTCAAAGACACGAGGCACTCACACTCCGCCTCTTTCCACTGATGAACATCTAGTCAGTCAAGGGTGTTGTTACAATCTCACACCTCCGCCACGTGGCTAAGAGCTACTCTGGTTCAGTCAGACAGAGTAACCACACTTAAGTTAGCAGAGAGTCAAACGCACAGAGAACTGTGCTAACTGTGCTATTAGTTCAATAAACCTGATTGAACTAACTTCAAGGTCTGGAGTATCTTTCTGATCTAAGCTGCATCCAGTTGCAGCCAGTGTTAGACCAGTGTACCTAACACGACATGATACCAGGAGACTACTAATTTAAGGTGGCTTACCTCAGTCCGTTCCGTGACGACCAGTAAATGTATCCCGTCACCATGGAGAAGATTCAGGCTCCTCACCAGCTCAGGACCTCCGGCAATCTCAGTGCCAACTGGCGGATATTCAAACAAAAGTTTCTGCTGTACACAAAGCCTCAGACCTCGAGGGTGCGTCAGATGGAAGAAAGATCGCGCTTCTCCTCTCAACAGCGGGTGATCAAGCCATCGAACTCTTCAACTCGTTTAACTTCACCAAAGGCCAGGACAAGACAAAGTTTCAGACCATCCTGGACAAGTTCGATAGTCACTGGGAAGTGGACACCAATGAAATCTTTGAGCGCTACATATTCAAACAACATCTTCAAGGTAAAGATGAATCTTTCAATGCCTTTTTAACTAGCCTCCGCCTGCTAGCACTGTCCTGCAACTTTGGTGATATTGCTCAGAGACCAAATCGTGTTCGGAGTTCACTCTGATCCTCTGAGAGAGCAGCTCTTAAAAATCAAGCACATCACCCTGCCAGTCGAGATTGAAACATGTAGTGCGTGAGCACGCAAAAAATTGATATTCCCAATACAAATTAGCTGAAAATGAGAAACTTGCTTCCCACGAGGCAGTGAGTGTGCAGGCCATTTCCCGGATGCAGCGCCTCAGCATTGAAGACAGTGGCCATATCGCGCGCTTTTCCCGGAGCCCCACGCATGCGCGATGCGAACAGGATAACGAAGCGGCCGACACCCACACTGCGCAGGTGCAGATGTTTCCCGACCGCACTGCGCATGTGCGACGAGGTACACCGTGTCACGACGCCGACGTCATGACATGCCCGAACTGTGGCAACGCCCACTTAAAGGGGCACTGCCCTGCAAGAGGCAGGCAATGTTTAAACTGCGGGAAGCCTGAACACTATGCAGCCTTGTGCAGGTCTGCACCACCAGTCAGAGGCCAGCGCTCCCAATTCCGACGACGGCGCGTCCAGAATGTGCAACGACAATGACAGGATTCTGATCCTGGCAGTACAACGGATCCGGAGGACGAGTGCCTGGAGTCCGCCTACCGAGTGGGCATCATTACCACATGTGAACATGCCACATCTAACTCATCTCGCATTCAGTCCATCCTCACTGTGGATTTGGAGGACGAATGGCATGCGGTGATGCAGGTCAACCGCTGTTCCATCCAATTCAAGCTGGACACAGGTGTTTCTGCCAACCTCCTCTCACAGGCAGACTTCAAACGCATCAAGGAGCCCCCAAAGATCCTTCCAGCAGCCTGCCAGCTCCTGGACTATAACGGTAATGCCATCACGGCACTGGGGTCCTGCCATCTACTCGTCTCCAACCGGAGTACCCATGCATGGCTACGGTTCAAAATTGTCAAGGCAGACAGGGCATCCCTACTGGGTGCGCATGCCTGCAAAAGCTAAACCTGGTGCAGCGGGTTTAATTCAACGACATCCTCCAACATGGATCTTCAAGCTGGCACTGACGACATCCTCGCTCAGTATCCAGATGTGTTTGACGGGATGGGCATTTTCCCATATCGGTACAAGATCCTACTGCAACCTGATGCCAAGCCAGTGGTCCATGCACCACGCCGGGTCCCGGCTCCGCTGAAGGAGCGCCTGAAGGAACAGCTCAAGGAGCTGCAGCAGCAGGGGATCATTTCCAGGGTAACCGAACCGACTGACTGGGTCAGTTCGATGGTGGTGGTTAAAAAAACCTCTGGAGACCTGCGCATCTGCATTGATCCCAAGGATCTCAACCAGAATATAATGCGTGAACATTACCCCATCGCGAAGCCGGAGGAACTCACCAGTGAGATGGCACATGCACGGTTTTTCATGAAGTTAGATGCGTCACATGGATTCTGGCAAATCCAGCTGGATGAGTCCAGCAGAAGGCTCTGCACCTTGAACACACTGTTTGGCAGGTACTGCTATAACCATATGCCGTTCGGCATCGTCTTGGCATCGGAGATATTTCATCGCATCATGGAGCAGATGATGGAGGGCATCGAAGGGGTTTGTGTATACGTGGACGACGTCATCATATGGTCCACGACCCCTGAGGACCATGTTTCCCGTCTCCAGTAGGTATTCCGCCGTGTCCACGTCAATGGCCTGAAGCTGAACAGGGCCAAATGTTGCTTTGGCATGTCGACACTCAAGTTCCGAGGAGATCGGATCTCTCAGCAGGGCATGTGCCCCGATACAGACAAGGTCAAGGCCATCGCAGCCATGAAGGTCTCGGAAGACAAGAAGGCGGTATTGCGCTTCCTGGGCATGGTCAATTTTCTGGGCAAGTTCATCCCAAACATGGCCTCACATACCACGGCCCTACGAAACCTAGTGAAGAAGTCCACTGCCTTCGAGTGGAAGGCGGCCCATCAGGCAGAGTGGTTGGAGCTGAAAGCCAAGCTCACCACTGCACCTGTATTGTCATTTTTCGACCCAGACAGGAAAACACAAATTTTGACAGATGCGAGCCAGGATGGCATTGGTGCGGTCCTGCTGCAACGCGATGACACTTCATCCTGGGCACCGGTTGCCTACGCATCAAGGGCAATGACGCCCACCGAACAAAGGTATGCACAAATCGAGAAGGAATGACTGGGGCTTCTCACTCGCATTCTCGTTTCACGACTATGTCTACGGCCTGCCGACATTCACAGTCAAGATGGATCACAGGCCCCTCGTCCATATTATCCACAAGGACCTTAATGACATGACACCTCGGTTGCAGCGCATCCTCCTCAAACACAGAAGGTACGACTTTGAACTGGTCTACATGCCTGGCAAGGAACTCATCATTGCCGATACACTGTCCCGCTCCATCGCCGTGCCTAGTGAACCACCGGACGTCATCCGGCAAATTGAATCACAGGTTAAGTCACAGGTGCAGCTGTGTGCTAGCACCCTCCCGGCATCTGATGAGAAGGTGATTCGTATCCGTGAGGTGACAGCCAAAGACCCCCTCTTGCAGCGTGTTATGCAACACCTAGCCAATGGCTGGCAAAAGGGCAGTGCCCTCAATTTTTCAATGTAAAGGATGACCTCACGGTGGTTGATGGTATCCTCCTCAAATTGTACCGGATTGTAATTCCACAAAATCTCCAGAGTTTGGTGCTCCGTCAAATCCATGAGGGCCACCTGGGTGTGGAAAAGTGCAGACCAAGAGCCAGGCAGGCTGTCTACTGGCCTGGGATCAGCCAGGATATCGCGAACATGGTCCTTAACTGTGCGACCTGTCAACGCTTCCAGCCAGCGCAGAGTAAGGAGACACTTCAGCAGCATGAAATCGAAATCTCTCCATGGTCCAAGGTTGGCATCGACCTCATCCATGCAAATGGTCATGATTACGTGTTCATCTGATTATTTTCCAATTACCCTGAAGTCGTGAAGCTCTCAGACCTCACATCTCAGACCGTCATCAAGGCCTGTAAGGAGACATTCTCCAGGCATGGTATCCCACTCACTGTCATGAGTGACAATGGCCTGTGCTTCAGCAGCCATGAATGGTCTCTGTTTGCCCAGTCGTATCAGTTCAAACACGTCACTTCCAGCCCACACTATCCGCAGGCAAACGGAAAAGTTGAGAAAGGGGTGCACATAGTGAAGCAGCTCATCTGCAAGGCCGCGGATTCTGCGTCTGACATTCACCTTGTGTTGCTTGCGTACAGGGCGACCTCACTGTCCACTGGCATGTCGCCGGCTCAACTCCTGATGAACAGGGACCTGCGAACGACATTTTCAGCCATACACGTGCCCAACCTGGGTCACCTCCCGGTGCTGCAGAAGGTGCAGCAACTCCGAGACTGGCAAAAACAGGGCTATGATGCTCATGCCACCGATTTGCCCGTGTTATTCCCGTCAGACACTGTTCGGGTCAAGATCCCTGATGGAGGCTGGTCAGCTCCAGCTGTTGTTGTTCGACAGGCTGCCCGCAGCCCCCACCCCCCCGCCGCTCGTATGTTGTGCATCTGGCTGATGGTTCTGTTGTGCAACGAAACAGACGGGCACTGTGCAAAGTTGCCTGCCCACAACCACATTTGTCTCCGTTTCCTTCTGTTGTTTTGCCACCTCCTGATACCTCGACTCACGAGGCCACCAGTCAGGCTTCAATCCCGCCCATCAAGGCGCTGTCATCCCCACCACCACCTCTCCGGCGGTCGACCAGGATCAGACGCAAGCCACAGAGACTGGACATATGAACATTTGTTCTGTTTGCTATGTTCTGTGTTCTCGCATTAGGCAGCTGTTTTCACATGTACAAATGTTCACATCCACTGCATGTATACATGTTAATATTGGCCTATTCTTGTAAATACACTCACATATGTCATCCAAACATAAAAAAAGGGGAATGTCATGAAATGCAGGCACACACACACATAACGATGTACAGACAAGCAGCTAATGAACACAGAGAACACATGACCAATAAGCAGGCAGGACACTCAGGGGTGGGATCTGACTATAAAAGACACAAAGCCCTCACACTCCGCCTCTTTCCACTGATGAACATCTAGTCAGTCAAGGGTGTTGTTACAATCTCACACCTCCGCCACGTGGCTAAGAGCTACTCTGGTTCAGTCAGACAGAGTAACCACACTTAAGTTAGCAGAGAGTCAAACGCACAGAGAACTGTGCTAACTGTGCTATTAGTTCAATAAACCTGATTGAACTAACTTCAAGGTCTGGAGTATCTTTCTGATCTAAGTTGCATCCAGTTGCAGCCAGTGTTAGGCCAATGTACCTAACATGACAGAGTGGTCAATCTACCTACCCTGCACATCTTTGGGTTGTGGAGGTGAGGCCCACAGAGACACGAGGAGAATGTGCAAACTCCAACAGGCAGTGACCCGGGACTGGGATCGAACTCCGGTCCTCGGCACCATGAATAAAACCTCACTTATTGCAGCTGCTGTCTCAGTTCCCCCTGGTAAACATTTAACAGATTTTCTCATATGGGAGTAGCATTCTTCATCCTGAGGCCTTCAAACTAACAACATCCGTGTGGGATTTGTAGCCTTAGATATGTTTGACAGAAGATCAGAATAGAAAGACCCTCAGCGTCCAAGGCAATGAAGACATGTAGTGGGATCAGCACATATACAGCAGCGAGGGACACAGGAGAGAGGAAAAATTGAGATCAGGCATGGGAGGCGGTACAGAGTAGGAGCTAAGATTGAACCAGTTCTTGAGGAGTGAGTCTGTCACTCGATGATGGATTCTAATTTTGGCAGTGACTGTCACTCAGGGAATGACACTCACTCATGGTGTAACTTTGGGAGTGACCTTATGCTCAGGGCAGAGCCTGGGTTTGTTTAGTTACTCTGTGCTTGTAGTGACCGGAGAGTGATCATTTCTGAGGAAATGAAATAAAAGACATAGAGAGCATACAACCTGATGTAAACGGTACCTGTGGGCGTGAGGTTGCATTATTACATCTTGTGGATGGCGCAAAGAACCCTTAAAGTCCCGCAATTTTGCTATCTAAGGAACAAGAATTGGGTTTCAAGCCATACAGCTGCAAGGAAAGAAGTTACTGTCCAAATTGGAGGAGGGCAAAGTAAATTCAACTGATTCCTGTCTAAAGGACAGTCCTGTGATGTACCGGCCCAAGAGCGAATTAATAATGTGACATTAGATCATGATATTAGACTTGGAATTGTACCCCAGCAAGCACACAGGGAAATCAGTAGTTTGAGTTTAATTACTCTGCAGCATGGCAGCAGTGGGCTCCAGATAACACAGCCGCCAGCGGAGGGTTGCTGGCGGGGTGATGTGCTGTGTGTTCAGGAGTGGAAGATACTTATATTTCTACTTGTGACACTACAAGTTACTAAGCATGTCCCTGGGGAGGGGTATAAAGTTGAATCTCTTGAGGTGATTGCTGATGGGTTTGTGTAGAGAATGGGAGCATATGGATATATGGTAAAGGGGCTGAGCATATGTTACTCCTGACCACAGGCAATTGCTGTACTGAATGACAATATTATGCAGTGTTTACATAAAATACATTAAGATCAGAGTGGCAACCCCTCAGTGACAGTCACAGGAGAGCCGGTGAAGAATTCTTTGGGTGGCCCAGTCTGGCTGATGGTGCTTTCCTGATTGTGGAGAGTAATTACCCATGTGGAGGACTGAGCTGGAGGAACACCATCAGATCCTGTCTTCAGCTTTCTGGCTCAGTCACCCGGGAAGATATCCACTTGGCAGGGAGAACAGGGGTGATTTTCAACCCTCGGTAGGGTGACAAGTTGAATGAGGGGAAGAAGTCAGGAAAAGCTGCTGGAGGAACAGTTAAAAAGGCCCGACTGACATCAGTCAGCATGTTTTCGTGAGGGGGAAGCGTGTGAATGGATTTGGCAAAAGGGAAGGTCGCGTTATTGAGGAGATCTATCTGCTAGTGTCAGCTCTGCGGCAAACTGCGAAGGAGCGGGAGGGTGGGTGGGATCCTGGTTCCCGCAACAAGGATTCACAGGTGCGCAACTCCAATTCCAATTGCCGCCGGGCTCGAACGCTGGCGCCAACTGTCGCTGCGCGCGGCGGAACTACAATTCCCGTCAGGCACTGCGGACTGGCTCTCCCCCTGATTCCATACTACCGCTCCTTACTGCGCATGGGTAATGTAGTTGCGACCCGGTGGGAGTCTGCCTGGAAAGCGGCTGCGCAGAACTGCGCAGAGCTCGGAGTCAGGGAAGGCCCGCCCCCTCTACGTGACTGGCTGAGTGATTGAAACTGTTGGCGGGACATGTCCGTACTTTGTGTACGTGATTGGCTGTGAGAGACGTCAATCAGACAGCCCACCCACTCTGCCCATTCTCTCCTCTTCCTCTACCACAGCTGCTTCACTTCCTGTAGGGACTGAAAACCAAGTTAGCAGATGGTGAGTGAAGGAGCAGAATTTAGAAAATTGTTACAAATAATAATCGAGCTCGATAACATTTCACTGCGACTGAAGTTGCTAATGAGCAACGAATGGCACGAGCAGTTATCAAATGTTTAGACGTTTTCTCTAACAATCCAACGAAAAATAAACTGGCCAAACAAAGCCCAGTCGGCCATTGATTAACTAAACTCCAGTAAATGTTCCCCCCATTAACCTGACTGAACCAGCCACCACCACAATTAGACTTTATGTTCCACTATCAGCAGATTCACAGTGTTTACGGGAAGCTGTCCAATCTCAGCCTCAGCTTCCACCAAATTCCCTTCTCCTCCTCTGCCTGAATTGTAACATTGACCAACCTGCCACAAAGTGTTTACCTCTGGGATTCCAGAGAATTCTGAACCAGCAGCCAACACCGAGGCCCCTTCCGTGATTCTGCCCCTGTCCACATCAGGATGAATGTCCCTGGGGGTGTCTATTGCCACTGGATGTGTCTCCTTAACCAGAAGCCGTGTTTACCCCTGAATTCTCCCTGACAGCCCAAAGAAAGGATACCCTCTCCCCTCGGATCATAGTGACTAGACTTCTTGCTGTCCCTGTGAGAACTTTGTCTCTTTCTTCTCTCCCCTCGCTCTGTCTCTATCTCTTCCTCCCCTCTATCTCACAGACTCTTTCCATCTCTCTGTCTCCATCCCTTTCTCGTCTCTGTCTCCATCCCTTTCTCCTCTCTGTCCCTATCTCTTTCTCTCTCTCTCTTCACCTTTCTCTCACACTCGCCCTATCCCCTCTCTGTCTCTCTCTCTCTCCTTCTATCTCTCTATCTCGCTGACTTTCTGTCCCAAATCTCAAAGACAGAAAGTCTGTCTAGTCAGCCCCAGTTGCTCCTGTCTTTGTTTTCAGGTACGACTACTTTGCAAAACATTGCAGATGCTGGAAATCTGAATGAAAAACAAAAATTTCTGGGAAAACTCAGCAGGTTTGCCAGCACCTGTGGCGAGAGAAAGAGAGTTAACGTTTCAAGTTTGCATGAATCTTCTTCAGAATGTGCTAACTGTTGTGATAACTTTGCATCTTGCTTAACAAATCCCAACTTGTTCCTGTGGCAACCAAGCCACCTGACCCGCAGTTGGGCAGAGTTGTACAGCCTCCGACGAACCTCTCTTTTCTAGAGTTTTCTATTTTACCTTAAATTACAAAGACAGTTTAGAACATAGAACATTACAGCGCAGTACACGCCCTTCGGCCCTCGATGTTGCACCGACCTGTGAAACCACTCTAAAGCCCATCTACACTATTCCCTTAATAGAACATAGAACAGAACAATCTTACAAACTTCACATTGATAACACACCTGAGCTTCCTCAGCAGTGGGGAGGATTTAAGTGGTCTGGAGGAGAGTTCTTCCAGCACCACGGATGAGGTCGAGTTTGATCATCCACTCGATTACCTGAAGGCACTTTAACATTGTGTCTTGTACTGGTGTGCTGGGTTCCAACAATGTTGAGAATGGAGGTGTTCAGGCCTTCTCCTGTTACTGGACAATTTACAGAATAGAATGATAGAAAATTTAGGAAACAGAAAGAAGCCATTTATCCCATTATGTGTGCGCCGGCTGAAAAAAGCTTAATCCCACTTCCCAACATTTGTTCCATAATTCTGCGGTTACAGCACCTGAGGTGCAAATCCAGACACATTTCAAATGATTGGAGAATTCTTTCCTCTCCTACCATTTCAGGCAGTAAGTTTCAGACCCCCTCAACACTCTAAATGAAAACACTTCTTCTCTCCCTTCTAATCTTTCTACAAATCACTTTACATTCTTCCCCCTAGTCACTGACCTCTCTGCTAAAATAAAAGGGCACCCACTCGATCCAAGACCCTCACAATTTTGTAATCAATTCTTCCCTCAGTCTCTTCTGTTCCAAGGAGAACAACCCCAGCCGATCCAATCTTTCCGCATGGTTGCAATTTCCCAGTCCTGGCAATATCCTCTGAACACTCTCTGCCCCCCCCCCCCCCCCCCCCCCCCCCCCCCCATCCCCCTCCAGTGTAATCAATCCTATCTGTAAAAAGGTGATCAGAACTGCAAACAGTACTCAAGACATGGCCTAACTAATGGTTTTAACTTTTCTATCATAACTCACCCTGCTCTAATAATCTCTCCCTCGGCTAATGAATGAAAGGATTCCATTTGTCTTAACCACCTTATCAACCTGTACTGCCAACTTCAGGGATCTGTGTGCATTATCTCCAAGGCCCCATTACTTCCATTACACCTTTTCCATTATTCTCACTCATTGTGTAACGCTTTGCCTTGTTTGACCTGCCCAACTACATCATCTCCCACTTCTCTGAGTTCACTTGCATTTGCCACTTTTCTGCCCACCTGAGCACCTTCTTCTATTACATGACTGATTGTCCACAATTTTAGGCAAGATGTTCTAGGACCACAGACAGTTGCCCTGATCTGTTGAATATGGGGCTGTTTAACTCTGTTTATTCCTGCTGCCCTTGGTGTTTGGTCTGTCTGTAGCCCTTGGTGGTATATTCACTTGGTTCAAACCTGGACGCGAAGGTTTACCCTGACCTCCTGACATGTCTATCTACTGGTTTGATGATAATCATGGAATGAAGGTGGTGCCAGGCTGTGAGATTGTGGTGGATACAATCCTGCTGGTGATGGCTCACTACACCTCATGGCTACCCAGTTGTGAGGTTGTTGTTCGTCTACTTCCCCAATGATGATTGACATGGTGAAGTGCTCATTCCTCAGTTGGGAGAGGAATGGTATTTTTCCTTGACTTGTTCGACATGAAACCATGCAGTCAATATTAAGGACTTCCCAAACTGCCAGTTGGATGGAACATACCCAGGGATGGGGGAGGGAGGAGTTTGGGATGTTTCCAGATTGATACCATTCAGTTATTTGAGCTCATTGTGAATTGATAACCTATGTTACTCAGCCCGACTGTCTCTTCTTCCATTGTTCTCATGGTGCCTGGGAAGATGGGGATCAGGTAGAGGAAAAGAAGTAGCCACATTGTCTGTCCTGGTCACGATCCACTGTCCCTGGTGGAAACAGAGGGTGTGTGACAGTCAAGCGAGGAAAACAAAAGGACTTATATCTGATCTCCTACACAGGGGAATAGCAGACTGGCACTCACTGTGGAACTGTCTCTAACTGAGGAGTAAGTCCCTTCAACAAAGCAGGAGAGGGAGTTGGAAAAAAAATCATGTTTCCTTTCCCTGTTTTACAGAATGATTGCACTGTGCTACACTGAAGAATACAGAGAGGATAGACACCGCAGATAGATCCTGACCATCACCCAAGGAACAACTGCACAACTGTGGGAAGACATTCAGTTCCTTCACAGCATTGCTCAACACAAAGAAGGTTCGGCAGTGAAACCATCATCTGAAAATCGGTCGGGTCAGGGGAGCTTTGACATATCATCAGATCTGAAACTGGTCAGTGGTGTGGAACCTTTCATCAGAACCAACATTTCTGAAGGTTCAGCTGTGGATGAACGGTCAGGGTGAGGCTGGGAAGTGGGCTCTAGTGTGGTGACAGCTTCAATCATTCATCGAGCTTCATGAACCACTGACTCATTGCTAAGGGTGAAAGGTTGTTTGTGTCTGAGCTGTGCTCATCAGGCTCAGTTGTATCACCTGTAACTCAAAGATAGGCATATGGAAGAGAAACTGTTGAAGTGTGAGTTGTGTGACAAATCATTCTCATGTTTATCCCACTTGCGTATCCACCAACGCACTCACACTGGAGAAAAACCATTTACGTGTGAGGTTTGCAACAAATCATTCTCGCAGTCATCACATCTCCACAGACACAAACACATTCACACCGGGGAGAAGCTGTTCCGCTGTGACGTGTGTGAGAAAGCTTTCACACAGTTATCGAACCTCCAGGTCCATCAGACGATCCACACAGGGGAGAAACCCTTCAAGTGTGAGTTTTGTGATAAAGCTTTCCCAACATCTACAAGGTTCCTGATACACCAGAGCGTTCACACAGGAGAGAATCCCTTCAGGTGTGAATTGTGTGACCGAGCCTTCACGCAGTCATCAGCGCTCGCGCAACACCGACGCATTCACACAGGGGAGAAACCATTCAAATGTGAAGTGTGTGCAAAATCATTCTCTCGCTCATCTCACTTTCGTGTTCACCAACGCACTCACACTGGGGAGAAACCATTCACCTGTGAAGTGTGTAAAAAATCATTCTCCCGACCATCGAACCTCCGTGAACACCAACGGCTTCACACTGGGGAGAAGCCGTTCAAGTGTGAGGTGTGTAACAAGGACTTTGCTCAGTTACCAGGCCTGGTGAGTCACCGGCGCATTCACACAGGGGAGAAGAAAATATTCACCTGTGAGGTGTGTAATAAGGACTTTGAACAGTTATGGGGCATGTTGGATCACCGCCGCATTCACACAGCGGGGAAGACAAGTGAGGTGAGTGACTGAGCTCAGCTGGAGGTTGAAGAGGATGACAGTGACCAATTGTTGACGGAGATGAGAGTGGAGAGGGAAATCGAGAGGAATTTAAGGAATGTCAGAACTGGAGTCATCCCTTGAGTAATGCAATTAGATCATGGCCGATCCGAATCTTCACTCCATCTACCTGCCTTGGCTCTGTAACCCTTAATCCCATTGAGTAACAATAAACCTATCAATCTCAGTTTTGACCTTTTCAGTTGACCCCCAGCCTCAACAGATTTTTGTGGGGAGAGTTCCAGTCCCCTTTTTGTGAAGAAGTGTTTGCTGACATCACCCCTGAACAGCCGAGCTCTGATTTTAATGCTGTTTCTCCTTGTTCTGGACTCTCCCACCAGAGGAATAGTTCTCTCTAATGACTCTATCAACTTGTTTGATCACCTTAAACACTTCAATTAAATTATAGAACACAGAACATTACAGCGCAGTACAGGCTCTTCGGCCCTCGATGTTGCGCCGACCTGTGAAACCATTCTAAAGCCCTTCTACACTATTCCTTTATCGTCCAGATGTCTATCCAATGACCATTTGAATGCCCTTAGTGTTGGCGAGTCCACAATTACCCCATTATTTTCTATATTCAAGGGAATGCAAGCTCTGTCTGTGCAACCTGTGGTCATTTAACCCTTGAGCCCCAGGAACATTCTGGTGAATCTACGCTGCACTCCCGCCAAGGCCAATATATCCTTCCTGAGGTGCAGTTCTCCAGATAGGGTCTAAACAGAGCTCTGTACAGCTGTAGCAGAACTTCCACAAGGACACAGTTGGTTTTGGGGAGGAGAAGTTGTGGATTATCTTTTCTCTTCAGGTGGCCCTGGAGTAATGAGCAGTTTCGATAGAGGAAGGCAGGACTACTAGTGTTTGATATTGTCCATTCAGATTTGCTAACGGATGGCTAAACCAGTTATGTACCAGATACACGCAAATCTTCACCACTTGGACTTGAAAAACAGGGAGATCGACCAGGATGGAAGAGAGTAAAGGTAATTTTTGGAACAAGTGTGTAGAAGGTGAATATGAGGGAGTGGTTAAACCAGATTGACCGGCTAGAGAAGCAGTGTATGAAGGCCAAAGGGCAGAGAGTTGCGAATTTAATAATAATCTTTATTGGTGTCACAAGTAGGCTTACATTAACAGTACAATGAAGTTCCTGTGAAAATCCCCTAGTCGCCACACTCCGGCGCCTGTTCGGGTACACTTAGGGAGAATTCAGAATGTCCAATTCACCTAACAAGCATGTCTTTCGAGACTTGTGGGAGGAAAACGGAGCACCCGGAGGAAACCCACGCAGACCCGGGGAAAACGTGCAGGCTCCACGCAGTCAGTGACCCAAGCGGGAATCGAACCCAGGTCCCTGGCATTGTGAAGCAACAGTGCTAACCACTGAGCTACCTAGTGAGTGTGTGTTCGTAAAGTGAGCCAGCTCTCAGGCATGTATGTGGGGTAGAATCGGACTCTGCTTTAGTTGGTGATGTGATTCATACAAGGGTAAAACCCTTCAAATGGAAGGTTGGTGACCGAGCCTTCACACAACCACTGATGCTACAACATCACCAATGCGTTCACTCTGGGGAGAAACTATTCAGCTCTGAGGTGTGTGGCAAGTGCTTTGCATAATTATCGGGACTGGTGTATCATTGACACATTCACATGAGAGAAATCATTGAAGAGTGAGGTGATGATCAAATGATTGTAAACACATTGATCAGCAAACAATGATACATCCACAATGAGGAAAAGACATTCGAGCATAAGGTTTGTGACAAGGTCCATGTTCTTCCTGACATACCAGCCAATTCACTCGAGGCGTGAGGTTGTCAGAATGCTTTCATACTCATCTGATCTCTCGAGGCAACAGAGGATCAAATGTGAGGCATGTGACAAATGACTATGGGATAGAATTAGACCTTGCTTTAGTTGGTGATGTGAATTATGGACAGATCCTCTTCAGGTGATGGGTGTTTGACTAATACCATGACTAATGTTTGTACTCTCCTGTTGGGAGGATAACTATCCTGAGCATGGCGAGGGAGTGGAGGTGAGTCTCTACAGACCTGAGTTCCCTCAGCCCATCATATCTCGATGTAATAACAGTGTGATATGTTCACCAAACACTCTTCCCAGATTCAGTTCATGTTCTGGGAAAGATCTTGGTCATTTTTATTGTGTATTCATAATGTTTTTAGTGTTTCCTCACAAGCAACCTTGTAGCTGAACAGGGGCACTTTAAGAGAACAATTGCGTGACATCATCAGAGATGACATCGTCGGCCATTTGCGCGGGCAACCGGGTACTCTAACATCGCAGTCTTTAGTGTTAACTTCTTCTAAATAAAGATCTGTTTTGGTTGAACCTCCAAGGCCTGCAGACTCGATCTTGAATCCACAACAATTTACAAATATTTTGGTTTTGGTTGATTCAAAGTTTGGTGTAAACTTAATATTGTGTTGCCGTCTGCTTAGTTATCAGTCTTTTATGCATATTTATAACTCAATAAGTTTAATTTTTATTAACTGAACCTTAACTGTCTGATTATTCAGCATGATTTTTCCTATTCACTGAAATGTCCCGGAGCCTACACAATATATTGGTCAATGTTACTGTGGGCTGGAATCTCCATCAAGGGTTTTATAATTTCTGGTTCATGGGAATCAAAATTTTCCTTTAAAAAGAAAGATTTGCTGAGCGTTTACTCTAGCTTGTGTCAGTTCTATCAGTGTAAGCCAGCTGAAATTGACCAGATCAGGAATATTAAACCGGAATTATGTCAAACGTGAATTAATATTGCATCATTTTAAATGTAAGTTTTGTCAATCGTAAATTGAACTTTTGTGATCTTTTACACCGGTTTATTAAACATCACCCAGGAAGCTGGCACCAACCACAGAAATGACCACGGCTCCAGATGGGAATAATGAGAGTGGTGAGTTTCTGCCGATTGTGCCGGTTTGAAGTGGCTCTTCAAATTACACTGAGTTTTTGGGTGTTCAGGCATCAACAGTCAGTTATATTCATTGCTCCAGTCTGTGGCCAGAAATTATTTCAGCAAACTACAGGCCCACAGACAACAGTTTATTTCAGTTGTGTCACATAAATAAGAGCAAACGTTTAATATAGTCATAATGTAATTATGACCTCAATAATATTGTCTGGCATTTCTACTTTGTTTATTCATTGGTGACAGAGTTTAAAATGGTGAACTTTCTCTCTATTCCTCTCTTTATAATGCTGGAGGAGGAAAGTCAGAAACGGGGAGGACAGAGAAGAGGGTGAAAGAGAAAAAGGGCTGCATGAGTGGCCCTTCTTCATCTCAGTGGGCCGCAACAATGAAATCAGAACCGATTACTGACCATGATCAAGATTAAATATATTTAATACATGCCAAATGTTTCATAACGAGTTATAGAAAATACTTATTTATATATTGATTGAACTATCATCAACATCAACAGGTAAAAAGAAAATAAATATTTATACTTTTGGACGTAGAGCAAGTGAAATGTGTAATCAGCACACATGTCACTTCACTTGCCCTTGCTTTACTGTGTGTGTATCACTTCAGTCATACAGGTAGGAAGAAACTATGTGGATGAAAATTAGAGGCATGTGGCAACCCTGAGCATGGGCAGCGGTCAGCAAAATGTCTCGTGGGCCGCACTCAGAACCCAGACGGTCCGCAGGTAGCTCCCAGGCTCGGGGCTGCCCGCCACTGCCTTAAAGCCTTTTCCTCACTATGAGCAGTGCAATGATTCTGCCATCCCAGAGTGCTGTCTGGACCAACATCATCTGAGGCAAGGGATGAGAGCCAGTCCAGTAATGGAGAGATCATGAGAATGATAAGAGGAGGAATCTTCAACATTACTGGGCCCATTGAGACAGCTCTGACCAACACCATAATTGTCCCTGTGTTTTATTGTCAGTTCTCTCGCTCTGAGATATTTTATTCTTTATTTGTTCTCGTGTCTCTTCCTTTATACTTTATGACCTCCAGCCCCATTCTCTCCCTCCATGTTTGTACAAAGGATCTGTAATTGCGCTGAGAGAGCTGCAATCATGAACATAAGAAATTGGAGCAGGAGACCACTCGGCCCCTCAAACCTGCCCCACCATTCAATACAATCATGGGACTGATCTGCATCAACTTTACCTTCCTCCTCCACTCCCCACATTCTCTAAAAGACCAAAACGATCCATCCCATTCTGGAATGTACTCAGTTCCTGAGCGTCCACAGCTGCCTGGGATGGAGAATTCCAAAGATTCACAACTATCTGAGGGAAGACATTTCTCCTGATGAAAAGAGCCCATCAGTTTGAGCTGAGACTCCACATTCTTAAAGGCACTGATTGGACACGGTGGAATATTCCATTACATCAGGAAGCTCCTGACTCCCCACTGTTTCTGGTGAGGAGGGGAAGGGCGTTTTATAATTATTCATTAAGAAGCAGTCTCCACCCCTACCCCTCCCAGTTACAAGAAGTTTCTGGTTCAGTATTGTTATCTCGGCACCGCCATTGGTAGATCTGGAGAAGAGACAGAAGACAAGATGGTGGAGGATCCAGTGCAAGAGAAGCAACTTCAGTTGTGACAGAGAAAGAGGGAATGTGAGTGAGGCAGGGTGAGAGGGAGAGGGAATGGTGCGGATATAGAACCAACGTGAGGGAGGGAACGAGAGAAGGGAGAGAATGTAATACTGAGGCAAGGAGAGGGAAAGGGAGTGAGGTAGAGAAACAATGTGGGGATGGAGAGAGAGAATGGATGCAGGAGTGAGGGGAGGAGAAAAGAGGAAATATGAAAGGATGGGAGAGGGAATGAGAATAAAATAATGGAAAGAGAGGGGGAGAAGGAAGCCACTAAGGGCAAGAGAGCGGGAGAAAGGGTTTTGGGTAATAGGTCTGTTGTCAATCACATCCAAGCCAATCTCAAGCCTCTCTGAGGATGAATAATGCTATTCCCACATTAGAAATCTGTGTCAAACGTTCACTGGGGGGAGCTGAGACAGCAGCTGCAATAAATGAGGTTTTATTCAGATGGGACATTGACAAGGTTAAATCCTCACCTGATCTGCTGCTCAAAGTTGCCTCCATTTCATCAGTCAGTTTCCCAAACTTCAGGAAACTACTGTTATTCCAGAAATAGAGGGTGTGACAGTCAAGTGAGGAAAAAGAAGGGAATTTCTAAGCATGGAGTCAGTCCCTTCAGCAAATGAGAGGGAGTTGGAGGAACTTTCCTTTTCCTGTTTTATAGAAGGATTGCTCCATACTACACCAGAGAATATGGAGATACCAGATATCTTGGGATACCAGACAATTCACACAGGGGAGAAACTACAGATGTGGGGTGGATTCTCAGTAGATGCGGCGTGCCTCCGCCGGCAGCGGGATTCTCCGTCTAGCCAGCCAGCCAATGCGATTTCGCATTGTGGGCAATCCCACACCGCCGAAAAATCCCCAGGTGTGGTTGTGCTGCCGGCGCAACGTAGAATCCCGTCAGTGAAGAATGCAGCCCGCGATGTTTGCCACAAGGCTTTCACGCACTTCATCGATCTCCTGAAGCACCAGCTGATCCACACTGGTGAGAAACCACTCAGGTGTGAGGTGAGGGTCAGAGCCTGAGAGTCTCTTGCAGTGTCTCAATTAGCTTCAGAGCTGTATGCTGGATGAACTAGAACATGTGACTCAAGCAATGTATGAAAACAACAATCTTTATCAGACAACTTTTTTGGGGAAAATATTTTTTTTTAAAAAACATTTCATTAAGGCATTTATGATTTTATAACAATAAACAATACAAATACAAATGTAAACATAGTTCAGTGCGTAACACATCCTCCATCTCCCACTGTTCCCGCCTACTCTGGACACAAATTAGCCTAACCCCCACCCCCTTATTGAATCTGCTGACAGTTCAATTTTCTCCGAAGAAGTCGATTCTGAACAAACGCGAACGATCCTCTCAGGGCCAACTTTTTTTCTCAAGTCTAAGAAACCCAGCCATGTCGCTAACCCAAACCCCCGATTTTGGGGGCTTCGAGTCCCTCCATGTTAACAATATCGGTCTCCGGGTTACCAAGGAGGCAAAGGCCAAAACGTCAGCCTCTCTCACCCCCTGGACTCTTCCAACACTCCAAAAATCGCCACCTCTGGACTAGACACCACCCTCGTGTTTAGCACCGTGGACATGACATCTGCAAATCCCTGCCAGTATCCTCAAAGCTTCGGGCATGCCCAAAACATGTGGACAGGATTTGCGGGCCCTCCTGCGCATCTCACACACCTGTCCTCTACCCCAGAAAATTTGCTCATCCGAGCCACCGTCATGTGTGCCCGGTGAACCACCTTGAATTATATCAGGCTGAGCCTGGCACATGATGAGGACGTGTTAACTCTGCTCGGAGCATCCTCCCATAGACCTGCCTCTAACTCCCCTCCCAGCTCATCTTCCCTTTTACGCTTTAGCTCACCTATCTGGGTTTCCTCCTACTTCATAAGTTCTTTATAGATTTCCGAAACCTTCCCCTCCCCACCCCCGTTCTAGAAACTACCTTGTCCTGTATCATCCCCTGTGGAGGTAGAAACGGAAAGGTCGAAACCTGCCGCCGCACAAAATCCCTTATCTGCAGATATTGAAACAGATTCCCTCCTGGCAATTCAAACTCCTCCTCCAAATCCTCCAAACATGGAAAGCTCCCATCAATAGATAGATCCCCCAGCCTCTCAATCACTATTCTCTGCCACCTCCGAAACCCCCCATCCAGCCTTTCCAGGACAAACCAGTGATTACCACAAATTGGAGCCCACACCGACGCTTTCCCCACTGCCATATGCTTCCGCCCCTACCCCCAAACTCTCAGAGCTGCCATTACCACTGGGCTTGTGGAATACCGAGCCGGCGTGAACGGCGGAGGTGCCGTTACCAGTGCTCTTAAACTTGTGCCCTGACATGATGCCGCCTCTACCCGCTCCCACACTGACCCTTCCCCTGTGTTATTCCTGGTGTCTGAATAAAGCTCGTAGTCTTACAGTTGAAATAGATGCTTTATTTTGAGTTTGTTCTCCCTCCAGCGCTTATACTATGTTACATCTGAGCTGCCTGTCTGTGTCCTGCTCACCAGCTGCCGTTCCTGTGAAGAGTCCCTGACTTCCTGTCTGTCTTTATACATCTCCCGTGCTCCCTCTAGTGATTGCTTAGTTGTAGTGCATCTACATTGACACACAGATATGCAGATCACTACATCCCCCTTTTAAAAAAAACATTTTCTGTCCAGTGTTAAAGAAAATTGTACAAAACAGTGAGATTAATTATGATATGTATATCTGTACAAGTGGTGATGATATTGGTTATTCTAAAAAGCCAATTAATATTCATGTGTCCAATCTTAATAAACACATTTATGAGTCCAAACTTTATGTATTTGTTTGGTTGAGTTTTTTTCTGTTGTTGGTGTGGTGATGTTGATATTGTAACTTCTTTGTGAGTGTCGTCAGTGTTCTTGCGTTTTAAGTAACCAACAATTCATCACGAGGTGTTCGAATGGTCGAACCACTGATGTTGACTGACGTGGATTTTTTTCTGTGCTTGTGGTATCCATTTAGTGTGTCATGTGCCTTGAAAGCTGGTGTGCTCGTTGGAGCAAATGTGAATTTGTGATATTAGTTGTCATGTCATGGTATGTTTGTATTCTTGTCATTGTTTTTGAGTGTAAGGTTGCATTGTCCTTCGTGTGCAGAGTTGTACCATGTTGTACAGGTCGTTTTATTGTTTCTGTCTTTGTTGTTTTCGTTGTCGTTCTTGTTGCTGTTGTTGTCTTTGTTATGCTTCTTGCTGTTGTGCTTGTAGTTTTTGTTGTTGTTCTTGTTGTGCTTTTTGTTGTTGCTGTTGGTCTTCTTGTTTCTGTTGTACTTCTTGTTTTTATTGTTCTTGTTGCACTCAATAACTGCTCCGTGTGGATAATTTGAGTCATTCTCCAAGTTATTGGTGTCTCTGTCTTCTGTGGTGGTAACTGCTGTTTCATTGAGCGTTTCTTCTTGAGGATTGTGAGAATGATCTGATGTTGCATTAATCTTGGTGACATCAGTCATCGGTGGTGGATTTGATTCCTCTTCTTTGCTTCCTTGGTGCTCCTCTTCTGGAGTCATTTGCAGTGCATTTGAATCATCTTTGGTTTCTTGGTGCTCCTCTTCTGGAGTCAAAATCTTCAAGATTCCATTTTCTTGTCGGTCTTGATGCTCCTCTTCTGGAGTCAAAATCTTCAAGATTTCATTTTCTTGTGGGTAGTTTAGAGTGGATGAGGTTTCAATTGATGTGGTCTCTCTGGACTCATCAGTAGCCATACTCTGTGCTTCTGTACAGACGAGCTGAGATCTGTCAATCTCATTGTGATCCTGCACACCCTGTATGTCGAGTATGATCACATTGTCACTGTTTTCACTTACATTTTCTTCTTCTGGTTGCTCAGATACGGTGGGTAGACCTTCGTGGTCTTGATCATGCATGGCGTTTGCTATGGAGTCTTTAATTGCTTCCATTTTGGAGTCTGTCAACGGGCTCTCTGTGGAGGCTTGCGTTGCTCTCTTTGTGTAGTCTTTCATCGCTCTCTGTATGGAGTCATGCAGTGTTCTCTCTGTGGAGTCGATCTGTGCTCTCTCAACGGAGTCGGTCAGTACTCGCTGTGTGGCGTTGTGCTCTTGGGTATTTGACAGATTGCTGTCATCCAATGTTTTGACAATCTGCCATTGCATCATGGTATTGGATTCATCTTCCATGAGTGGAGTCGTGTTGAGCTTCCCAACCGTGTCGTTGATGCTATGATCATCATATCCGAATATCTCAGCTATGTCTGAGTAGTATTCTTCAATATACAAATCATCTCTTTTTGTTTCGGATTTGTTATTGTGCTCTTCATGTTCAATGAACAAATCTTCTTAGGTTTCTGATTTGTCATTGTGCTCTTCACTTTGGGTGGTGCAAACTGTTTGTTCCAGGGTACTGAGGAGGTTATTTTCAACTGCTGGGAGAAGTTCAGGCATTGTCCCGTCTTTCGAGATATAAAAATTGGATTTTGTGGCTTTAAAACTCTTTTTTAAAATTTTCGGGCATTTCCCTTTTAAGTAGGTGTGGTCCGGGTCTTCTGACGTCATGGCGCTCGTGACGGCATTCGTACCAATCGATTGCGCATGCGCAAATTGATTTTCCTTTACTGTGCGCTTTTTCTTCAACGGCACATTCGCATAACTACCTTCGAACGGTGCGGTCTTTTCCTTCAACTGCACATGCGCGACTTGCGCATGCGCAGATCGATCGGCGAACGGTGTTCGATATTCTGCTGACTGAGCATGTCCATCTTGCGCATGCGCAGGTCGATCTCCGACCCAACCCTCTTTTTTAACTGCGCATGCGCCATTGGCTGATTCCATCGGCGCATGCTCGACCGCAGGACCTAGATTTCTGTCTTGTTCCCCGGGCTGTTTAAAATGTGCTCAGACGCCATTTTAACTTCTTCAGACCCGTGAAAAAGAACTTTATCGCCGTTTTTCCTGGGTAAGCACTTAAAGTTATCTTTTTCTTGCAATCTGCACTTACCACTCGCGATTTCCAGTGTTAAACCTTTCTGTTCTGGTAATGATTGGTTGAGTTTCGCATCACTTATGCCCTGTGCATTTTGGTCTCCAAGCATTGAATGTCTTAAAGCAGTATTGTTACTGGTGTTACAGTACTCTTCAAATTTCTTCAGTATTACTTCTAATTTGGTGTTCTCTTCAACCTTTCAAGTATTTAAAGCAGTTATAGATTTTTCTAGCTATATGTCCCGCTGTTGTGAGTAGCATTGTTATTTTCAACAAACAAAGAACAAAGAAATGTACAGCACAGGAACAGGCCCTTCGGCCCTCCAAGCCCGTGCCGACCATGCTGCCCGACTAAACTACAATCTTCTACATTTCCTGGGTCCGTATCCCTCTAGTCCCATCCTATTCATGTATTTGTCAAGATGCCCCTTAAATGTCACTATCGTCCCTGCTTCCACCACCTCCTCCGGTAGCGAGTTCCAGACATCCACTACCCTCTGTGTATAAAACTTGCCTCGTACATCTCCTCTAAACTTTGCCCCTCTCACCTTAAACCTATGCCCCCTAGTAATTGACCCCTTACCCTGGGGAAAAGCCTCTGACTATCCACTCAGTCTATGCCCCTCATAATTTTGTAGACCTCTATCAGGTCGCCCCTCAACCTCCGTCGTTCCAGTGAGAACAAACCGAGTTTATTCAACCGCTCCTCATAGCTAATGCCCTCCATACCAGGCAGCATTCTGGTAAATCTCTTCTGCACCCTCTCTAAAGCCTCCACATCCTTCTGGTAGTGTGGCGACCAGAATTGAACACTATACTCCAAGTGTGGCCGAACTAAGGTTAATTTCTTCTGAGGCTGCTTTCAAATCATGAGCTATAATATATATGTTGAACATTTGTTTAAAACTTTTCCAACTATGACTTGAATTACCGGTTGTGTTCAGCTGCGGCGGAGTTCCAATAAATTCCATTAAATCAGCAAAGTCTTCCCATGTCGAATGTCCGGTACGAGTTTTCTTGTAATTTTGATCTTTCTTTGTTTGCATCTTGTGTAATCTTATAGTAAGCATTCTGAAGTTACTGGTACCATGTGTTATTCCTTGTGTCTGAATAAAGCTCGTAGTCTTACAGTTGAAATAGATGATTTATTTTGAGTTTGTTCTCTCTCTAGCGCTTATACTATGTTACATCTGAGCTGCCCGTCTGTGTCCTGCTCACTCTTACATCTGAGCTGCCGTTCCTGTTAAGAGTCCCTGACTTCCTGTCTGACTGTCTTTATACATCTCCCGTGCTCCCTCTAGTGATTGCTTAGTTGTAGTGCATCTACATTGACCCCCTGAGATATATATATATATATATACACACAGATATGCAGATCACGACATCCCCGACTACCCATTTCCTAATCATGGCTATATTTGCCACCCAGTAGTAGATACTAAAGTTCGGCAGCGCCAGCACCCCCCTCCCCCCCCCCCCCGGCTCCGCTCTAACAGCATTTTCTTTACTCGCAGGGTTGACACTCCGGGTTTTTGGGTGTTCAGGCACCAACAGTCAGTTATATTCATGACTCTAGTCTACATACTGTGGCCAGAAATTATTTCAGCAAACTCCAGGCCCCACTGGTAATAGTTTATTTCCGTTGTGTCACAGAAACAGGAGAAATAATTAATAATAGTTTAATATAGTCATAATCACATTATTACCTCAATAATATTGGCTGGAGTTCCTGCTTTATTTAACTGATGATAGTTTAAGAGTGAACTATTTCTCCATTCCTCCCATCTTTATAACACTGGAAGAAGAGAGAGGAGAGTCATGACAGATAGAAGAGAGGCAAAAAGAGGAGAGCCAGGCAGAGAGAAGTGAGGTAGCAGAAAGGAAGAACTGAAAGGATAGGAAAGTGGAAGAGAAGGAAAATGAAGGGATGGGAGGAATGGACACAGTAATGATGAGACCAGAGAAGTGGAAAGAGCAGGAGGAGGAAAGAGGGGTGGTAGGGAGGAGAGGAAAGAGAGATAGAAGCTGGGGAAGAGCAGGTGAGAGTAAATTCTTCCCTCCCTCCTGTGCTTCTTACCCTATCTCTGTACCTCCTGTGCCGTTCTCTCCTGTCTCATCTGCTGTCTGTGAAGGAGCAGCTTCTTCACTTGTACATAGATATTTGTGCTTATGGTGACAGATCCGGTTGTTCAATTTCACTGTGTACGACCAAACTGGGTACGTCTCTACACAGATCACAAGTTGCCCAGTGAGCTGACTTTTTGTGAGGCTGTTGAATGTTTTCACCCTGACTGGCTCTCCAACTCTCAACTCTGGCAAAAACCAGCAGTTTAATCAAAGTAATTTTGTCTTTCTGTCATTTCACTTGATCGTGTTACTAATTCTGGCCTCAGTTGCTTTTTAGCTGTTGGAAGAGTAGTCTTGGTGCAGCGTGACGTTAGTCACTGGACTGGATAACTTTCCATGCCTTCAATTACTTTGTACACATCTGTGCTGGTTCTAATTGCTTTTTTTTTGATGATCCCCTTCACAGTTTTCAGCACCGTATCAGCCTTTCCTGGGGATCGTGTGGAGATGATGTGTTGTGCATTTATTCATCAAGTGTCTGAATTCTTCACTTGTGAATTGAGGGCCATTGCCACTCATCACAAAGTCAGGGATGCCACGACAACTGAAGTGTGGTTTCAGCTATTCTTCGATCTCACTGATAATTGTTGACATTAGCTAGTCTAACTCCCAGTCATCTGAACAGTGGTTGACTATGATGAGATAATCAGTTCCAGTAAGAGTGAAGAGGTCTACTCCAAGCTTCATCCATGGTTTGTCTGGGATGGCATGAGTCATGAGCAACTCTTTATCTTGCTTAGCTTGAAGTTAATTAAAAACACTGCACTGGCTGACAGAATCCATACAGTGCAGAAGGAGGCCATTCGGGCCATCAGGTCTGTACTGACCCTCCAAAGGAGCATTCTACCTTGGCCCACTCCTTGTCCCAGTAACCCTGTGCATTGATCATGGAAAATTCAACTGACGTCACATCTTTGGACTGTGAGAGGAAACCGGAGCACTTGGAGGAAACCCATGCAGACACAGGAAGAATGTGTAAACTCCACACAGACAGTGATGTGGTCCTCAAACTCATTGCTCATGTTTGACCAGCAGAGGTTTTTTATTTCCTTTCTCAGACTAGACTGGATTTCTTGACGGTTTGTGTGAATGTGTTTCAATACCTCTTTAGGGATAATGAGCCTCAACTCTTTGTACAAGATGCTATCTTGGGCGATCACTTCATCACATCTATAATGCAGAAAGAGGCCATTCAGCCCATCGAGTCTGCACCAGCTCTTAGAAAGCCCATGGCGCTACCATATCCCCATAACCCAGTAACCTCATCTAACCTTTTTTTCCACCTAACCACATCTTTCGACTGTGGGAGGAAGCTGGAGCACCCGCAGGAAACCCATGCAGACACTGGGAGAAAGTCACCTGTGGCCAGAATTGAACCTGGGACCCTGGAGCTGTGAGGCAGCAGTGCTAACCACTGTGCCACCATGCCACCCAAAAAAAAGATAGATACTCTGTCCAATGCCCTCTTCAGCAACAGGTATGTCCTTGACGGCTTTCATCACAACGTCCTGTAACATTTGAATTTCACTGTGCAGTTTGCTTGATCTGAGCAAGATGCTGGTCTCAGGTTCAATGTTGTTGCTGGATTGTCATCCAGGAGATATGTGGACCTTGTGAAAATCTTGTCACAAACACCGTTCCTGAAGAGATTCTCTCCTGTGTGAATCCACGAGTGGCCCAGGAGTGTTAAAGATGTTACAAAAAAAGCTTAATCACAAACCTCACACTTGATGGGTTTCTCCAGGCTGTGGCTCCTCTGATGGAGCTGGAGACTTGATGACATTGAGAATTATTTGTCACATACCTCACACCTAAATGGTTTCTCCTGTGTGGGTGCGTTTGTGTTTGTTGAGGTTCCCTGACAGTGAGAAGGATTTGTCACACACCTCACATGTGAACAGTTTCTCCCCTGTGTGGGCGCATCTATGTGTGGGAAGGTTCGATGAATGAGAGAACGATTTGTCACACACCTCACACTTGAATCCGTGGCTGCGTGGGCTTTACCCCCACAACTCAAAGATGTGCAGGTTAGGTGGATTGGCCACACTAAATTGCCACTTAATTGGAAAAAAAAATAATTGGGTATTCTAAATTTCTTTTGAAAACCTCATATTTGAATGGTCTCCTGTGTGAACATGCGGATGAGCGGAGAGCGGATAACCAAAAGAATGATTTGTGACACACCTCACATGTGAATGGCTTCTTCCCCATCTGGCTTCACCGATGATTCCCCAGGAGTGCTTGTTGTGTAAAGCACTTGTCACATACATTTGAGCAGCTTGTCCCCAGTGTGAGTGCGTTGAATTTTGATGGATATACGAACGCTCAATTTTACACACTTGAATGGTTTCCCTTTCATGTGGCAGTTCTTGTGTTAGTGGTGGGGCAACAGATGCATCATGTGTGTTCAGAGATCCTCTGAGGCTATGGAGCCTCACAAACCTCAGACTTGACCAGCCTCTCACCTTGATTAGTGGTTCATGAGGCTGGATGAACGATTGAAGATATCACCACATTTGGAGTCCACTCTCACTTCTTCCCGGCCTCACCCTGACCGATCACCCAGAAAGGTTAGTTCAAATGGAAGATAAATCACTTGCGTCGGATAGATTGTATTTCAGGGAGTTGAATGAAGCCGGGGAGGAAATAACGGATATCCATAGGATCATTTTCCAAGCCTCACTAGATACAGATGAGTTACCAAAGGATTGGAGGTCTACGAAGGCTGTACCATTAATAAAAAAGGGTTGAGTGGTTGTTTGGTTGAGTGGGCACAGAAGTGGCAATTCAATAGGCCAGAAAATTACCGACTGGTCAGTTGGACTTCAATGGTGGGCAAATTATTGGAAACAATTCTGAGAGACAGGATACTTAGAAAGGAACAGATTAATCCCAGAGAGTCAGCTTGGATTTGACAAAGCAAACTGAATAGAACTTACTAACTGAATAGAACTGTTTGAGGAAGTAACAAGGAGGATTGATGAGCATAGTGCAGTGGATATTGTGTACACGGATTTCAGGAAAGTATTTGACAAGGTCCCACATGGCAGACTGGTTGGAAAAGTGAGATCTCATGGGAGACAGGGGAAGGTGGCAGATTGGATCCAAAATTGGCTCAGTGACAGGAAACAAAGGGTAGTGGTCGACGGATATTTTGCAAATGAAAAACAGTTCCACAGGGCCAAGTATTAGAATGCTTGCTGTTTGTTGTATATATTAACGATTGCGTGCGCAGCTCGCCATGGCACAGCGTGGCTGTTGAAAGCCGGGAGACCCCACTCCCGGGATCTACCCAGCTCCCCACGCCTCGCGAGATTCAATGTGATCTCGCGTAAAGTTGCGATGTGAATCCTGGCCACACTTTTGGCAAATCTGCACATTAGAGCAAGATAGTGCGCCTCACTCTAATTTGCAGATTCCCAAGTACCTGAGGCTTTGGGATTCAACCCCTTCAACGCGGAGAACTTGGGTGAGCGCCGTTGAGTACTGGTCTCCACAAACGAAGATCAGAAGGAACTGCACTCATGGGGGTCTCCCAGGGGATCGGAGGCCCTGAGCTGATTCGCCTTTGGGCAGAGTGGTGCCTGGTCTGCTGGTGCCACCTAGGTACCCTGGCAATGCCAGCCTGGCGTCTTGGCAGTGCATCTGGTTGTCAGCTTGGCACTGCCAAGTGCCTGGTTGGTACTATCAGTTGGCATGGGTGGTGCCAGGTTGGCACCCTCCCATAGTGCGTTCAGGCTGGGAGGAAGGTTGGGGATTGTTTGAGGACCTCAGAGATGAGGACGCCATTTAAAGATGGCATCCTGATCTCTCGCTACAATGGGGTGTTCCGGCGAGCGTAGCTCCCCACTGTACAAATCAAGGCTATATGCGACCTTGGCCACGCGTTCCCCGTTCAGCCCCCTTATTCAACTCGACCGCTGGAAAAATGCGGCTAAACGCGCTCGCTAGGGGAGTTTGTTCCCTTTTGAGAGAATCGTGCCCTTTGACTTAAATGTGAGTAGTACGATTAGAACATTTGTTGATAGTAGTTGATAGAGGAAAACTGTCGACTGCCGAATGAGATCAATTGTTTGGTTGAGTGGGCAGAGAAGTGGCAATTCAATCTGGAAAAGTGAGGTACAACATTTGGGTGAGGGCAAGCAAAGCACGGGAATACTCAATAAACATGAAGATACTGAGATGGTTTGAGGAAGTGAAAGACCTTGGAGTGCACATCCACAGGTCCTAGTTGGTGACAGGACAAATGGACAAGGTGTTGAAGGAAATATATGGAATGTTTTCCTCCATTGGGCGAGGTATTGAATACAGCAGCAGGGATGGTATGATGGAACTGTATAAAACACTGGTCAGGGCACAGCTGGAGTTTTGTATCACCACATTACACAAAGCACATCATTGCTCTGGAGAGAGTACAGAGGAGAGTTACAAGAACATTACCAGGGCTTGAAAATTGCTGCTATGAGGAGAGATTGGATAGGCTCGGCTGTTTCCATTAGAACAGAGGAGACTCAGGGGTGACTTAATTGAATTAGCCTAGTTTTTCCACCGCAGAGCTGGGAGCCGAGGTCAAGGCAGGATACCCGGTTTATGGTCATTTTATAGACCCCACAGAGCCACACCAACCTGTCCGACTTCAACATGAGGAATACAGGCGCGGCCCAATCGCCATAGGGGACAGGGCGAATAATACCAAGTTGCTCCAAATGGTCCAATTCCCGGTCTACCTTGGCGGGAAGTGTGTACGGCACAGGGCGGGTGTGCAAATATCGGGGTTGGGTGTTCTCTTCCACATTTATCGTGGCCATAGCTCGTTTAATGGTCCCGAGGCTGTCACTGAAAACCGAAGAGAACTTGGACAACACTCCGTCCGGTCCACAGGGGTACATCTGGCTTACGCATTGTCAATCTAAATAAAGTTGATGCAGCCAATCGCGCCCCAATAGGCTGGGCCCATTGCCGCGGACTACCACCAATGGTAGGCATGCTGACCGGTCTCCATATGCCACGGCACATGGGTGGTGCCCTCGATTTCTAAGAGATCCCTGGTATATGTGGTCAGTCGGGTCCCCGTGTCGCCAAGTTCTAGCGGCTGAAGACAAAAGAACAACAAAGAACAAAGAAATGTACAGCACAGGAACAGGCCCTTCGGCCCTCTAAGCCCGTGCCGACCATACTGCCCGACTAAACTACAATCTTCTACACTTCCTGGGTCCGTATCCTTCTATTCCCATCCTATTCATATATTTGTCAAGATGCCCCTCAAATGTCCCTATCGTCCCTGCTTCCACTACCTCCTCCGGTAGTGAGTTCCAGGCACCCACTACCCTCTGCGTAAAAAACTTGCCTCGTACATCTACTCTAAACTTTGCCCCTCTCACCTTAAACCTATGCCCCCTAGTCATTGACCCCTCTACCCTGGGGAAAAGCCTCTATCCACTCTGTCTATGCCCCTCATAATTTTGTATACCTCTATCAGGTCGCCCCTCAACCTCCTTCGTTCCAGTGAGAACAAACCGAGTTTATTCAATCGCTCCTCATAGCTTATGCCCTCCATACCAGGCAACATTCTGGTAAATCTCTTCTGCACCCTCTCTAAAGCCTCCACATCCTTCTGGTAGTGTGGCGACCAGAATTGAACACTATACTCCAAGTGTGGCCTAACTAAGGTTCTATACAGCTGCAACATGACTTGCCAATTCTTATACTCAATGCCCCGGCCAATGAAGGCAAGCATGCCGTATGCCTTCTTGACTACCTTCTCCACCTGTGTTGCCCCTTTCAATGACCTGTGGACCTGTACTCCTAGATCTCTTTGACTTTCAATACTCTTGAGGGTTCTACCATTCACTGTATATTCCCTACCTGCATTAGCCCTTCCAAAATGCATTACCTTTCGTAATGTCCGGATAGCAGTAAATATGAAAAAACTGACGATCGAAACCGCCGCTCCCACGTCCAGTTCCATCTCGGTGGGGTGTCCCTTTAGCAGCAGTGACACCCGGATAGGTGACGTTCTGGGGCCAGTCACACCGTTCAACGGTAGGGTTGGCTCGTCAGCTTCCAAATTTGATAAAAGGTAAGAAATTTCAAAATTATATTTATATTTTTATATTAAACACATAAAGGGTAAAACTGGTCTTCGCCTGTTTTACACTCTGCCTGATTGTCTTTTCCTTTGTCCTCATGGTGTCAGTGAAGATGGGGTCTGGGCAGAGGAAAGAAAGTAGCCACATTGTCTGCTCCTTGTCACTATCCAGTGTCCCTGCTGGAAACAGAGGGGGTGTGACAGTCAAGTTAGGAAAAAGAAAGGACTTATACCTGATCCCCACACAGGGAAATAACGGACTGCCATTCACTGTGGAACAGTCTCTAACTGAAGAATCAGCCCCTTCAGCAAAGGAGGGGAGGGATTTGGAGGAAATCATGTTTCCTTTTCCTGGTTTACAGAAGGATTTATCTGTACTACATCAGAGAATACAGAGAGGATAGACACCGCATACCACAATCTATTAAAAGTTGTGGGTCAGGTGAACTCCATGATACATTTTGGGGTTCTCTAAACCCTGGCCCATAACACTTCCACTTGCACCCTCTCGCACTAGATCTGTTCTTTCGCTTGATACCTGTAGAACTTCACAATCATTTCCGAGATGTATTCCGTGGGGTTTCTTCACTCCATTCCCTCCGGCAACTCCACCATTCTCAAGTTTTTGGTGGTGAGACCTATTTTCTTGGTCATCGATTTTCTCCCTTAAACCAAGTCTTAATCAGGCTCGCTACTAGGTCTCCAATTGTGCGATCCAGTCTCTTTGGTCTGTGGTGGCTTCTCCAGGTCTCTCGTCTTCAATTCCTGGGCCTCCATCTGCCGCTCCATTTTGCCCATCGCCTCCCTCATGGTGGCTGTCACTGTCTCCACAGCTGCCAGGAGGTCTCTTTCCTGAACCTCTCTGTGCCTCTACAGTTCCACGGTTGGGGCAGCGGAGTAACACCGATCCACCTCCAGTATGGAGTCAGTCAGCCGCTGCTTGGTTTCCCTTTCCTTCCTGTCCATGAAGGAATTTTCCGACAATTTTGAACCCCCCCCCCCCGAATTACAGAAAGAAAGAAACACAAAACAGTCAAGAATTATGCAAAACTTTTACATTGGGTTTCCCCATGTACAGTAACCCCCCCCCCCCATATGACATTCAAAGGTACCCGTAGGAAAGGCCCCCCCCCCACCCAAATTTCCCCCCGAAAGAGACCCCCCCTCACCCCCCCCCCCCCCCACCCTTGGGTTGCTGCTGCTGCTGCTGACCTCCTCTTAACGCTCCGCGAGATCGTCTAGGAACGGTTGCCACCGCCTGAAGAACCCCTGCACAGACCCTCGTAAGGCAAACTTTATCCTCTCCAGCTTAATGAACCCTGCCATGTCATTTATCCAGGCTTCCACACTGGGGGCTTCGCGTCCTTCCATAATAGCAAGATCCTCCGCCGGGCTACCAGGGACGCAAAGGCCAGGATACCGGCCTCTTTCGCCTCCTGCACTCCCGGCTCGTCCATTACCCCAAATAGTGCCAACCCCCAACTCGGCTTGACCTGGACTTTCACCACCTTGGACATAGTCCTCGCGAAACCCCTCCAAAACCCATCCAGTGCCGGGCACGACCAGACCATGTGGACGTGATTCGCCGGGCTTCCCGAGCACCTCCCACATCTGTCCTCCACCCCAAAGAATCTACTCAACCTCGCCCCTGTCAGATGCGCTCTGTGAGTAACCTTCAACTGTATTAGGCTGAGCCTGGCGCAAGAGGAGGAAGAATTAACCCTACTCAGGGCATCAGCCCATAGACCCTCATTTATCTCCTCCCCAAGCTCCTCCTCCCACTTGCCCTTTAACTCCTCTACCGAGGCCTCCTCTTCTTTCAGCTCTTGGTAGATCGCCGAAACCTTGCCTTCTCCAACCCATACATCTGAAATGAGCCTGTCCTGAATACCCTGTGCCGGGAGCAGCGGGAATTCCCTCACCTGACGCCCTCACTTGCATATACCTGAAAGCATTTCCTGGGGGTAACCCAAACTTCTCCTCCAGCGCCCCCAGGCTCGCAAACGTCCCATCTATAAAGAGGTCCCCCATTCTTCTAATCCCTGCCCGATGCCAGCTCCGAAATCCCCCATCCATCCTTCCCGGGATGAACCAATGGTTCTCCCGAATCAGGGACCAAACCGAGGCTCCCACCTCGCCCCTGTGTCGTCTCCACTGCCCCCAGATCTTCAACATCGCCGCCACCACCGGACTCATGGTGTACCTTGTCGGCGAGAGCGGCAGCGGTGCCGTCGCCAGCGCCCTCAGGCTCGTGCCCACACAGGACGCCATCTCCAACCTCTTCCACTCCGCTCCCTTTCCCTCCATTATCCACTTACGAATCATCGCCACATTGGCTGCCCAATAGTATCCGCACAGATTCGGCAGAGCCAGCCCCCCCCCCTGTCCCTACCCCGCTCCAGAAACAGCCTCTTTACCCTCGGGGTCTTATTTGCCCACACGAAACCCATGATACTCCTACCTACCCGTTTAAAAAAGGCCTTGGGAATCATAATGGGAAGGCACTGGAACACAAAGAGATACCTCGGGAGGACTATCATTTTAACCGACTGCACCCTGCCCGCCAGCGAGAGTGGCAGCACATCCCATCTTTTGAAATCCTCCTCCATCTGCTCCACCAACCGCGTCAAATTGAGTTTGTGCAGGGCCCCCCCAACTCCCAGCCACCTGGATCCCTAAGTACCGAAAGCTCCTTCCCGCCCTCTTCAACGGCAGGTCATCTATCCGTCCCCTGGATGCACCACAAAGAGTTCACTTTTCCCTAAATTAAGCTTATACCCCGAGAAGTCCCCAAACTCCCTTAAGATCCGCATGACCTCCGCCATCCCCTCCACTGGATCTGCCACATACAGCAACAGGTCGTCCGCATACAGCGACACCCGGTGTTCCTCTCCCCTCGGACCAGTCCCCTCCATTTCCTGGACTCCCTTAGTGCCATGGCCAGAGGCTCAATTGCCAATGCAAACAGCAAGGGGGACAGGGGGCACCCCTGCCTCGTCCCTCGGTACAGCCGAAAGTACTCCGACCGCCGCCGATTCGTAGCCACACTCGCCACCGGGGCTCTATATAGCAATCTGACCCAGCTGATGAACCCCTCCCCGAACCCAAACCTCCGCAGCACTTCCCAATGATACTCCCACTCCACCCGGTCGAAGGCCTTCTCCGCATCCATAGCTGCCACTACCTCCGCTTCTCCCTCCACCGAGGGCATCATAATCACATTGAGGAGCCTCCGCACATTAGTGTTTAGCTGCCTACCCTTTACAAATCCCGTCTGGTCCTCATGAATCACCCCCAGGACACAGTCCTCAATTCTCGTGGCCAGTACTTTTGCCAGCAACTTATCATCCACATTGAGGAGCGAGATTGGTCTATACGACCCACACTGCAGTGGGTCCTTGTCCTGCTTCAGGATCAGAGATATCAGTGCCCCGGACATTGTCGGGGTCAAGGACTCCCCTCCCTTGCCTTATTGAAAGTCCTCACTAGCAATGGGCCTAGCAGGTCCACGTATTTCCTGTAAAACTCGACCGGGAACCCATCTGGCCCCGGGGCCTTCCCCGCCTGCATGCTCCCCAATCCTTTAACCAGCTCCTCCAGCCCAATTGGCACCCCTAAACCAGCCACCTCCTGCTCCTCCACCCTCGGGAACCTCAGCTGATCCAAAAATCGTTGCATCCCCTCTTCATCCGCTGGGGGCTCAGATCTGTACAGATCCCCATAGAAGTCCCTAAATATCTTGTTTATTCTCACCGCACTCCGCACCGTATTCCCCCCGCTATCCTTAACTCCACCTATCTTCCTCGCTGCCTCCCTCTTACGAAGCTGGTGTGCCAGCATCCGACTCGCCTTCTCCCCATACTCATACGTCGCCCCCTGCGCTTTCCTCCACTGTGCCTCTGCTTTCCCTGTGGTCAACAGGTCGAACTCCGTCTGGAGGTTCCGCCGCTCCCTGAGTAGTCCCTCCTCGGGGGCCTCTACATATCACCTGTCCACCCTTAAGATCTCCCTCACCAACCTCTCCCTCTCCCTGTTCTCTCTCTTCTCCGTGGGCCCTGATGGAGATTAACTCTCCCCTGACCACCGCCTTCAGCGCCTCCCAGACTACCCCCACCTGCACCTCCCCGTTGTCGTTGGCCACCAAATATCTTTCAATACATCCCCGCACCCGCCCACACCTCCTCATCCGCCAATAATCCCACATCTAGACGCCACAGCTGGCGCTGGTCCCTCTCCTCTCCTAACTCCAGCTCCACCCAGTGTGGGGCGTGGTCTGTGGCCGAATACTCCGTTCCCTCCACTTTCTGGATTAGCGTCCTACTCAAAATTTTAAAATCTATCCGGGAGTAGGCTCTATGGGCGTGGGAAAAAAAATGAAAATTCCCTGGCCTGGGGCCTGACAAACCTCCATGGATCCACTCCCCCCATCTGGTCCATAAACCCCCTAAGCACCTTGGCCACAGCTGGCCTCTTACCCGTCCTGGACCTAGAGCGATCCAGTGCTGGATCCAGCACCGTGTTGAAATCCCCCCCCATTATCAAGCTTCCTACCTCCAGGTCCGGAATCCGACCCAGCATGCGTTTCATAAATCCGGCATCATCCCAGTTCGGGGCATATACGTTTACCAGTACCACCCGCACCCCCTGCAAACTACCGCTCACCATCACATATTGACCTCCATTATTCACTACAATATTCATTGCCTCAAACGACACCCGCTTCCCCACCAGTATTGCAACCCCTCTGTTCTTCGCATCCAGCCCTGAATGGAATACCTGTCCTACCCATCCCTTTCTCAGCCTAACCTGATCTGCCACCTTCAAATGTGTCTCCTGGAGCATAACCACGTCCGCCTTCAGTCCCTTTAAGTGCGTGAACACCCGGGCCCTCTTGACCGGCCCATTCAGGCCCCTCGCATTCCAAATTATCAGCCGGATTGGGGGGCTGCTCCTCCCCCCCCCCCCCCCCCCCCGCGGCCGACTAGCCATCTCCTTTTCCATGCCAGCCACGTGCCCGCGCCTCCCGCACCCTCCAGTCCCACAGACGGCGGACCCCCGCGCCGACCACCTCTCCTACTTCAAGCTCCCCTTTGGTCAATGCAGCAGCAACCCTATACCCCCCCTCTTCCCCCCCACTAGATCCACATCTAGCCCTTTTGCTCCCCCCATAACACTCCCGTAAGTCAGCTGACTCCTGCTGACCCCGGCCTCTCTCGCCAGTCCATCGACCCCCTCCAGTGAGAATCCCCCCTCCCCCTCCCTGGCAGTCAGTGTGCGCTCCTCTCCAGCACCGCCCATCCCCCCTGGCCCCCACCCCCGTCCTTCCCCAGCGCGGGAAAAAGCCCGCGCTTTCCTGAGCCGGCCCCGCCCCCTCTGGCGCAGCTCCTTTTCCGGCCTTACCCCAATTCCCCATCCCCGGGCCTCCACTCCCCCTCTTCCTTCGTCGGGGTCTGCCCCACCAACACCGACGCCCACACTCTCCCCATCAAATCCCTTCACCCATCCCCATCCAGCACCCAAACCAGAGGAACATTCCCTAAACATAATAAACACCGTATACACGGTAAACATCCCCCCACAACAGACCCTCAGTTTGAATCCAACTTTTCAGTTTGTATAAAGTTTCATGCCTCATCAGGCGTTTAGAAATAGTGGTGCCAATCCTGGAACGTGACCCACAGTCGCGCCGGCTGCAGCATACCGATCTTCACCCCCTTTCGATGGAGCACTGCCTTAGCCCGATTGAAACCAGCTCTCTTCTTAGCCACCTCTGCACTCCAGTCCTGGTAGATTTGGATCTCCGTGTTCTCCCACCTGCTGCTCCGCTCTTCCTTGGCCCATCTCAGGTCACACTCTCTGTCCATAAAGCGGTGAAACCTCGCCACTACCGCCCTTGGCGGCTCGTTGGCCTTGGGTCTCCTTGCTAGGACCTGGTGAGCCCCATCTAGCTCCAGAGGCCTTTGGAAGGCTCCCGCGCCCATCAGCGAATTGAGCATCGTGCTCACATATGCCCCAGCATCGGGCCCCTCCACTCCTTCAGGGAGACCCAGAATCCGAAGATCCTTCCTCCTCGACCTATTCTCCAGGTCCTCAAATCTTTCCGCCCACCTCTTGTGCAGCGCCTCATGCGCCTCCACCTTCACTGCCAGGCCCAAGATCTCGTCCTCGTTCTCTGAGGCTTTTTGCCGCACCTCCCGGATCGCCGCCCCTTGGGCCTTCTGGGTCTCCACTAGCTTCTCAATCGCCGCCTTCATTGGCGCCAACATTTCGGTTTTCAGCTCCTCAAAGCAGCGTCTAAGAAACCCCTGCTGCTCCTGCGACCACTGCGCCCATGCTGCTTGGTCTCCACCCGCTGCCATCTTGTTTTTTCTCCCTCTCACTTTTCGCTGCTCCAAGATCACTTTTTTCACCGCTCCACTCCTGGTCAAATCCATATAATGTCGGGGGGACCTTGCTGTCACCTTCCCACACTGGAAGCCGTTGAATAATTGCCGTTGGGGCCCCTCTATAGAGCCCAAAAGTCCGTTCCCGGCGGGAGCTGCCGAACGTGCAACACCAGAAGTCCCCGCAAGATACATAATCATTGATTGCTTGGGATATTTCACAGAATCACAGAATTTATAGTGCAGAAGGAGGCCATTCGGCCCATCGAGTCTGCTTATAGGGCCCTTATGGACAGGAAGGGAAGGGAAGCCAAGCAGCGGCTGACTGACTCCATACTGGAGGTGGATCGGCGGTACTCCACAGCCCCAACCGTGGAACTGCTGGCAGAAAGGAAAAAGCTGCTGATGGAATTTAACCTGCCCTCCACACGGAAGGCAGTCCACCAGCTCCGCCAGACATGGGAGGCCTTTTACGGACATGGAGACAAAGCCAGCCACATGCTGGCAAACCAGCTAAGCAATTGGGCTGCTGCGAGAAAGCTCAAATCAGGGACAGTAATGGCAGGATGGTAGCAGACCCAAATGAGGTCAAGGCCTTTACAAATTTTTACCGAGGACTTTACAGCTCAGAGTCCCTGGAGAGGGCCTTGGGGATAGTACAGTTCCTTGATAGACTGGATATGCCGGTGGTGGGGGAAGGACAAAAAACAGCCGCTGGATGCAGCCCAAGGGCTGGGCAAAATTGTGGATTGAATCAAATCCGTGCAGTCAGGAAACGTGCTGGGATCAGATGGGTTCCCGTAAGACTTTTACAAAACATTCTCAGCAGCGCTGGCCCCACACCTGTGGGAGATGTTCAATGACTTACTGTCTAAGGGGACCCTGCCACCCACACTGACCCAGGCCTCCATTTTATTGATCCCCAAAAAGGACAAAGACCTGACAGTGTGTGGATCATGCAGACCCATCTCCCTCCTAAACACTGATGCGAAAATCCTGGCGAATGGAGAGCTGCTTACCAGATGTGATCGCGGAAGATGAGACCAGGTTTGTGAAAGGAAGACAACAGCGAACGTCAGACGCCTGCGATCCCAGGATCCCATCAGGGGAGAGGACACCAGAGGTAACCGTCTCCTTGGACACTGAGAAAGCCTTCAATCAAGTAGAATGGAGGTACCTCATGGAGGTGCTTAAACAGTTTGGGTTCGGAGAGGGATTCAACACGTGGGTGAAGTTCCTGTACAGCGCTCCTATGGCGAGCATATGGACAAACACCACCGGCTCCGAATACTTCTTGCTGCACAGGGGAATGAGCAACAAGCAGACCCACCCCCTTTGAAGGCCTAAAGACCAAAGAGGGAGGGGGACTTTCCCCTTCCCCTTCACCAACAGAATGAAGGCTACAGACAAATGAGGGGAGAGACCCCAAACACACCCGGATACAGAAGGGGGAAACAAGAAATGACTCCTACCGTTAAGCGACAAATTAAGTCGGAGCAGCTCATGCTTTACTAACTAAGATGAACCCAGTTGTGGAGATGGGATATTGCTCTCAGGTACCGAAGTGGTGGCTCCACCCACAGCAAGCGAGCCAGTACTGCAATAACTGTATAGTGTGCACCCTGGCCAGTCCTTTTTTCCAATTAAGGGGCAATTTAGCATGGTCAATCCACCTATCCTGCACATCTTTGAGTTGTGGGGGCGAAACCCACACAGACAAGGGGAGAATGTGCAAACGCCACACGGACAGTGACCCAGGGTCGGGATTGAACCTTGAACCTCGGCACCGTGAGGCAGCAGTGCGCCACCGTGCTGCCCTCCGTTCTAGTACCTCAATGACGTACTTCCACTCCAACTGGTCGAAGGCCTTCGCTGCAGTGTCCTCCCCGGGTGGGGACATGGCCATGTTCAACAGGCATCTGATGTTTGCCTTTGACAAACCCCTTCTCACCTTCTGCGATCACTTCTGGCAAGCAACTCTCCAGTCATCTCGCCAGAATTTTCGTTAGAACTTTAGCGTCACTGTTTAGGAGTGCGATGGGCCTGTATGACCCACACTCAGCTGGGTCTTTCTTTGGGATCAGTGAGATCGAGGCCTGTGCCACCCTCAGTAGCAAGTCATTGAGCATCTCCTGCAAGTGCAGGGCCAGGGCTGCTGCAAACCTTTTGTAGAAGTCCACCTGGAACCCATCAGGTCCCAGTGCCTTCCCGGATTGCATGGGGTTGATGCACCCCATGACCACCTCCAGCCCAATGGTGCTTCCAGTCCCTGTCCCTTTTGCTCCCCCTCAGCTGCGAAGTCCAGCCCATCCAGGAATTATTTAATCTTCAAGTCCCCTTCCGGTAGAAGGTTGAGAAGGCTCTGTTGATATCCTCCGGAGCCGTGACTATCCGTCTCTGATGTGAGCTATCTCTCACATGCGACCGCATGTATCTTCAGCTGGTGTGCCAGTAGGCAGCTGGCCTTGTCCCCATGTTCATAAAAGGTCCCCCATGTCAGCGGAACTGACACACTGCTTTCCCAATGGAGAACAGGTTGAATCCCTTTTGCAATTTTTTCCTCTCCGCTAGGAGCAACACGGTAGGGGCCATAGAGTACAGGAAATCTACGTCCAATATGGAGTCGATCAGCCGCTGCCTGGCCCCCTTTTCTCCTCTGTCTCTATGAGCACTGTAAGCTATTATCCTCCCCTGATCGCTGCATCCAATGCTGATGGCTATTGTCGGCGAGTGGGCATCATCCCAATTTGAGGTGTACACATTCACTAATACCCTTCCAGAACCGCACTTACCATTATGTACTGTACCCCTGGGTCAGTCACTGTGTTGGTCGCCGTGAAGGCTACCCTCTTGCTGAATAGTATTGCAACCCCATTTGCCCTTGTGGCTGATATGCCTGTCTCACCCCGCTTTTCCTTACACTCATCTGGCCTTTAGTTTTTAGATACGGCTCCTGGAGAAAGATTATGTTGACCCTCAGGTTTGTGAAGTGGGTGAAGACTCTGGATTTTTTTGACTGGGCTGTTAAGTCCCCTTACTTTCCAGGTGACTCTCTGGGGGGGTTTCTGTCCCTGTGCTCCTATAGGGTCAGCCATATTTGCTTTGTGGACATTGTGGTAAACCACTGTGTACATATATAATGATGATAACCTGGTGTTGTAAAACTTCTTACTGTACATATATTAGGAGATGTACGGTAAGACCCTGTACTACAGGTACAGCGGTAGTCCCTGCCTGCTGGCTCCGCCCAGTAGGCAGAGTATAAATATGTGTGTCCTCCATACAGCAGCCATTTCGCCAGCTACTGTGGGAGGCCACACATCTTAGAGTAATAAAGCCTCAGTTGTATTCAACTCTCGTCTTTGTCCAATTGATCGTGCACCAATTTATTACTCTAAAGTTTTCAGAAGATGGACCTCCGCATCAAGCCGGATTGCCTGCAGCTGGATCCGCAATCAAGCGACGCCAAAAAGGACTTTCAGCACTGGCTAGCTTGTTTCGAGGCGTACATCAGGTCTGCACCAGATCGAATTCCGGAAGCTCAGAAAATACAGATACTATACTCGAGGCTGAGCTCCAACGTCTATCCTCTGATCTAGGACGCGCCGAACTACGACAAAGCCATGGCGCTACTTAAAGAGAATTACGCCCAGCGGACGAACAAGCTCTTCACCAGACACGTACTCTCCACTCGCTGTCAGCTCCCTGGTGAGTCCGTAGAAGAATTCTGGCGTGCATTTATTCCACTAGTGAGAGACTGTGACTGTCAGGCCGTTACGGCCACGGAACATTCAAACCTCCTTATGCAGGACGCTTTTGTTACGGGGATTGGGTCAGACCACATACGCCAGCGACTTTTAGAGGGGCCACGCTCGATCTCGCAGAGACAAAGAAACTAGCGCTATCCATGACGGGCGCATCGTGCCAATACGCCTGCGCCACGCGCCAGCCAGACAACCCCAGGGGTCCCCGATGTTACTTTTGCCGCCAACAAAAACGCCCCCGCCAACGCTGCCCAGCCCGCGCTGCCCTTTGTAAGGCTTGCGGTAAGAAGGGGCACTTCGCCGCGGTGTGTCAGGCCCGCTCAGTCGCCGCTATCGCCCCGACCCCCCCTCGTTTACGCACAATGGGCACCGCCATCACCTCCCCGGACCACGCGCGGCCAGTTGGCACCGCCATCTTCCCCCTCAGACCACGCGCGGCCAGTTGGCACCACCATCTTCCCCCCTCAGACCACATGCGGCCCATGGGCACTGTCATCTTTTTCAACCCCCGCCACATGCGGCCAGTGGGCCCCACCACTTTGTCCACCCAAGATCTCCAGGTGCCGCCATCTTGTCTTCCACACGGCACATGGGCACCACCATCATTCCCGGACCCGTGCCCCCCCCGGGTACCCCATCGTCCGACACCAGCGACAACCAGCCACAACTCGCCTCGATCACCATTGACTAGACTTGCACGCACAACTTGGCCACCGCATCGACCGGCGTTAAGATCGATGGGCGCGTGACCTCTTGCCTACTGGACTCCGGGAGCACCGAAAGTTTCATCCACCCTGATACGGTAAGGCGCTGCTCCCTCGCGGTACACCCCGCCAATCAAAGAATCTCCCTGGCCTCTGCATCCCACTCCGTGGCGATCCGGGGGTACTGTATAGTCACGCTCACGGTCCAGGGAGTAGAATTCAGCGGCTTCCGCCTCTCCGTCCTCCCCAACCTCTGCGCTGCCCTGCTACTCGGCCTGGACTTCCAATGTAACCTCCAGAACCTAACCTTGAAATTCAGCGGGCCCCTACCACCCCTTACTGTGTGCGACCTCGCAACCCTAAAGGTCGACCCACCTTCCCTTTTCGCAAATCTAACCCCGGATTGCAAACCCGTCGCAACCAGGAGCAGACGGAACAGCACCCAGGACAGGACCTTCATCAGGTCAGATGTCCAGCGGCTGTTTCGGGAAGGCATCATCGAGGCCAGCAACAGCCCCTGGAGAGCCCAAGTGGTAGTAGTTAAAACTGGGGAGAAACACAGAATGGTCGTGGACTACAGCCAGACCATCAACAGGTACACACAGCTCGACGCGTACCCCCTCCCACGCATATCTGATATGGTCATTCACATTGCACAGTACCGGGTCTTCTCAACTGTAGACTTCAAATCCGCCTACCACCAGCTGCCCATCCGTAAGGCGGACCGTCCAGACACTGCCTTGGAGGCAGATGGTCGCCTCTATCACTTCCTCAGGGTTCCCTTCGGAGTCACCAACGGGGTCTCGGTATTCCAAAGGAAGATGGACCGAATGGTCGACCGGTACGGATTGCAGGCCACCTTCCCGTACCTAGACAATGTCACCACCTGTGGCCACGATCAGCAGGACCACGATGCCAACCTTGCAAAATTCCTCCACACCGCCGCTCTCCTAAACCTCACGTATAACAAGGAGAAGTGCATGTTCAGCACGAACCACTTAGCCACCCTCGGCTATGTGATCCAGAACGGAGTTCTGGGGCCCGATCCCGACCACATGTGCCCCCTCATGGAGCTCCCCCTCCCCCACTGCTCCAAGGCCCTCAAACGCTGCCTGGGGTTCTTTTCATACTACGCCCAGTGGGTCCCAAACTATGCGGACAAGGCCCGCCCACTCATCCAGTCCACTCTTTTTCACCTGACGGCCGAGGCTCAACATGCCTTTGACCGTATCAGAGTCGATATCGGCAAGGCCGCAATGCACGCAGTAGACGAGACGCTGCCCTTTCAAATGGAGAGCGATGCATCAGACGTCGCCCTAGCCGCCACCCTCGATCAGGCAGGCAGGCCCGTGGCATTCTTTTTCCACACCCTTCATGCCCCCGGAATTCAGCACTCCTCCGTCGGAAAAGAGGCCCAAGCTATCGTTGAATCTATGCGACATTGGAGGCATTACCTGGCCAGCAGGAGATTCACGCTCCTCACTGACCAACGGTCGGTAGCCTTCATGTTTAATAACACACAGCGGGGCAAGATCAAAAATGATAAAATCTTGAGGTGGAGGATCGAGCTCTCCACCTACAACTATGAGATTATGTATCGCCCCGGCAAGCTCAACGAGCCCCCAGACACCCTATCCCGAGGTACGAGTAGACTGACTCTGGACCCTGCATGACAGCTTTTGTCACCCGGGAGTTACACAGTTGTAGCATTTCATAAAGGCCCACAATCTGCCCTACTCCATCAAGGAAGTACGGACAATCACCAGGGACTGCCAGTTCTGTGCGGAGTGCAAACCGCACTTCTACCAGCCAGACGGTGTGCGCCTGGTGAAGGCCTCCAGCCCCTTTGAACGCCTCAGCGTGGATTTCAAAGGGCCCCTCCCCTCCACCGACCATAACACGTATTTTCTCAGTGTGGTCGATGAGTACTCCAGATTCCCCTTCGCCATCCCGACATGACGTCGGCCACCATCATCAATGCCCTCAACACAATCTTCGCTCTGTTCAGTTTCCCCGCCTACATCCACAGTGACAGGGGATCCTCATTCATGACCGATGAGCTGCGTCAGTTCCTGCTCAGCAGGGGTATCGCCTCCAGCAGGACGACCAGCTAATACCCCCGAGGAAACGGGTAGGTAGAGAGGGAGAACGGGATGGTCTGAAGGGCCATCCAACTGGCCCTACGGTCCAGGAATCTCTCAGCCTCCCGCTGGCAGGAGGTCCTCCCCGATGCACTGCACTCCATTCGGTCACTACTGTGCACCGCCACTAACGACACACCCCATGAACATCTCTTTGCCTTCCCCAGGAAGTCCACATCCGGGGTGTCGCTCCTGACTTGGCTCGCAGCTCCAGACCCGTACTCCTCCGTAGACACGTCCGACTCCACAAGGCGGACCCGTTGGTAGAAAGGGTTCAGTTGCTCCACGCGAACCCCCAGTATGCCTACGGCCACCAGGATACTGTCTCCCTCAGGGACCTGGCACCAGCAGGTTCCACACACACACACACACCTCTGGCCCAGCTCCACACACCCCTCCCCCGGCGCTCCCAGAAACAACCCCCCAGGACCATCCGTCCTCCCCCTGCCCACACCCGAGGATGAAGAGGATCTTGGAACGCTCCCGGAGTCACCGAGGACCAGACCAACATCGGAATCGCCACCACCACTGCATCGCTCCAAGCGTCACATCAAGGCCCCGGACCGACTAAACCTATAACTGGTTCGGGACTGTCTACCCACTGGACTTAAAAATAATTTTTTTTTTGCAATACTGTACATTAAACTCAAATTTGCTGTATATAGTTCTCCACCACCCCCCGCCGGACTCAATTTTAACAGGGGGTGAATGTGGTAAACCACTATTGTACATATATTAGGAGATGTACGGTAAGATCCTGTACTACAGGTACAGCAGGAGTCCCTGCCTGCTGGCTCCGCCCAGTAGGCGGAGTATAAATATGTGTGTCCTCCGTACAGCAGCCATTTCGCCAGCTGCTGTGGGAGGCCACACATCTTAGAGTAATAAAGCCTCAGTTGTATTCAACTCTCGTCTTTGTCCAATTGATCGTGCATCAGACATGTCTCAGCATGTCCGGGTTCGCCTTTGTTCTTGGCCTGTCCAAGATGGCCGCTGCTGCCTTCCTCTTTCCTCCGATCTCCATGTGTGACCAGTCTTCTACCCTCCCCCCTCCCCTACCAGACTCCCAGAACTCCTCCGATCGAGTAATCTAACCTTTCCTCTCCCAACACCTCCTGTTCCGCCCCTTTCTTTCCTCCCATCCCTTATCCTTCAAACCCTGAACCACCACCCCCCCCCCCCCCCCCCCTCCCTCCCCGCTGACTTATCCTCCATCCCTGTCAGATGTTCCCTCCTCTCAGGAAACCCGCCAGACCCCCCCCCCCCTCACATTACTCCCATGAACCAGCACGTTCGCTAGTGTGGTAGCCCTCCCTGGAAAAGGAGCCCCATAATCCCTACCTGTCTGATTCCTCCCCGACCTTGACCCGTTGCTTTCCCGATTTAGCATTGTCCTGACTGGGGCTTGCGGAGGGGAGACCTTGATGCTCAAGAAGTGCCAGTCCCCTCCTCGCCCTGCTGGCCTGGCCCTACTGCATGTCCAGTCCCACTCTATTGCCCTAATGCTCTGTGACCCATAAGCTTTGTGTAGTAGTTTGCAGTGAAAATACCAATGATGCTTTCCCACTAAACAATCGCGGGACGGAACGTAGACTGGTTACCCGCCAATGGGACAAAGTCTCGCCGAGTACAGCATGCTGAATCGCACCTTGTTCTTAAAGTTTGGCCCCATTGAACTCCACTCGGCACTTGGCCAGGTAGGCCCAATGTCCTGATAGTCTCGGATGGTGTGTCTTTCCCATTTGCACGACCGCATGTTCTTTGCCCAACTCGGGATTCGTTCCTCATCTTGGTACTTGTGCAGTCTTACAATTATTGCCCGCGGTGGTTCCCCCAGTTTCGGCTTTTGGCAGAGCGACCTGTGGGCCTGGTCTACCCTGATTAGTTTCCCGAGTATTTTTTATACAAACTAAGTTGGGCTCCTACCTTTTGTGCCCTCTGGTAGCCTGCTGATCCGCAGGTTTTGCCGCTGGGACCTGTTCTCTTGGTTGTCTATCTTGGCCTTCAGTGTCTTTTGGGTTTCCGCCAACCTCGTTATCTCGGCCTCAAGTGAGGCAATCATTTTGTCTTGCTCAGTGACTGTTTTCTCAAATTCCTGGATCGTATATCCTTGAGCCTCCAGTTGTCACTCCACCCTGTCCATCCTTCACCGTATGGGAGCCAGTGCGGCCTCGATTACGGTGTTCATTGCCAACATTAGGTCCTCCTTTACCGCCTCCCTATGCTATTGGAGTTCTGTCGAGATGAACTCCATCAGCCTCTCCGTTGATGACTGGGACAGCGTTGGCGACCCTGCTGAGTCCGCCAAGTTTGGATTCATGTTGCCATGCGGGTCCCCTTGCTCAGATGTTGGGGTCTTTCTCTGCTTTTGCTCCCCTTGCGACCTGTCTGGTGGTTCGGCAGCATCCCAAACCGGGTGAGTTGTTGATGGGAGGTCAGTTGGTTTGGCTTTTTTACATTTCCTTAGTCAAAAAGGTCCAAAGCAAAGTTTCCAGGCGGGAGGCATGTTTTGCGGAACCGCTGAGCTCATGGCCACTACCGGATGTCCGCTGGTCCCTTCCTGGGGAGAATATTCTTGATACTGGTGGATGTACACTTCAAGTAGCTGAATATTCAGGAAATGGGGTAACAACTTCAGTGGCCACCATTGAAACCCCAAGACACATTTTTACCATTCATTGCCTTCCCGGTGTATTTGTTTCTGCTCATGGCACAGCTTTTACAGAGGAGAAATTCCAGTGTTTTGTACGACTAATGGCATCCACCACATTCGAATGGCCCTCATCACCTGGCCCTGGCCTTAAATGGCCTGGCAGAAAGAGCAGTGCAAAGTTTTAAACCATAGAAACATACATAGAAAATAGAAGCAGGAGGAGGCCATGTGGACCTCCGAATCTGCTCCGCCATTCATTATGATCATGGCTGATCATCAAGTTCAATAGCCTAATTCAGCCTTCCCTCGCACATCCCTTGATCCCCAAGATCTATATCTAATTCCTTCTTGAAATTATGCAACATTTTGGCCTCAAATACTTGCTATGGTAGTGAATTCCACAGATTCACCACTCTCTGGGTGAAGAGATTTCTCCTCATCTCAGTCCTAAAAGGTTTGCCTTATCCTCAAACTATCATCCCTAGTTTTGGACTCCTCCACCATCAGAAACATTCTTTCTGAATCTACCTTGTCTAATCCTGTTAGAATTTTATACGTTTCTATGAGATACCCCTCACTCTTCTAAACTCCAATGAATATAATCCTAACCGACTTAAGTCTCTCCTCATATGACAGTGCCGCCATACAAGGAATCAGCCTGGTAAACCTTCGCTGCACTCTTTCCCCAACAAAAGCATCCTTCCTCAGATAAGGACACCAAAACTGCACACAATATTCCAGATGTGGCCCGATACAATTGCAGTAAAACATCCCTATTCTTATACTCAAATCCTCTCGCTATGAAGGCCAACATACCATTTGCCTTCTTTACTGCCTGCTGTACCTGCGCGCTTACTTTCAGTGACCAATGCACAAGGACTCCAAGGTCTCTCTGAGTATCCATCTCTCTCAATTTACACCGACTCAAATAATAATCTGCCTTCCATTTTTGCTACTGAAGTGGATAACCTCACATTTATCCATATTATACTGCATCTGCCATGCATATGCCCACTCCCTCAGCCTGTCCAAATCACGCTGAGGCACCTCTATATCCTCCGCCCTGCTCACCTTCCCAACTAACTCTGTATCATCTGCAAATTTGGAGATAATAATTTAGTTCCCTCATCCAAATCATTAATATATAATCTCAACAGTTGGGATCCGAGCACAGATCCCTGCGGTACCCCACAAGTCTATGCCTGCCAATCGGAAAAGGAACCATTTATTTCAACTCTTTGTTCCTGTCTGCTAACAAGCATTCTATCCATCTCAAGACACTACCTGCAATCCCATGCACTTTAACTTTACATAGTAATCTGCTCTGTGAGACCTTGGCGAAAGCCTTCTGAAAGTCTAAATAATCCACATCCACCAGTTCTCCCTGGTCCACTCTACCAGTTACATCATCAAAGAATTCCAGTGGATTTGTCAAGCATGATTTCCCTTTCATAAATCCATGCTGACTTATACCACTGCTTTCCAAATGCTGTGCTATGAAATCCTTGATAATGAACTCTAGCAACATCCCTATTCTCGACATTAGGCTCACAGGTCTATAGTTCCCGGTTTTCTCTCCACCTCCTTTTCTGAATAGCTGGCTTGTATTAGCTACCCTCCATTCTGTAGGAACCATTCCAGAGTCCAAATAATTTTGGAAAATGACCACCAATGGATCTACTATTTCCAGGGCCACTTCCTTAAGTACTCTGGGATGATTATCAGGCCTGGAGATGTAGCCGCGTTGAATCCCATTAATTTCCCCAAAACAATTTATTTACTAATGCTTGGGGCTGCATGGTGGCGCAGTGCTTAGAACTGCTGCTTCACGCTGCCGAGGACCAGGTTCGATCCTGGCCCCAGGTCACCGTCCATGTGGGGTTTTCACATTCTCCCCGTGTCTGCATGGGTCTCACCCCACAACCCAAAAGAAGGACAGGAGAGGTAGATTGGCCACACTAAACTGCTCCTTAATTGGGAAAAAAAAGACTGGGTTCTCTATTAAAAACATTTCTTTACTAATACTGATTACCTTCAGCTCCTCACTAAAACTTGTGTTTCTCAGAACTTCCGGTCCATTATTCATGTCTTCCTTTAGGAAGACAGAAGCAAAGTACAAATTTAGTTCCCGAGACATTTCTTTGTTCCCCATTATGAATTCCCCAGTTTCTGACTGTCAGGGGCCTACATTCATTTTTGTCCATCTTTTTCTCTTTATATACATATAGAAACTTTTATAGTCAGATTTTATGTTACCCGCTAGCTTATTTTCATATTGTATTTTCCCCTTAATCAATCCCTCGACCCACCTTTGCTGAATTTTAAACTGTTTCCAATCCTCAGATCTATTGATTTTTCTTGCTAATTCTTGCTTCACCTGGTGTTCCCCAATTTGGCGAGGCAAGCTACACAAAAGAAGTACCATGACTAGGCAATAGATCATTTAAAATTGGTGATCTTGTTTTGGTAATTAACTTTGTATCTAGTCCACCATAAATACCTGGGAAATTTGTGGCAAAGTCCGGTCCTGTCTCAAAGCTGGTGAACTTACAAGGGAGACGAGTACGGAAGCACACAGACCACATGAGGAACAAGGAGGCTGCAGCCCCAATGACTGGTGGATCCAGTAGGCACTACGAACGTCCCTTTGAAACCTGAAGCAAGGGGCACAGCCTTGGACTTATCACTTAGATACTGAAACTAATGCAGCAGAAATATTATAATGTCAGCCGTAGTTTAGTTACAACTGTCGTCGGAGTCAGAAAGTTGTGGGTTCAAGTCTCACTCCAGAGACTTGAGCACTGAGGTTAACACTTCAGTGCAGTAATGAGGGAGTGCTGCACTGTCTCGGAGGTACCATCTTTCAGATGGGTTAAACCCCGTCTGCCCCCTCAGGTGAATGGAGGTGATCCCCTGACACTACCTTGGATAAGAGCAGGGGAGTTATCCCTGATGTCCTGGTCAATGTAGATCCTGCAATCAGCATTACAAAAACAGATTATCTGGTTATTATTACATTGCTGTTTGAGAGAGCTAAATTACAAAGAGGAGAGACTCATTAAAATACACTTTTGAACAACACATGTTGATGAAAGTTGATATAAAAATGCAAGTCTTTCTTTCTCAGGAAAATGTTCTGCTTCCTGTGAAACTGGAAATTCTAAACCCATTAATGGGGAAAGTATACCAGCCCACAGTGACGTTGAGCAATATATTGTAGACAGCTACTGAGTGTTTCAGTGGATAGCAACACATCATGCTGACAAATCAGGTAGATTGGGTCAAGCTAAAAAGTTATTTATTGTGAGTTATAAATCTATACAGAAGATTGATAAAACAGCAGACAAACAATAACACAATATTCAACTTACACCAAACTTTGAATCAACCAAAATAACAAAGCATTTGAAAATGACTCAAGATCTTTCCCAGAACATGAAATAAATCTTGGAAGAGTGTAAGGTCAATTTGTCACACTGTTATTACATTGAGGTATGATCGGCTGAGGGAACCTGGGTCTGTAGGCACTCTCCCCACACCCTCACCATACTAAGGATAGTAGTCCTCCCAGACAGGAGTACAAACATTACCCATGGTATTAGTCAAACACCCATCACATGAAGAGGATCTGTCTATAATATACATAATCAACTAAAACAGGGTTCGATTCTACCCCATACCCACTCCTGACAGATGAGTACAAACATTATAAATAGTATTATTCAAACACCCATCATCTGTCTATAAGTCACATGATGTGGAGATGCCGGCGTTGGACTGGGATGAGCACAGTAAGAAGCCTTACAACACCAGGTTAAAGTCCAACAGGTTTTTTTCGAATCACTAGCTTTCGGAGAACTGCTCCTTCCTCAGGTGAATGAAGAGGTGGGCTCCAGTAACATATATATGGACAGAGTGAAAGATGTAATACAATACTTTGAGCTGTGCTCCGAAAGCTAGTGATTCGAAACAAACCTGTTGGACTTCAACGTGCTGTTGTAAAAATTCTTACCATAGGTCACATCACCAACTAAAGCAGGATTCTCCCTCAGATAGGTTCTTGATTAATAAGGGGATCATGGTTATGGGGAGAAGGCAGGAGAATCAGGATGAGAAAAATATCAGCTATGATTGAATGGTGGAGCAGATCCAATGGGCCGAGTGGCCTAATTATGCTCCTGTGTCTTGTGGCCTTATACCCACTCCTGAGAGCTGGCTCACTTTACTAACACACATACTGTTGCGACTCCCTGGGCTGTTGCGCGGTCAATTCCCGCCTCACTTGACCTGGAATCACAACACATGTAAGTTAACTAATAATTCTTATAAAAATACCTGAAGTATTTCGCCCTTGGTTGCCCAATAATTGCAGTCTAGGTTTGTAAGTTTAAACACAATTACTGTTGATATATAACAAGAATTATAATTAAATATGCAGCAAATACAACTAGTTAACTATTATCTAATTCCCTGCCTTAACATGCCCCTCCTCCCCTACCCTATATATACACACACACAATACAAACAAACACAGAGAGAGAGAGAAAGAATCTTGTTTTGAACAGGTGAGGAAAAGGATTTGAAAAGTCACTGAGACTGTCCCAGAGACAGGCTTTTGAAAAGGATTCTAAAAGATTAACAGCAAATAATTGCTTCGTAAATACAATTATCATCTTTGCCTTTCTATGTAAGTGAAATGAGAGATATGTAAGTTCATTTGAAGTGATGTTTAATGGGAACTTGTGTGTTAAGAAACTATATGTAATCTGTTATTGTTAGGGTTGAAGTTTTAATGTTTAAATATTGTTTTTCTTCTGTTTTAATAGAGTTTGCTGATAAAATAACCAAGCCTTATTTCTTATATTATCAGTCCTGGAACAAATCTATCTTTCCGCACCTCATGAAAAACTTTAAAATGGTTTTATTTTGGTTCAGTCTCTTAGCCACTGTCAAACAGTCCGTACCACTAAGACAAGTGGTATTTAATTCACAGGAAGCATTGGGGTACCCGCCAATGACCCACCCATTACAAACCTCCCATTTGGGTCGATCAAAATCATAGCCGCCAGAAAATATATTTTCTTATTAATCAGGATCACAACACCCCGGGCCCTACTGTCAAATCCTGAATGAAATACTTGCCCAACCCAGCCCTTCAGTAATCTTGTCTGAACCTTAATCCACAAATGGGTCACCAAAAATCAGCACATCAGCCTTCAAACGCCTAAGATGTGCACTTTTGATCTTTTTACCAGGTCATTTAACCCCCTCACATTCCAAGTGACCAGTCGTATAGGGAGCTATCTACCTCCCCCACCCCAGAATCAGAGATTCCCATCCCGTGGGGCAGTCCAGGAACTCAAGGTGAGCTGACATCAGGTCCACCCAAGATGGCTGTCACATCCACCGTCAAGACAGAACAAAGAAAGGTTTAAAGTCACCATCAGAGAACCACCCCACCCTGCCTCCTACCAATACCACACCCAAATAACCCAGCGAAGAACAAGGCAAACAAAGACCCCCACCCTCCTCCCTCGCCTTCCCAAACCCCAACCAACACAGCAACAAAACACCTAAGCTCATGCTAAAATAACTCCCCACAGCATAAGCTGTAGATACCCCCATCCCTCTGCTCCCGTTAACTAACTATTGAACTATTTTGCGAGAAGGATGGTCCCCGCACAGAGTAAAATAAATATAACAATAAAAACCTGTCACACCAACCAGCACTCTCGCACGCCCTCACCCCCCAACCCCCACTCAAATCCAACTTTAACTGTTCCACGAAAACAGAAAGATACATGAACAATAACACCCACCCCACAAAATCCACAATAAAAAAAATCCAGGTACAAAGCTCCAAGAATGCCCAAAAAACACCCCAAAACTTCAAAACTCAGCCGCAAAGCCCCAGACATACAACTTCCCACCAGTATAAATCAGTTATCACGATCCCAGTCCATGCTTCTGCACAAATGCCTAAGCCTCCTCCAGAGTTTCAAATTTGTAATCTTTCGAGTCAGAAGTCACTTGGAGGCGCGCAGGGTAAACCACGCCAAATGTAACTTTGCTCCGATACAACGCAGCCCATCTGGAGCCCAATGCTCATTGACCACAGCAGAACTTTTTCTGTCTCTTCAAAACTGAAAGCGCATGCTGACCGCATGCAGTGGCACAACAGCCCGGGGTTTCTGCCTCAAAGAGTTGTGGGCCTGGTACAGCTCAAGACGGGTTGCCATTTTTCCTTCCCTCACCATCTTCCATACCAATTGCACCATAAACTTTGTCGGACTTGGGCCCTCGAAGCACTCTGGCAAACCAACCAACCTCAAATTCTGTCTTCTGAAACGATTTTCCAAATCGTTCATCCTGGCTCTTAATGCCGTGTTGTCATTGACCAACCGCGCCACCTCCACTTCCAGATAGGTGATCTTTTCACTTTGCATTGTCAGAGCCACCTCCACCTCTTTTAGCTCCACACCCTGAGCCTTTACCACATCCTCCACTTTTGCAAAGGTCGGACAAATCAAGGACATCATCCCCTCAATTTCTCTTTCATGATCTTCTGAAACGTCTTGGCGTTATTTCTGAAGCTGCTCCCGCTAGGATGCCTGTAAGCATTACCAGGGTTAATGGAGTGGCCACTGACGCTCCAGGGGCCTCCGCTATTTTGCTCACAGACAGAGCTTGAGGCTTCCGAGTTCAACAACGTTTCCTTATTTTTCTGTTGCCCAGTCTTGTATTTATTGGGCATCCCTCTGTCGTGGGAGTCTTAAAGCCATCAAACTAACCCAACTCCAGCCCAAATCCCTTCCAAAAATCAGGCAAAAGGAGCTTAAATAAAAGTTCTCTGGCGGGAGCCACTTCGTGCACGACCGCTCTACTATATGCTGCCATCAGAAATCCAATCTATCGGTAATTTAATTGAGGTGTTTAAGATGATTAAACAACTTGATTGAGTAGTTCGAGAGAAACTATTCCTTTGGTGGGAGAGTCCCGAACAAGGGGACAGAGCATTAAAATCAGAGCTCGGCTATTCAGGGGTGATGTCAGCAAACACTTCTTTACAAAAAGGGGACTGGAAATCTGGAACTCTCTCCACACAAAAATCTGTTGATGTTGGGGTTCAACTGAAAATTTCAAAACTGAGATTGAAAGGTTTATTGTTAGACAAGGGGATTAAGGCTGATCTATAGAGCCAAGGCTGGTCTTTAGAGTTAAGATTCAGATCAGGTATTATCTAATTGAATGGTGTCACAGGCTCAAGAGATGACTCCAGTTCCAACATTTCTTAAATTATCTTGATTGCCCTCTCCACTCTCATCTCCAACAACAATTGGTCAGTGTCATCCTCTTCAACCTCCAGCTGAGTTTCTGGCCCCATACCCTCTCCATCACAAAGATCACCTACATCCCCCTCTGTAACAGCGCATATTTCCAACACCCCCAACCACCCCCGCATTCGTCCATCTGCTGTCAAAATCCTCATCCATGGTACTGAGTGAAGTGTTTGTCACACACCTCACACTGTTTCCTCAGTGTGGGTGAGTCAGTGTTTCATGAGTATTGCTGACTGTCAGGCTCAGTCACTCACCTCACTTGTCTTTCCTGCTGTGTGAATACGACGGTGATCCAACATGCCCCACAATTGTTCAAAGTCCTTATTGCACACCTCACAGGTGAATGTTTTCTTCTCCCCTGTATGAATGCGCCGGTGACTCACCAGGCCTGGGAATTGAGCAAAGCCCTTATTACACACCTCACACTTGAACGGTTTCTCTCCAGTGTGAAGGCGTTGATGTTCACGGAGGGTTGACGACCGGGAGAATGATTTCTTACATACCTCACAGGTGAATGGTTTTTCCCCAGTGTGAATACGTTGGTGAACACGAAAGTGAGAAGAGCGAGAGAATGATTTCTCACATACTCTGCATGTAAATGGTTTCTCCCCTGTGTGAGTGCTCTGGTGTTCCAGGAGCCTCGTAGATGTCGGAAAAGCTTTATCACAAACCTCACATTTGAAGGGATTCTCGCCTGTGTGGATTGTCTGATGGACCAGGAGACTTGATAACTGTGTGAAGGCTTTACCACACATCTTACACGTGAATGGTTTCTCCCCTGTGTGGATGCGTTTATGTACACGAAGGGTCACGGACTGTGAAAATGATTTGTTGCACACATCACAGGTAAATGGTTTCTCCCCTGTGTGAGTGCGTTGGTGTACAAGGAAGTGAGATGAGCATGAAAATGATTTGTTGCACACCTCACACTTGAATGGTTTCTCTTCCATGAAGCTGTCCTTGTGATAACAGTTGTGTCACAGAAGCACCTTGTGTGTCAGGAGATCTTATGAACCAATGGGGGCCTCCTCACACCTCACACTTGGTCGTTCCCTGCAGGAATGAATCAGTGGTTCATTGAGGCTTGATGAATGATTAAAGCTCTCACCACACTTGGAACACTTCTTCCCAGCCTTACCCTGACCAATCATCCACAACCGAATCTTCAGAAAGGTTGATTATCTAATGGAAGGTTCCACACCACTGACCAGTTTCAGATTTGATGATCTTTCAAAGACCCGACCAATTTCTAGATTATGGTTTCACTGTCCAACCTTCTCTGTGTTGAGCAATGCTGTGAAGGGACTGGATGTCTTCCCACAGTTATGCAGTTGTTGCTTGGGTGATGGTCAGGATCAATCTGCGGTGTCTATCCCCTCTGTATTTTCTGGTGCAATCCTTCTGTAAAACAGGAATAGGAAACGTGATTTCCTCCAACTTCCTCTCCTTTGCTGAAGAGACTGACTCCTCAGTTAGAGACTGTTGCACTGTGAGTGCCAGTCTGCTATTCCCCTGTGTGGGAAATAAGATGCAAATCCTTTCTACTTCCTCAATGTCACTAGTTTCTTTACTCTGACCGGTCCCCATCTTCCCGAGCACCGTGAGTGCAATGAAAAAGACTGTGGGGCAGAACGTAAAACGGGCTGTCGATTCAGTATGAAGTCATGTCACAGAATGTATCAATCTGGAAATATCCTAGACTCCTCCCTCACCATTCCTGGGCATGTTCCATTCCACTGGCAGTGGGAAGTCCTCAATACTGACTACATGGTTTCATGTCAAACAAGGTCAAGGAAAACTATTAGTCCTCTCCCAACTGATGAATGAGTATTTTACCATTTTAATCATCACTGGGGAAGTTGGCTAAGGACAGATCCCGAACCTGAGTCTCCATGAGATGCAGTGAGCCAGAAACAGCAGCAGGACTGTATCCACCACAATCTCACAGACTGGCACATCCCTCATTGCATGATTATCATCAAACCAGTAGACAGATACATCAGGAGCAGCATTGGGTAAACTTTTAGAGTACAGGTTTGAACCTAATGAAGGTTATTATTGAATCTGCATACACCACCCCATCAGACAGTGTATTCCAAATTCTAACCACACGTTGTGTAAAAATATTTTTCCTCAAGTCGCCTTTGATTCTTTTCCAATCAGCTTTTATCTGTAACCTCTAGTTTCCACCAATGGAAACAGTTTATCTTTATTTACTCTGTATAAACCCTTCAAGACTGTAAACATGATCTGGTTTCTTCTGTACCCTCACCGAAATTCAAAAATAGGATGACTTTTCATAGTCCACAGGATAATAACCAACTCTCAACACACACAACTCAAAAATAGGAAATCAGGGAGAATCCTCAGACACCCTGCCCCTCCCAGATAATTCCACCTCACCTTCTCATATTCAGCAATGACCCATCAACAAAACTCAGCCTGTAAATCAGAAGGGAAATGCTTCAATAAACACTCAATATCAAACACAGCCGATCAACCAGCTCAGCACAAAGCACCGAGTAAACAGGTCTCTGAGCTGGATCTTCTCACATAGCATAAGGGGCATTTCCACACCTGACTGCCCACAGGATAGTCAGACTGCCTGAACATTAGTGTGGATATTGTGCAATGTAATTCTTCTAAATTCTGCTCCTTCACTCACCATCTCCTGACTTGGTTTGGAGTCCCTACAGGAAGTGAAGCAGCTGTGGTAGAGGAAGAGGAGAGAATGGGCAGAGTGGGTGGGCTCTCTGATTGACGTCTCTCACAGACAATCCAAATATTTCTGCAGGAACAGGAGTTTCCTGAAGTTTGGGAAACTGACCGGGGAAACGGAGGCGACTTTGAGCAGCAGCTCAGGTGGAGATTTAAACTTGTCATTGTCCCATCTGAATAAAACCTCACTTCTTGCAGCTGCTGTCTCAGTTCCCCTGGTAAATGTTGACAGAGATTTCTAGTGTGTGAATAGCATTCTTCATCCTCGGAAGCTTTCAAACAGACAGCATCAGTGTGGGATGTGTATCCTCCAATGTGGTTGACAGCAAATCAGGAGAGAAAGTGAGTAATGTTTCATGTTATTTCTGTAAGGGCCATGAAGAATCCAGAACGAGTTAGTTGAGTCAACAAAAAACTATTTTGTTCCAAACACTTAAAAAAAATTTAGAGTACCCAATTCATGTTTTCCAATTAAGGAGAAATTTAGCATTACCAATTCACCTACCCTGCACATCTTTGGGTTGTGGGGGCCAAACCCACGCAAACACGGGGAGAATGTGCAAACTACACACGGACAATGACCCAGAGCCGGGATCGAACCAGAGACCTCAGCACCGTGAAGCAACAATGCTAACCGCTGCACCACCGTGCTGCCCTTGTTTCAAACACTTTTATCGACAGCTCCAGTAGTTCCCTACTGGGTCTTCTCTAGTCATTGCCTTACTCACGACTCTATTTGAAATAGTTAATGGTTCACCTACCCCCTTATCGGGAGAGCTCATATTCCGCAAGATCCACTGGGTAGCCAAACAACCCTACCCCATAATATCTGCGTGGTGTAGTACCCTCAATAGGACACATGATCAGCACACACTTGGAGGGCCGAAGGGCCTGTTCCTGTGCTGTATTGTTCTTTGTAACTCCAACCCCTCCAAAAAATTAACCATGTCCAAATCATCCTCTGGAGGTTCCGAGCTGAACAATCTTTTGTAAAATGCCTCATTCTAGTCACCTTCTCGGGGCCAAAACCAACACCCCCGCCCCCCACTTCCTGGGACACCGCCTGCCGCCTCAACTGGCATGCCTGCAGCCTGCTGGTCTTCTCCCCATTGTCATAGACTGCCCCTCTTGCCCATCTCAACTGCCGCAGCACCTTATCTGTGGACACCAGGTCAAACTGTGCCTGCATTGGTTCCAGTTCATGAAAGGGTCCTCCAAATACTTCCCATCCTCCTTCAGTATCTCATCCACCAACCACTGATGCTCCTTCATCACTTCCCTATCGACCTGCGCCTTGTATGCAATTGCCTGCTCTCTCACCAACGTCTTCAGGGCTTCCCACGACATGGAGGTCGAAACCTCCCCATTCCTGTTGATCTCTACATAATCATCCAACACCTTAGCCATCTTTACACAAAACCCTAGGTCTGCTAACAACTCCACCTCCAAACTCCATGCTGGCCGCAAATCTAGCCCCCTCTCCAAAACAATATTCACCAGGCGCGGAGCGTGTTTGTAAATTACAATTGCAGAGTACTCTGTTTTCCTTACCCGGGGCAGCAGAGCCTTCCCCATTATTACAAAAGTCAATCCGCAAGTAGACCTTATGTACAAGTGAGCAGAAGGACAATTCCTTCCCCCCGGAATGTAAGAATCACCATGCCCCCCCCCCCCCGCCCCCCCACCATGGGTCCACCCCCCCCCGCCGCCCAAATCTCTGTCATAAACGGCATACCTTCCCCAAAGGGGTGAGCGACTTTGGCCTGGAGCGGTCCTCTTTCGTGTTCAGGGTCTCGCCAAAATCAACTGGAGTATGTCTATGGATGTGTGACCATGCATGGGAGTGCATGATATAATAGGACTGAGTCAGCACGGCTTCGTCAAGGGTGGTCATGTCTGACAAATCTGTTAAGAGTTCTTTGAGGAGGTAACAAGGAAGTTAGACAAAGGCAAACCAGTGGACGTGATTTTAGATTTCCAGATGGACCTTGACAAGGTGCTGCATAGGAGACTGTTAAATAAGTTAGAGCCGATGGTGTTTAGGGTAAGATCCTGGCATGGATAGAGGATTGGCTGACTGGCAGAAGGCAGAGAGCGGGGATAAAGGGGTCTTTTTCAGGATAACAACCGGTGACTGGTGGTGTGCCTCAGGGGTCGGTGCAGGGACAACTGTTCACAATATACATTAATGATCTGGGAGAAGGAACTGAAGGTACTGTTGGTACATTTGCAGATGATACAGAGATACCCAGGTGGACAGGTAGTATTGAGGAAGAAGGGGGAGCTGCAGAAGTACTTGGACAGGCTAGGAGAGCGGATTGGGAAATACTTAGGAAATTAGAAGCACAAAGGGATTACGGAGTTTTTATTCAAGATCCTCTAAGATTAACATGTAGGTTCAGTTGGCAGTTAGGAAGGCAAATGCAATACTAGCATTCATATTGAGAGGGCGAGAATACAAGAGCACGGGTGTACTTATGAGGCTGTATAAGGTTCTGGTCGAACCCCATTTGGGGCATTGTGAACAGTTTTGGACCCCGTATCGAAGGAAGGATGTGCTGGCCTTGGAAAGGGTCCAGAGGAGGTCCCCAAGAATGATCCATGGAATGAAGAGCTTGGCATATGAAGGACAGTTGAGGACTCTGGGTCTGCACTCGGAGTTTAGAAGGACGAGAGGGAATCTTATTGAAAATGAACAGGATACAGCAAGGCCTGGATAGACTGGACGTGGAGAGGATGCTTCCACTAGTAGGAAAACCTAGAACCTGAGGGCACAATCTCAGAATAAGGGGACGATCCTTTAAAACAGAGATGAGGAGGAATTTCTTCAGCCAGACGGTGGTGAATCTGTGGAACTCTTTGCCACAGTAAGCTGCGGAGGCCAAACCACTGAGTGTCTTTAAGATAGAGATCGATAGGTTCTTGATGAATAAGGGGACCAGGGGTTATCGGGAGAAGGCAGAAGAATGGGGATGAGAAAAGTATCAGCCATGATTGAATGGCAGAACAGACTCGATGAACCGAGTGACCTAATTCTGCTCCTATGTCTTATGGTCTTATATAGATTCTGAACCAGGAAGACATACATAACTGCCTCACATGATTTTGTTTCCTGGTTTGTCGACCGCATGTGCCTTTTTTTTGCGTTCTTGTATTGGTTTGGCTGTATAGCAATATTAATACTACTGTGTATTATATACAACATATGTAAATAATGCCGAAAACCAAAGGGCATCACGGTGGTTAGCACTTCTGCCTCAAGGCACTGAGGACCCAGGTTTGATGCCCGCCCCGGGTCACTGTCCATGTCGAGTTTGCGCATTCTCCTCGTGTCTGCGTGGGTTTCACTCCCACAACCCAAAGATGTGTAGGGTAGATAGATTGGCCACATTATTTGCCCCTTAATTGGAAATAAAAAAGAATTGGGTACTCTAAATCTGTTTTTAAAAGAGTGACAAAAACAAAATACTTTAAATAAAAATGAGGGGAACCAGGCCCGAGACCAGAGCGGGACAGCAGACAATTGTGAGAGGCGCACCGGCCTTAAGAAGTGAGAGGAACCAGACCTGAGACCAGAGCGGCACTGGGAGCAAGCATGGGAGGAGCGATAGCCTTGGTAAGTAGGTACTGGTGATTATTTCTTACTGTCCAGTGTTTGAAGTAAAAATTGGTCTTAATTTTTGATTAAGTTTGTGCTTAAAGTATAAAAGTATGGTCCCCAGTATATACTTAATATTCCTTAAACTAGAATAAGTAAAAATAAAGGGAGTAATTGAAGGCAAAGTCATGGCAGCTTGGTCATGTTGAATGCTCCTCTTGTGCAGTGTGAGGTGACCATGTGTGCAGGAAGTGTCGAGGGATGCAGCTACTCAAAATCCGCGTTTAGGATCTGGAGTCACTATGGGATATCTGCACGAATGAGAACTCCGTGGTTAGCATGCAGTGAGGTGGTCACACCTGTAAGAGATGAATGATCCCGTTTACTGCCTGTTCTTGACTTCAGGATTTCCGGCTCAATCAAAAACATGTTTATTAATAAAACACTCCCAATGCCCTAATACATGATCTCTAAAGTAGTGTAATAATGCCACACAACACTCAAAAACTACAGCTTGTTAATAAAATCCTCCACTGAAAAACCACAGGAAAACCCCGTTTAAGCCCGAACCTCAACTCAAATTCCCTCAGGATTTTAGGATTTAGTTGCGATCCTTAATCTATCCTTAAACCTCAGCCACACTATCCCTCAGATCTGGCTGATACAACTCCCTACGTTTTGTTGTTCTGGTGCAAGTTGTAGGTCTGTGAATCAGATTGTCCCTTCCTGACTCTCCTTCACGACTGCAGTGTCAGAGCCTATGGCCGTGGCCTTTTTATAATAAAACGTTATCGAAAATATCAAAGCTCATTTCCTGGAGACATTCTATTTGGACAGTTGGTGCTTAGCACTTTTTTAGTCTCTTTAGACTGGTTCCTGCCTTGGTGCAGACAAACCCATTCATCACGGTGTTGTTGCCCGACTGAAACAATGGCGCCCATTCAGGTGAGATGTCTCTGGCTTCCATGTTGATGTGTATGTGATAAAGTTCGTTTCTCATTAGCTGTTGTCGGTGTTGTTTGTTTGTCTGTTGTCTGATCAGCTCTGATGGTCTCCCAGTTTCTTTAATTGGATTGACTGATGGCCACAATTTTGTGTCTTTGAAATTATAATGTCCCGGTGTCTTTACACAGAATAGATTGGTCTCAGTATCGACATGCTTTATGGATTAACCCCTGACAGTACAACCTGCCTGTGTATTGAGGTTTGGTCTGTTAATTTGTCATGTTTATGTCCATGAAGCTTTTTGTTTTTTATATATTTTTTTAATATAACTTTAGAGTGCCCAATTATTTTTTTCCAATTAAGGCGCAATTTAGCGTGGCCAACCCACCTAACCTGCATACCTTTGGGTTGTGCGGGTGAACCCCATGCAGACACAGGGAGAATGTGCAAACTCCACACAGACAGCCACCTGGGGCCGCGATTGAACCTGGGTCCTCAGCGCTCTGGGCAGCAGTGCTAACCACTGCGCCACAGTGCCGCCCTTGTTTTTTTACATTTAATAAAAGTTCAGCTGGAGGGGATTCTAATCCTACAAATCCCCTTTTTTGTTTACAATTTACTCCACACGAATAGTCTGTGAAGAAAATGATCATTCTTGAACAAATATTTTTGTTCTTTTTAGTCTGTTCCAATTCTGTCTGCCACTACACACACATGTAATCTTTAAAGTGTTCAGGTCTTCACTTTCAAATATCTCTGTAAATACAGTTACATCATTTGTAAACACTTTGAGGCAGATAAAAGTGGTTTAAGAAAGATGCTGTGAAGTGGCTTGTGATCAGACTCGACCATTACTTTCTCTCTCCCAGATACCAATTCAAATGCTCACAAGCAAAGACAATTTCTCGGCACGCTTTCTCAATCTGTACATAGCATCGTTCAATCTGTGTTAATGCTCTGGATACAAACATAAATGATCATCCTTGCTGCATGAGGGTTGCTCCAAGTCCTGTTTGACTCACATCTCACTGCAGGGTGACTTCATCATTGGCATCATAGTACCTCAGCACTAGCGTTGTTGTCACTTGTTGTTTGATGTGAGTGAAAGCTGCTTCTTGTTCTGTGCCCCAACACCACTGAACATTCTTTGCAGTGAGCTCTTGTGGCGATTCACACTCTGATGACAGATTGGCAAGAACTTGGTGAGGTAGTCCCCGTGAGGTTCACTTCCGTGTAGGTTCACTTGAAGGTCAGGAATGGTCAACATGGTTTTGTCAGAGGGAGATCATGCCTCATAAATTTGATTGAGTTTTTTGAGCTTGTGACGAGGCGTGTAGATGAGGGTAGTGCAATTAATGTAGTTTACATGGATTTCAGCAAAGCCTTTGACAAGGTCCCACATGGGAGACTAATAAAGAAGGCAAATGCACATGGGATACAGAGTAACTTGATAAGGTGGATTGAAGATTGGCTTAGCTGTAGGGTGATGTCAGATGGTTACTTTAATGACTGGAAGCCAATGTCCAGTGGCATACCAGAGGGATCTGTGATGGGTCCCCTGTTGTTTGTCATTTATATAAATGACATAGATAACTACATGGACGGGGGTTGTGGGGGTAGGATCAGTAATCTTGCGATGACACAAAGATTGGCCGGGTGGTTAACAGTGAAGTCTTGGGTTACAGGAAGATATAGAAGGGATGGTCAAATGGGCAGAAAAGTGGCTGATTGAATTTAACCCTGAAAAGTGTGAGGTGATATACTTTGGAAGGAGTAACGTGACAAGGAAGTATTCAATGAAAGGCATGACACTGGGAAGTTTTGTGGAACAAAGGGACCTTGGAGTGTTTGTCCATAGATCTCCAAAAGCAGAAGGGCAGATTAATAGGGTTGTGGAAAAGGCATATTGGACACGCCTTTATCATTCAAGGCATAGATTACAAAAGCAGGGAGGTCATGTTAGAATTATATAGAACTTTAATGAGGCCACAGCTGGAGTACTGTGTGCAATTCTGGTTCCCACATTTTTGGAAGGATTTGATTGCACTGGAGGGGCTACAGAGGTAGTTCTCCGGGATGTTGCACTGGAGGAGCTACAGAGGTAATTCTCCGGGATGTTGTCTGGGATGGAACATTTCAGTTATGAAGAGGTTGGATAGGCTTGGGTTGTTTTTGCTGGAGCAGAGAAGATTGAGGGGCGACCTGATCAAGGTGTACAAGATTATGAGGGGCATTGACAGGGTGGCTAGGGAGCAGCTGTTCCCCTTAGTTGAAGAGTCAGTTACGAGGGGACATAAGTTCACGGTCAGGAGGTTTAAGGGAGATTTGAGGAAAAACGTTTTTACCCAGAGGGTGGTGACGGTCTGGAATGCACTGCCTGGGAGGGTGGTAGAGGCGGGTTGCCTCACATCTTTTACAAAGTACCTGGAGGACCACTTGGCACATTCAAGGCTATGGGCCAAGTGCTGGCAAATGGGATTAGGTCGGCAGGTCAGGTGTTTTTCATGCGTCGGTGCAGACTCGATGGGTCGAAGGGCCTCGTTTGTGCTGTATTATTTTGTGATTCTGATTCTATGTTCCAGGAGGTCCATAAATTGTGTGACGGTTTTATTACCGAACTCACATCAATAGATGTTTCTCCCCTTTGAGTGTGTTGATGGACAAGGAGATACACTGACTGTGGAAGACTTGTCAGATATCTCACACCTGAATGATTTCGTATCAGTGACAATCTGCTGTTGTTTCAGATATTTCAGAGGGTTTAGTGAAAACTCTCACACAAATATCGCATCTGAAGAATTTTTATGTGTGATAATCTGCTGTCCCAGGAGAGTTGAAAACATCAAAGCATTATCACAAATCTCACACTTAAACGGTTACTCCTTGTGTGGAGGATCGGTGACCTTAAAAACGTTTTGCACACTTCACATGTGAGTGTTTTCTGTGAAAGCTTTGGTGTACACGGAGACTTGATGATGAAGAGACTGATTTATCACTCGTCTCACACTTGAATGGCTTCTCCCTTGTGTGATTGAGTTGGTGTCTGTGGAGGGTCGATGAAGTTGTGAATGATTTGACGCATACCTCACACTTGAATGGTGTCTCTCCTATATGAATGCATTGGTGCAAGAGGCGTTCCGATGATGAACAGAATGGTATGTCACACACCTCACACTTGAATGGTTTCCCCTCTGTGTGAATGCACAGGTGTCGGTAGAGAGTCGATGACTGAGAGAATGATTTGTTGCACACTTTGCACGTGAATGGTTTGTCCCTTGCGTGAATGCATTGGTGTGCACGGAGGTTCCCTGACTGTGAGAATGATTTCATGCACACATCACATTTGAATGGTTTCTCCCCTGTGTGAATGCGTTGGTGTGCACGTAGGTGCAGAGATCTCATAAATGATTTGTCACAGGCCACACATGTAAATGGTTTCTCCCCTGTATGAATGCGTTGGTGTATGCGGAGGTTCCCCGATACCGAGAATGATTTGTCACACACCTCGCATGTGAATGGTTTCTCCCCTGTGTGAATGCGTTGATGGACAAGGAGACTAGATGGCAGCATGAATGATTTGTCACACACCTCGCAAATGAATGGTTTCTCCCCTGTGTGAATGCGTTGGTGTACGAGCAGGCCAGATGACAACATGAATGATTTGCCACACACCTCACATGTGAACGGTTTCTCCCCTGTGTGAATGCGTTGGTGAGTGCGGAGGCTCGATGAAACTCTGAACGATTTGTTGCACACCTCACATGTAAATGGTTTTTCCCCTGTATGAATGCGTTGGTGTGCGCGGAGAGACGATGACTCTGAGAATGACTTGTCACAGGTTTTGCACGTGAATGGCTTCTCCCCAGTGTGAATGCGTTGGTGTTTGTAGAGAGTCGACAAATCCGAGAATGATTTTTCACACGTTTCGCAAGCAAATGGTCTCTCCCCTGTGTGAATGCGCTGGTGAATATGGAGACTCGATGACAACAAAAATGATTTGTTACATGTTTTGCATGCAAATGGTTTCTCCCCTGAGTGAATACGTTGGTGCTTGCGGAGATTCCCTGATAATGAGAATGATTTGTCACATACCTCACATGTATATGGCTTTTCCCCTGTGTGAATCCGTTGGTGTCTGTGGAGAGTCGATAAAGCCGCAAATGATTCATCACACACCTCGCACCTGAATGGTTTCTCCCCCGTGTGAATACGTTGGTGTATGCGGAGAGTCGATGACAATGAGAATGATTTGCCGCACACCTTGCAGGTGAATGGTTTCTCCCCTGTGTGAGTGCGCTGGTGTTTGCGAAGGTTCGATGGATTTGTAAATGATTTGTCACACACGTCACACGTGAATGGCTTTTCCCCTGTGTGAGTACGTTGGTGTGTGCGGAGGTTCCATAACTGTGAGAATGATTTCTTACACACCTCACATGTGAATGATTTTTCCCCTGTATGAATGCGTCGGTGTTTGCGGAGGTTCGATGGATCTGTGAATGATTTGCTGCATACCTCACACGTGAATGGTTTTTCCCCTGTGTGAACAGGCCGGTGATTTAGCAAGCCAGATGACTGTGCAAAGCCCTTGTTACACACCTCACATGTGAATGGTTTCTTCCCTGTGTGAATGCGTTGGTGTTTGCGGAGGTTCACTGGATTTATGAATGATTTATCGCACAGCTCACAATCGAATGGTTTTTCCCCTCTGTGAACAGACCGATGATTTTCTAGTCCCGATAACTGTGCAAAGCCTATGTTACACGGCTCACATTTGAATGGCTTCTCCTTGGTGTGACTGCATTGGTGAATAATGAGCTTCCTTTGGTGCGTGAAGGCTCGGTCACAGACCTCACACTTGAATTGTTTTCCTTCCATGAAGCTAGTGTTAATGGTTATACAACAGATGCACCTTGTGTATTAAGAGATCTTATGAGCCTGTGGAGCACACGTCTCAAACTTGAACAGCCTCTCACCTGTAGGATTCAGTCAGTGGTACATGAGACCCGATTAATGATTGAAGCTCTCACCACACTTGGAGCCCACTCACACTTCTTCCCAGCCTCACCCTGACTGATCACCCACAGCCAAACCTTCAGAAAGGTGTGTCCTGATGGAAGGCTTCACACCACCAACCAGTTTCAGATCTGATGATCTATCAAAGCTCCCTTGACTCGACCGATTTCCAGGTGATAGTTTCACTGTCCAACCTTCTCTGTGTTGAGCAATGCTGTGAAAGGACTCAATGTCTTCCCAAAGTTGTGAAGTTGTTCCTTGGGTGATGGTTAGGATCTATCTGCGATGTCTATCTCTCCGTATTCTCCTGTGTAGTACATTGCAATCCTTCTGTAAAACAGGAAAGGGAAACATGATTTCCTGAAACTCCCTCTCCTCTGTTCGAAAGGGACTTGATGGGAACGGGAACTGCAGGGAGGATGAACAAACTGACCACAGCACCTGCTGCAGAGAGCCATTCAAGTGTTGGAGGTTGGGGGGGGGGGGGGGGGGAGAAAGAGAAAATAAATGCAGTCATAATTGGGGATAGTATAGTTGGGACATAGACACTGTTCTCTGTGATCAGGGTCGAGAATCTGAAAGGTTGTGTTGCCTGCCTGGTGCCAGGGTTTGGGATATTTCATCTGGGCTGCAGAGGAACTTGGAGGGGAGGATAAAGATCCAGGGCGGGATTCTCCGCTCCCGGGATTAAGTGCCCACGCCATCGTGAATGCCGTCGCGTTTCACGACGGCGCGAACAGGGCCCGGGCATGACCTATTCTGGCCCCCAAAGGGGGTCACCACGGCGCTGGGCGGTTCACGCTGCTCCAGCCCCCTTACGCGGCGCCAAACATGCGCCATGCCAACCCACGCACACGCAGTTGGGGCAGCTCATTCCTGCGTATGCGCAGTTGGGCCGCGCCATCCTGCACATGCGCAGGGAACTTCTTACGCGCGCCGGCCCCTCACCAACATGGCGCCGGGGTTCTGGGGCCAGCTGCGGAACAAACTAAGCCCCCAGTTTTCGTGGTCCACGTAGGTGCCAGCAACATAGGTAGAACAAGGACAGAGGTTTTGCTAAGGGAGTATGAACAGCTCGGGGCTAAATTAAAAAGCAGAACCAAAAAGGTAATAATCTCTGGATTACTACTTTAGCCACAAGCTAATTGGCACAGGGTGAGTATGTTTTGGGAGGGGTGGGGGGGGGGGGGGGGGGTAAATGTGTGCCTTAAAGATTGGTGCAGGAGAAATGGGTTTAAATTCATGGGGGATTGGCACTATACTGGGAAAGAAGGGACCTGTTCCGATGGGACGGTCTTCATCTTAATCATGCTGGGACCAGTGTCCTAAAAAAATCATATAACTAGGGAAATCAGTTGTAGGGAAAATTAGAAAATCCAAATTAAAGGAGGAGGTCAGAGTGCAGGTTGTGGTAGCGATGTGGTGGATGGTTTCCAGAAAATAAGGGTGAGGGGCAGAACGGGTGAATGTCTTTATGCACCGAGGAATTATAAAAGAGTAGGGAAATTTGACAACAGAACAAACTTAAAAGCTTTGTGTCTAAATGCACGAAGCATTCAGAACAAACTTAGTGAGTTAACGGTGCAAATAGAGACAAAAGGGTATGATTTGGTGGCAATCACAGAAATATGGTTCCAGAGACCAGGTCTGGGAATTGAATATCCAAGGGTACGCAGTATTTTGGAAAGATAAACTGAAAGGAAAAGGAGGTGGTGAAGCCCTGCTGGTCAAGAAAGGGATCAGTGCGGTAATGAGAAATGACGTAAGCACTGGAGATCAAGATGTGGATCAGTCGGACTAGAAATACGAAATAGCAAAAGGAAGAAGTCCCTGGTAGGAGTAATCAACAGGTCCCCAAAAGTAGTTCTACAGTATAAACCAGGAAATACTGGGGGCTTGGAAGAAAGGTACGGCAATAATCATGGGTGATTTTAATATGCACATAGACTGGGAATCAAATTGGCAAGTGTAGCCTCGAGGGAGAGTTCATTGAATTTAGTAGAGATTGATTGTTGGAACAATATGTTGTGGAACCAACCATGGAGCAGGCTACTTTGGATTTAGTATTGTGTAATGAGGAGGGATTAATTAATGATCTTCTATCTAAGGATCCTCTCGGGAATAGTGATCATAGAATTCAAAATTCCGTTTGGGACCGAGAAAGTGGAGTCCCACATTGGTGTTCTGGAATTAAACAACGGGTAATTACACAGGCATGAAGACTAAAAGGTAGGACAGCTGATGAGCAGTGGCAGTTGTTTAATGAGATACTCAATTCCTCACAACTAAAATATATTCCGGAATCAAAGAAAGATTGTAAGAGGGCTAAACGAGGAGACTGGATGGCATCGTGACACAGCGGTTAACACTGCTGCCACACGGCGCTGAGGACCTGGGTTCGGTCCCGGCCCGGGTCACTGCCCATGTGGAAGTTTGCACATTCTCCCCGTCTCTGCATAGGTCTCACCCCCACAACCCAATCATGTGCAGGATAGGTAGATTGGCTACGCTAAATTGCCCCTTAATTGGAAAAAAAAAATTGGGTGCTCTAAATCTATATAAAATAAAACAAGGAGGTCAAGGACAATGTAAAGACAAAAGCTTGGGTATACCATGTTGCAAAGGCCAGTGGCAGGCTGGCAGATTGGAAACTTTCAAACATAAACAAGGGGATACGAAAAAAAGTAATAAAAAGCACTAAGGTAAATAATGAAAGAAAACTAGTGCAAAATATCAAAAATGATAGCAAAAGCTTCTATAAGTACATAAAAGGGAAGAGAGTTGCTCAGGTGAATGTTGGTCCCTTGGAAGATGAAACCAGAGAATTAATAGTGGAGAAGTGTGAAGTTATGCATTTTGATCAGAAAAATGGGAAGGCAACTTATTATCCAAATGGGGAGAAACATTAGGGTGCTCCGGTGCAGAGGGATCTGGGTGTCCTCGTGGATGAGTCACAGAAAACTAGCAAGCAGGTAGAGCAGATAATAAAGAAAACAAATGGAATGCTGGCATTAATAGCTAAAGGAATAGAGTATCAAGGTAATCACGTGTTGTTGCAACTATGCAAGTCATTGGTGAGACTGTACCTGGAGTATTGTGCACAGTTTTGGTCCCCTTATTTGAGGAAATGTCGTGGCTTTGGAGGCAGTTCAGAGGAGCTTCACAAGGTTGATTCCAGAGATATGGGGTTTGTTGTACGAAGAGAGATTGAGCAGTTTAGGCATATACTCTCTAGGGTTTAGAAGAATGAGGGGAGTTCAAATTGAGGTATACAAGATGACAAACGGTATAAAAAAGCAGACATGGAGCAGATGCTTCCTCATGTGGGGCATTCTAGAAAGAGAGGTCATAGTCTCAAACTAAGGGATAGAAGATTTAAAAGAGATAAGGAGAAACTACTTCCCCCAAAAGGTTGTGAATCGCTACCCCAGAGTGCCATGGATGCTGGGACAGTGAGTAAATTTAAGGAGGAGTTGAACAGATTTTTAATTTGTAATAGATTGAAGGGTTATGGAGAATGGGCAGGATGGTGGAGTTGAGGCCATGTTAAGATCAGCCATGATTGTTTTGAACGGTGCGGGAGGCTCACAAGGCTAAATTGCCTGCTCTTACCCTTAGTTCTGATGTTCTAAGGAAGAACTATTCTGTCTAATTTCACCATCCATCTCTCGTCTGTTACCCTGTAGGTAACAGCACCTCAAGCACAAATCTGGCCTTCTTGATTGATAATGGGATTTCAAGATTAACGTGTAGGTCAGGGGTTATGGGGAGAAGGCAGGAGAATGGGGATGAAGAACATATCAGCCATGATCAATGGCAGAGCAGACTCGATGGGCCAAATAGCTTAATTCTGTTCCTGTATCTTATGGTCTTATGGACTCCTCAGTTTTTAAATTTATACTTGGACAGGGTGTGGGTCTCGCTGGCTAGGCAAACATTTATTGCCTTAAGGAGCTGATGATGAGCCACTTTCTGGAACCACTGAACACCATGGGGTACCAGTACACCCACAGTGTGATGAGGGAGGGAGTTTCAGTATTTTCACCCAATGACTGTGAAGAAACAAAGATTAGGGGCACGCTCTAACCAAATCAAGCCAGGGCGCGATCTAACTGGGCAGTACGGTAGCACAGTTGCTTCACAACGCCAGAGTCACAGGTTCAATTCCCGGCTTGGGCCATTGTCTGTGCAGAGCCTGCACGTTCTCCCCGCGTCTACATGGGTTTCCTCTGGGTGCTCCGGTTTTCTCTCACAATCCAAAGATGTGCAGGTTAGGTGGATTGGCTATGATAAATTGCCCTTAGTGTCCAAAAAGTTTGGGGGGGGGGGTTACTGGGTTAGGGTGGAGGAGTGGGCTTAAGTGGGGTGCTCTTTCCAAGAGCCGGCGCAGACTAAATGGGCCGAATGGCCTCCTTCTGCATTGTAAAAAAAAAATCTCTGAAATTGGAACCGAGTCCTGTGACGAGCCGTTTCCTGCACTGAGGAGCTCCGCTCGCCAGAGCTCCTCAGTACAGGAAGAGATTGACTCCCCCGACATGACTCCCAAACCGCCCCAAAGCCCCAACTAAGGGGGTCATTGGGCTCCCCTCACATGTGCAGGGCACCCCCAGTCCCAATCCCCACTGTGGAAAAATGCCAGCCTGCCACCTTGGCACTGCCAGCTTGGTACCATGGCAGTGCCCCTGGCAGTGCCACTTGAGAACCTTGGCAGTGCCAGGCTGGCATCCAGGCAGGCGGTACCAAGGTGCCAGGTAGCACCAAAAGTGCCAGGGTGCCACCCTGCCCCAGAGGGCAATGACATGGTGGTCTCTGATCCCCTGAGAGACCCCCAACAAGTGCCATTCAGTCTGGTCCCCGTTTGTGGGACCAGCACTGAATGGCACTTGCCCGAGGTCTCCAAGGCACAAGGGTTTAGATTCCAAAGCGTTGGGTAGATCAGCGGAGTGCATATTAGAGTAAGACGAGCTGATATCAGGAACTCAGGAGCCTCAGCCCTTGACCCTGTCCAACAGGTATGAGGCACTTGCTCCCTGTGTGGATGGCGAACAGGGCTGCAGGAAGGATGAGTCAGCTGACCAAGGCACCATGGTTCAGCAGGCCATTCAAGGGGAGGGAGTAAATAGGCAAGTTGTAGTTGTAGGGGATTCTATTATCAGGGGGATAGATAGTATCTTTTGTGAGCAGGATAAAGAGTCGCACATGGTATGTTGCCTGCCCGGTGCTAGGGTGCGGGACATCTCTGACCGGCTTGATAGGATACTGGAGAGGGAGGGGAAGGATCCAGTTGTTGTGGTCCATGTCGGTACCAACAACATAGGCAAGTCTAGAAAAGAGGACCTGTTTAGGGATTATAAAGAGCTAGGATTCAAATTAAAAAACAGGTCCTCAAGGGTCATAATCTCCGGATTACTGTCCGAGCCACGTGCAAATTGGCATAGGGAGGCAAGAATAAGGGAAGTTAACACATGGCTGAAAGAGTGGTGTGGGAAAGAGGGGTTCCTTTTCATGGGACACTGGCATCAGTTTTGGGACAGGGGGGGACCTATACCGTTGGGATGGTCTCCACCTGAACCGAGCTGGGACCAGTGTTCTGGTGAAAAGAGTAAATAGGGTGGTCAATAGGACTTTAAACTAAAGATTGGGGGGGAAGGGAAAGTCAGGGAACCAAGAGGTGAAGTAATCAGTGGGAAGCGTAGCTGCTTAGGAATACAAAAAAGCACGAAAAGACAGAACTCAGGAAAGGTTACGATAGTCCCCATCCCACAAAATATGATACAGTGTATGGAAAGGCTCAGTAAACCAAGGTCCACCGCACTAAGAAAACAAAAAGGGACGGTCAATAGAGAATTAAAGGTGCTATATTTAAATGCGCGCAGTGCACGGAACAAGGTAGATGAGCTTGTGGCCCAGATTGTGACTGGCAGGCATGATGTGGTAGGCATCACAGAGACGTGGTTGCAGGGGGTTCAGGACTGGCATTTAAACATCCAGGGATTCACAACCTATCGAAAAGACAGGGAGGTGGGCAGAGGGGGCGGGGTTGCCTTGTTAATTAGGAATGAAATTAAATCAATAGCACTAAACGACATAGGGTCAGATGATGTGGCGTCTGTGTGGGTAGAGTTGAGGAACCACAAAGGCAAAAAAACCATAATGGGAGTTATGTACAGGCCTCCGAACAGTGGTCAGGAGCAGGGGCACAAAATGCACCACGAAATAGAAAGTGCATGTCAGAAAGGCAAGGTCACAATGATCATGGGGGACTTCAATATGCAGGTGGACTGGGTAAATAATGCTGCCAGTGGATCAAGGAAAGGGAATTCATTGAATGTTTACAGGAGGGCTTTTTGGAACAGCTTGTGATGGAGCCCACGAGGGGACAGGCCATTCTGGACTTAGTGTTATGTAATGAGCCAGACTTGATTAAAGATCTTAAAGTAAGGGAACACTTAGGAGGCAGTGATCATAATATGGTACAATTCAATCTCCAATTTGAAAGAAAGAAGGGAGAATCAGATGTAAAGGTGTTACAGTTAAATGAAGGTAGCTACAGGGGCATGAGGGAGGAACTGACAAAAATCGACTGGGAGCAGAGCCTAGTGGGAAAGACAGTAGAACAGCAATGGCAGGAGTTTCTGGGAGTAATTGAGGACACAGTACAGAGGTTCATCCCAAAGAAAAGAAAGGTTATCAGAGGGGGGATTAGGCAGCCATGGCTGACAAAGGAAGTTAGGGAATGCATCAAAGCAAAAGAGAAAGCCTATAATGTGGCAAAGAGTAGTGGGAAGTCAGAAGATTGGGAAGGCTACAAAAACAAACAGGATAACAAAGAGAGAAATAAGGAAAGAGAGGATCAATTATGAAGATAGGCTAGCCAGTAACATTAGGAATGATAGTAAAAGTTTCTTTAAATACATTAAAAACAAACGGGAGGCAAAAGTAGACATTGGGCCGCTCCAAAATGACACTGGTAATCTAGTGATGGGAGACAAGGAAATAGCTGAGGAACTAAATAAGTACTTTGCGTCAGTCTTCACAGTAGAAGACATGAGTAATATCCCAACAATTCAGGAGAGTCAGGGGGCAGTGTTGAATATGGTAGCCATTGTAGTCACCTAAAATGGCTGATTCCCGATTAATTTGGCCAAACCCCGATGTAAAATGGCGAACTGAAAAGGCTGATGGTAAAATCAGCCAACAGGACCCAAACGGACAGCTGCAGACAGAACAGTGTATTCGGCTCTGGGGAAGTCGGCCCAGACCGATACCTGCAACCATTAGCAGCACATCAACCCAGCCATCTGCATTTTAATCAGCTATCCCCGGGAACAATTGCTACAAATTAGCAATTGAAAGCCGATCCAGACCCCTCGGCGCCAGCAATGGCCGAGACAAAGAAAGGTGAACGACCAGCCCCCGATCAAGGAATCGCCCCATTATTGGAGCATATCGAACCCAGTGATTGGGACCAAGTCCAATCACTTGGGACCAGGGTCAAGGTCCGCCCCGAGAGGCGGGAAGCCCCTGGGAACTATAAAGATGGGGGCCAAGTTCAGATCGACCCTTCTTCTCCTACTCGCAACCTTCGAGACCCTTCGACAAAAGAACAAGTAAGTCTTACTCCAGCGATCGCGACCAGATAGGTGTTCCAGACTATCGACCCGTACCAGCCTTTTTGAATCCCGCAGGCCAGACCCAATTCGATAAGCCATTCGTTTCCCTGACCTGGTGGGCCATCACCAAAGTTAAGTATTGGCCTTTAGTGGTAGGTAATAGTCTAGAGGTAGGATTATTGTAGAAGTATTTATTGCTGTATATAATAAATGATCGTTGATTTAACATTTACTAAGCGGTATGCTACATTATTAATCATTACTTGAGCTTGAACCACGTGGCGGTATCAGAAAGATACCTGGCGACTCGTGAGCAAAGGTGACAGAATTAGAGCTAATAAAACTAAGGCGAATAAGAGCAACATTTTGGCGACTCAGCTGGGACCCGATCTCGAAGTGGAAAACCACTCATGGAGAACCCAAGACATTTTGAATTAGAATCCAATTGGAAACAAAAAAAAAAACCACAAGTGTTCAAGCGGTTCTGATTAATAATTCACAATTCGGAAGTGTGTGTATGCATGCGTAACTAACAGGGCTATAAGGTAAAACTGATAGATTTTTGTTGCGTCAAAACTGTCGGAAGTCTGTATTTTCGGAAATTAGCGCAAGCGTACCCGCATCTACGACACCACCTTAGCCCCCTGTTCCAAATTTAACCGAAGCATGCAGATAGGAGAGATGGCCATGCAGGCAATGCAACGCCTCATGAACCCCGAGGAATTTGCGGTCGCAGCAACCAGCAGCAGTAGAGTGGGACAGTGCCCCACTTGGGAAGAGGAAATTCGGAAATACCTCAAGGGCAAAGGATGGCCCATGTGGAATGATTTCTGTAATAATGACGACTCATGTCCCGGAAGTATAGGGCATACTTGGTGGGAGAACATGAGTGAAATCCACAAAAAGAATTTAGCAAGAGCTCGCAAGCCAATGGCAATTGTGTCCTGTCTGGCACAATTGCGAGGCACAGAGGAGGTCGTCAGGACGCTCCGCAAAGAAGTAGAGGGCATACATCGTATGAGTAAAGTCGATGTATGCGAGGTGGAGAAAGAGAATCTGGAATTAAGGCGGAAATTAGCAGCAAAGGACGAAGAGGTGGCTGACGCCAAACTGGGTCACCAGTCTTGTCTGGCGCATTTGAGTAGTTTCCAGTCCCAGTACGAAAAGGCTTATCAGGACACGCAGTGTGCAGTCCTGGTAAAGAAAGAGACTGAGCAGCAGGTGAAGACGCTACAGAAGCAATGTCGCGATCTCAAGGCAGCCTTGAGAGCGCTCCACGCTGCAACCACGGAACAAAGGCAGAGCACCATAGACCATGCGAAGTGCCGGAATCAAATTGCAGACCTGCAATCACTGCTTTCTGTCCAAAAGGGATTCCAAGAAACCTTTGGGGAAAGTTTAGACCAGGAAGACGGCCCTGATTGGGAAGAATTACAGGAAACAGCGCAGAGATATGTTCAGGGAACATGTGCGCAGGGAAAGCCCCAAAGGAGAAAAGCATCCCCACCCCCCACACAGCAGGTAGTTCAGGCTCCCATGAACCCTGTAACAACCCACCGCACAGCCACATCAGACGAAGCGGAATTTCTCTATTCCACCCCCCTCACAGTGACCCAATTACGGGACGCATGTGCAAAAATCACACCGTTCCTCCCCGCTTCAGACCCACACCATTTCTTTGCCACCGTCAAACATCAGGCGACCATGTACAGCCTGGATGAGCGAGAGCATGTAAAGCTCATGGTTCTAAGTTTAGATCCATTGGTAGCAGCAGCCCTTCCCGACCCACAGAACGTAGGGGGAGGCACCCATGCAGAAATGCATACCGCGATCCTGGATGCGATCGGGTATTACCGGGGCGACCCTGTAGATGGCCTAAATAAGTGTAGGCAGAAGAACTCTGAACACCCCACAGCGTTCGCAGGACGCTTGTGGATTCACTTCGAAGACGTTTTTGGAGACGTCGACCATGCCCATTTGTCCCCAGACAATATGGCCAAATGGACCCGCACCCTTATCTCCCATGCCACAGAGGCAGGACAGAATGCCTGTAGTAATTATGATCCCTCGGAGAAGGCTCATAATGAGAAGTGGGTGGTTAAAAGATTATCCCGCGTTTGGGAGCAGTCTGTTCACAATCAACCCGCCGCTAAAACCACAGAGGAAAAGCAAGCCGCCGCAGACATGCAGGCAGTAAAAGCCACACCTCACAACCCCGCCTGGGTAAATGAGGGAAAGAACAGCCCCCCCACAAAACCGCAAGAATGTTACAACTGCGGACAGTTGGGACATTTTGCAAAAGAGTGTAATGCCCCCAAAAAGCCACAGAGAGACCACAGACAGGCACTCTGAGTAAGAAAAAGGCAGAGCCCATCCATAGCGTTAGCGCCCGTTCGGATCAGACGGACTTGACCGGAACGGACTGACGGTGTACAGGCTCCCCCAGTTGGGTCTGCGATACCCTTTGGGATAGGTCAGGACGACCCGTAGTCACAGCGAAAATTCGGGGACAGCCTATCGAGTTTCTTTGGGACACAGGAGGGTCCCGCACCACCATAAATTCCTCCACCCTTTGTCAGGACACGTGGCCCACTACAGCCACTATCACCCTCAGCGGCTTTACAGGCCACTAACAGCAGGGACACATCACAGCCCCTGCACCCATTCAAATAGGAAACATTACCACAAAACACCCCGTAGTTTTAGTCGACCTGCCCCACATAGCAGGACACATTCTGGGAATCGACTTTATGAATTCCCACCACCTATCTTTCGATCCAGTCAAGCAGTGTGTCCGGAAGATGGCGAAATCTGCTATAGCCCCCGCAACGCTCAACATAGGGGACTATATGAACAAAATTAGCACAGTAGGCGAGTTTTGGTTCAACTCCACCACACTCAGCACGGACCGGCAGGTTAGGGCAGTCCTGCAAAAGAACAGGGCGGCATTCGCGACCCACAAGCACGACTGTGGACGGATGACTGGCTCCGTACAAGTAACAGGACTGGACCCTAGACCCCAAAAACAGTACGGATTCCCCCTAGAAGCAGAGGGAGAAATCCTAAAAGTTATAGAGAGCTTATTAGAGCAGGGCGTACTAAGACCGGTGGCCTCTACTAATAATGCTCCGATTTGGCCAGTGAGAAAGCCCGACGGATCATGGCGCTTGACCATTGATTATCGGGAACTCAATAAAGTCACCCCCGCAGCAGCCCCCACCGTAGCAACAAGTCCCGAGACCATGCTCAAACAGGGACTCAATGCCCGATATTTCACGGTTTTGGATGTCAGTAATGGATTCTGGTCCATTCCATTGGCAAAGGCGTGCCAGTATAAATTTGTCTTCATTTAAAGCGCAGCAGTACACGTGGACATGCCTGCCACAGGGCTTCCACAACTCCCCCTCCATTTTCCACCGACAGCTGGCAAATGGACTAGCGAAATTTTCTCGCCCCGAATGTCTGGTACAGTATGTAGATGATCTACTACTGCAGACAGACACCAAGGAGGAGCACATTGAGCTTCTGTCCGAACTCCTGGAATTGTTACATTCCATTGGCTGTAAAGTAAACCCCAAAAAGGCCCAGATTTTGGAAGAAAAAGTGGTATATTTGGGTCCAATTATCACACACGGCAAACGCGAGATCGAGCATAAAAGAATTGACTCGATCGCTAAATTGCCCCTTCCCCAGAACGTTTCAGCCCTCCGGTCGTTTTTAGGACTGGTTGGCTACTGCCGAAACCACATCGACGGTTTCGCCAGCAAGGCAGCGCCTCTCTCAGACCTCCTAAAGAAAGGAGCCCCCTGGGAGTGGCTTCCGCAGCATACGGATGCTGTGGAATCATTAAAACAGGCGCTCATAGCCGCCCCCGCACTACAAGTTCCAGACCTGCTTGCCCCTTACGCCATAGAGGTAGCGACCACAGACCGCACCCTTCCAGCCGTGCTCCTGCAGGAACGGCACGACCAGTTAAGATCCGTAGCTTATGCCTCCCGAATTTTAGATGCTGTGGAGCAGGGATTTTCAGCCTGTGAGAGACACCTGCTCGCAGTTTTCTGGGCAGTCCAGTACTTTTCCTATATTACCGGACTGAACCCCATCACCATTCTGACCGAGCACACCCCCACCCAACTTTTACTGGACGGACGACTTAAGGACGGTACCATCAGTCAAATACGCGCAGCTAGGTGGACCCTTCTCTTGCAAGGATGGGACATCACAGTAAAACGGACAAAGACCCACACATACTTAGCGGACAATTTACAGTACCCCGGAACCCCCCATGAATGTGAAATCATCTCTCCACACCACAACACAGGCTCCTTTATAGCAACCCCCCCCAGGAAAATAGGTAATCCATCTCAGAGCCCCCCTCACCCAGACACGTGTGACCCCATTAAGATTTATGTGGATGGATCTTCCACAGTCTTAGATGGGCAACGCATAACAGGTTGCGGGATTTATGTTGAGGACGCAAAGGGACGCGCCCTCGAGGAGATAGCATTAAAACTCCCCGGACACTTAGGCGCGCAGGCGGCAGAGCTTGCGGCCATCGCGTACATAGTAGACCACCCAGATTCCTTCCCCAGTCCAGCAGACATATATTCAGACAGCCTATATGTCTGCAACAGCCTCACAGAATTTCTGCCCCTCTGGGAAACAAGAGGATTTGTTTCCGCGGATAGGAAACCCCTCCCCTCAGCCCCATTACTCCGCCATATTCTACAAAAACCCCAGAACAGGACTTTTGGCATTATAAAAGTCCGCAGCCACCATCTTTCCTCCCCCCCTGGAAATGTAAAAGCCGACGCACTGGCTAAGGCAGGATCCAGGCATGGGTACTTTTGGAAACCCCCCGAAAGCGCGCCAGTGAGTGCGCCAGTGAGTGCAGTTCAGGTCACGCAGACTAGGATCGAAGATCTAGTAGAGGCCCAGAAGCAGGATAGCGCTCTCACTGAGATCGTGAAAGGGAAGTTTCCAGCCTCCTACGAGAGGTTCAGAAATACACTGACCACACATGACGGTGTGGTGTTAAAGGACACCCTTTATGTAGTTCCTGAGCAGGATAGGAACCAATTAATCTGTTTATTCCATGATGGTCATGGACACCAGGGAATCAATCCCACCACAGCCCACCTCAAACAGCTTTGTTGGTGGCCAAATCTCAAGGAAGACGTAAGCCATTACAGAGAGAATTGCCTTATATGCGCGCAGAACAACCCCGATAGATATGCAAAACAGGCCCAACTCAGCCACACCCGACCCGTTAACGGCCCCTGGAATAACCTCCAGATTAATTTTATAGGTCCATTGCCCCCTTGCAGGAATGGCTATAAATATGTTCTGGTGGTCATAGACACTTTTACAAAGTGGGTGGAAGCATTTACAGCCCGCACCAACACCGCGAAAACCATAGCCAAGATTCTAACCCACCACATTTTTACTAGATGGGGACTCCCCCGCAGTATTGAATCGGTCCAAGGTTCTCACTTTACGGGACGGGTCATGCAGAATGTCCTCACGATATTTGGCATAACCCAAAAATTCCACATTGCGTACCACCCAGTCGAGTGGTATAGTGGAGCGCATGAATTGGACCCTAAAAACCACCCTCCGAAAAATGGTCCAGCAGAACAACACCGCTTGGGACTCAGTCCTCCCTTTTGCGCTGATGTTTTTGCAATACACTGTTTCCACCTCCACAGGTTACATCCCACACACTCTTCTGACCGGACGCCCCATGAAAGGGACAGAATACTTGTTAGGTTTAGACCTGACCAGCCCTGAAGTTACGGCCCTCACCCACGAGAAAGCCGTGGAGCAATTAGTTGCTAATGTAAAAACGGCTCAGTTAGCAGCCGCAGTTAAATTGGGCACCAAAAAGAAACAGAGCAAGGCCTGTTTTGATAAGGCAGTGCATGCAACGGAGTATGATATAGGATAGCAAGTGATGTTGTCTGTATATAACCCCAGCACATTCCTGTCTCCAAAGTACTCGGGTCCGTACTCCATTACGGATAAAGTAAGCCCATCGGTATATAAAATAAAATACCCAAATGGTAAGACTGCGTGGTTTCATATCAACCAGTTAAAGGCTTATGGAGCACAGTCAAACCACGCCCACCACGTCATGCTTGACGCAGCAGACCACACCCCGCCCACAGCCAACGTAACCAGACCAACCCCCACCACGTCCAGCCCAGACACGGACTCGCCCTCGACTCCACCCCCAAAATCTACACTCCGCCCCGGAACGCCCACAGACTGCAGCAGCAGAGACAGCGACTGTGACTCGGACGATAGCCACAGCACGCCTCCCTACTATCCCCATACAACCGGACCCACACCCAGCGACTCCGATTTCGACTCCAGTGATCCCTTCATGATCACTTTTCTAAACAAATCCCACCACCGACCACCGAACCACACGGACGACCCCAACTTTGTCCCCACACAACTTGACACAACTCATTGGCACCGCGACAACTCCTACAGACTCGTCCGCAACGACGAAAGCAACCCCAACTCACACCACGCAGCCCTTTCAGCCTTAATTCACTCCAGAGTTTGGCACCCGGGAGAAGGGGACGACCTTGAGTCTGACTCCCAAGCCGCCAACCCCTTTGCGACCCTGTTCGCAACAGAGAACTGAGGTGTCCACATGGTGTTTAAAGTAAACACTTGGGAGAAGTATTGTCCTTCCTGATGGAACCTGCAGGATGTTTTATGTTGTTCGTACGTTTGTTTTGTGTTGTTCGTCCTACAGTAAAAAAAATTCCAGACGCTTGTTCAGCGGTACCAACTTGTCTAGATACCTGGTCAACAGACCAGGTGCTTGTTCAGTGGAACTAGCTTGTCTGCAGACACTTCAGCAGATACCTGCTCACCAGATGCCCGATCGTAACTGCTCTTCTGATTCAAGGGTAGAATCACTATAGCAGCCCCACCACGATGACTACAATTTTGCCCGTTCTTGTCGGTTGCTCAGGTAGTGGAGAAACGGCGTGAGACCCGCCCTGCCTGGGGACCCCCCCGTTGGTCAAACACGCTCGGGTAGGGGAGATACGGCATTGGTATTCGTCCTACCCGGGGACTCCATCCAAATCTTACCCGTCGTGGCCCATACGCACCTCATTTAACATTCTTTCATTTCAAAAAGTTTTTATTTGTTTAGGCGACCTTTAGGTTGCTGCCATATGCTATTTACATCCTGGAACATTTGGCTGGTAAATCAGCACTGGTCCGTCATTGGGAAGTGTGCCGTGTCCTAAAATTTGTTTTTGGAAAAAAATGAGGGAGTCACACATAGTGACCAATTATAAGGGTATAATTGGCCCCAAAAAGGACAGACACACGAACACACCGGATATTAAACCAAGGTAGTTACAGATACTATGCTTGTTTTCACAGAACTCCAGAGGCTCCAGGACCGGAGAAAACAAAAGAACACAAGAAGGAAAAGGAAAGAGGACAGCCAGGACAGCCATGAGGACTTCTTTCATCGTGCTGAACATCTTTTTCATGAACATTTGGTTGCACGGGAACGCGGACCCCATTACTTCAAACCTCCCTGCCGTTAATGTTTCACTGCCCCGCAGTACCAAAGACCAGTCACCAGCGACACTGCATCTTCTTGGTGTGCCAGGTTCATAACCTGGTACTCCCTGTCCTACGTGATTGAAGCACTGTTAGCGTTGGCGATACTCTGCTGTGTAGTGCAGACTATGCACCTCCGCAAATGGAGAAGGAGAGCGTACCGCGCTCGAACCCCGGTATATCGGATCCGATCCCCTATATTCGGTTATGACCAGACCCCAGACCCCCGCGACCTATAACACAATAATAAAGAACATGCACTTGCGTTTACTGCAAATAAAAGATGTACAAAACTTTTCATGAACAAAAAAAAAATGTATGATCCTGAGCTTGACTGCCAAGCCAGGAAAGAGTATATTAAGTGTTGTGATTGTTGTTGTATGTTTTAGGAAGATAGGATAATCCAATGTTTAGTGAGTATAGTGTATTTAGGTAAAATTAGAGGTTCCAAGTTTTTTAATTTTGTAAATGCATGCCCCTGCCTGACATAGCGCCCTTAGAATTGTTTAGGTAAAAAAAAATTGTGCATAGCTAGGGTCAGAGCAGTGGCCATGTAGGAGGTGTCCCCCCGGTCAGGGAATGGAAATAACAAATTTATGTGATCCTTCACGCTTCGCGTTAGGATCACAAGGAGGGGACGTAGCCACCTAAAATGGCTGATTCCCGATTAATTTGGCCAAACCCCGATGTAAAATGGCGATCTGAAAAGGCTGATGGGAAAATCAGCTAACAGGACCCAAACGGACAGCTGCAGACCGAACAGTTTATTCGGCTCGGGGGAAGTCGGCCCAGACCGATACCTGCAACCATTAGCAGCACATCAACCCAGCCATCTGCATTTTAATCGGCTATCCCCGGGAACAATTGCTACAAATTAGCAATTGAAAGCCGATCCAGACCTCTCGGCGCCAGCAGTGGCCGAGACAAAGAAAGGTGAACGACCACCCCCGATCAAGGAATTGCCCCATTATTGGAGCATATCGAACCCAGTGATTGGGACCAAGTCCAATCACTTGGGACCAGGGTCAAGGTCCGCCCCGAGAGGCGGGAAGCCCCTGGGAACTATAAAGATAGGGGCCAAGTTCAGATCGACCCTTCTTCTCCTACTCGCAACCTTCGAGACCCTTCGACGAAAGAACAAGTAAGTCTTACACCAGCGATCGCGACCAGATAGGTGTTCCAGACTATCGACCCGTACCAGCCTTTTTGAATCCCGCAGGCCAGACCCAATTCGATAAGCCATTTGTTTCCCTGACCTGGTGGGCCATCCCCAAAGTTAGGTATTGGCCTTTAGTGGTAGATAATAGTCTAGAGGTAGGATTATTGTATAAGTATTTATTGCTGTATATAATAAATGATCGTTGATTTAACATTTACTAAGCGGTATGCTGCATTATTAATCATTACTTGAGCTTGAACCACGTGGCGGTATCAGAAAGATACCTGGCGACTCGTGAGCAAAGGTGACAGAATTAGAGCTAATAAAACTAAGGCTAATAAGAGCAACACCATCACAAAGGAGAAAGTGCAAGAGAAACTCAGAGGTCTAAAAATTGATAAATCTCCGGGCCCAGATGGGCTACATCCTAGAGTTCTAAAGGAGATAGCTGAAGAAATAGTGGAGGCGTTAGTTATGATCTTTCAAAAGTCACTGTGGCAGCACGGTAGCCTTGTGGATAGCACAATTGATTCACAGCTCCAGGGTCCCAGGTTCGATTCCGGCTTGGGTCACTGTCTGTGCGGAGTCTGCACATCCTCCCCGTGTCTGCGTGGGTTTCCTCCGGGTGCTCCGGTTTCCTCCCACAGTCCAAAGATGTGCAGGTTAGGTGGATTGGCCATGATAAATTGCCCTTAGTGTCCAAAGTTGCCCTTAGTGTTGGGTGGGGTTACTGGATAATGGGATAGGATGGCGGTGTTGACCTTGGGTAGGGTGCTCTTTCCAAGAGCCGGTGCAGACTTGATGGGCCGAATGGCCTCCTTCTGCACTGTAAATTCTATGATCTATGAGTCAGGGAAAGTCCCAGAGGATTGGAAAATCACTGTTGTAACCCCCCTGTTCAAGAAGGGAACAAGGAAAAAGATGGAAAATTATAGGCCAATTAGCCTAACCTCGGTTGTTGGCAAGATTCTAGAATCCATTGTTAAGGATGAGATTTCTAAATTCTTGGAAGTGCAGGGTCGGATTAGGACAAGTCAGCATGGATTTAGTAAGGGGAGGCCGTGCCTGACAAACCTGTTCGAGTTCTTTGAAGAGATAACAAATAGGTTAGACCAAGGAGAGCCAATGGCTGTTATCTATCTTGACTTCCAAAAGGCCTTTGATAAGGTGCCTCACGGGAGACTGCTGAATAAAGTAAGGGCCCTTGGTATTCGAGGCAAGGTACGAACATGAATTGACGATTGGCTGTCAGGCAGAAGGCAGAGAGTTGGGATAAAAGGTTCTTTTTCGGAATGGCAACCAGTGACGATGGTGTCCTGCAGGGTTCAGTGTTGGGGCCACAGCTGTTCTCTTTATTTATTAACGTTCTAGATGACGGGACTGGGGGCATTCTGGCTAAGTTTGCCGATGATACAAAGATAGGTGGAGGGGCAGGTAGTATGGAGGAGGTGGGGAGGCTGCAGAAAGATTTAGACAGTTTAGGAGAGTGGTCCAAGAAATGGCTGATGAAATTCAACGTGGGCAAGTGCGAGGTCTTGCACTTTGGAAAAAAGAATAGAGGCATGGACTATTTTCTAAACGGTGACAAAATTCATAATGCTGAAGTGCAAAAGGACTTGGGAGTCCTAGTCCAGGATTCTCTAAAGGTAAACTTGCAGGTTGAGTCCGTAATTAAGAAAGCAAATGCAATGTTGTCATTTATCTCAAGAGGCTTGGAATATAAAAGCAGGGATGTACTTCTGAAGCTTTATAAAGCATTAGTTAGGCCCCATTTAGAATACTGTGAGCAATTTTGGGCCCCACACCTCAGGAAGGACATACTGGCACTGGAGCGGGTCCAGCGGAGATTCATACGCATGATCCCAGGAATGGTAGGCCTAACATACGATGAATGTCTGAGGATTCTGGGATTATATTCATTGGAGTTTAGGAGGTTGAGGGGAGATCTAATAGAAACTTACAAGATAATGAATGGCTTAGATAGGTTGGACGTAGGGAAGTTGTTTCCATTAGCAGGGGAGACTAGGACCCGGGGGCACAGCCTTAGAATAAAAGGGAGTCACTTTAGAACAGAGATGAGGAGAAATTTCTTCAGCCAGAGAGTGGTGGGTCTGTGGAATTCATTGCCACAGAGGGCGGTGGAGGCCGGGACGTTGAGTGTCTTTAAGACAGAAGTTGATAAATTCTTGATTTCTCGAGGATTTGGGGCTATGGAGAGAGAGCGGGTAAATGGAGTTGAAATCAGCCATGATTGAATGGTGGAGTGAACTCGATGGGCCGAATGGCCTTACTTCCGCTCCTATGTCTTATGGTCTTATATGCAGATTTACAAAATAGTTATCCCATCCCACAATGGGCAGGATTTAGTTTGCGACATCTCGGGAGATCGCGTTAGGAAACGGAATCTCCCGGCATCCACCAGCCATACTGCCTTTCGAGCTCAACATGGCCAGTAGATCGTGCTGATAGTTCCAAGTCAGGATGATGTGTGGCTTGTCGGGGAATTTGCAGGTTCGATCCCGGCCCGGGTCACTATGCGTGTGGAGTTTGCATATTCTCCCCGTGCCTGCGTGGGTCTCACTCCCACAACCCAAATATGTGCAGGGTAGGTGAAATGGCCATGTTAAATTGTCCCTTCATTGAAAAAAAAAGAATTGGATACTCTAAATTTTAAAAAAAACATGACTGACTGCCTGACAGATGGTAGATAGCTTTCAGAAGTTGGGAGGTGAATTACCTACCACAGATTCAAAGCCTCTGACCAGTTCTTGTAGCTACAGTATTTATTTGGCTCGTCAAGTTCAGTTTCTAGTCAATGGTAACCCCCAGGATGTTGGTGGTGGGGATTCAACAATCTGACAACCAACGGATCAGATCTAAGCTCTGAAGTTCTGCCACATCTCGTTGTCGATGGTGGTTGGCAATTCAGTAATTAACTGGAGGATGTGGCTAGACAAATGTCCCCATCCACAATGATGGAGGAGATCAGCACATCGAGAAGAATTCACAACAATCTTCAGCCAGGAGTGCTAAGAAGATTATCCAACTCGGCCTCCTCCCGAGGTGCCCAGTATCACAGCTGCGGTGCAGAAGATTGCCACCAACAGAAGGTTTCCTTGCCCATGTTTAACCTGATGCCATGGAACTTCATAGGTTCAGAATCAATGTTGAGGACTGTCAGCATAACTCCCTCTGAATGTATTCCACTGCAACCTCCTGTAGGTCTGTCCTGCTGGTGGGATGGAACATTCACAGTCAGGGTGATGGTGGTTCCTGGGACATTGTAAACAGGTATTATTCAGTGTGTGTGACTATGTGAGGCAGTAGCTTGACTAGTCTGTGGGACAGCTCTCCAATTTTAGCACAAGCCCCCAGATGTTGATAAGGAGGACTTTGCAGGGTCGACAGGGCTGGGTTTGCCAGTGCCGTTTCCAGTGCATAGGTTGATGTCTAGTCTGATTTCATTGTGCTGTGAATAGTCGTTGGATACAACTGAGTGGTTGCTGCATTCATTTCAGAGGATATTTAAGAGTCATACATATTACTGTGGGTCTGAAGTCACATGTAGGTCAGACCAGGTAAGGATGGCACATTTCTTTCCCGAAAAGTCATTCATGAACCAGATGGGTTTCTATGACAATTAACAATGATTTGATGGACACGATTACTTAGACTGGCTTTTAAATCCAGATTATAAATTGAATTTAAATTCCACCAACTGCTGTGAGGTGATCTGAATCCACGTCCCCAGAGTATTAACCTGAATCCCTGGTATTATTAGTCCAGTAAATGTGCCGCTGCCACCTCCTAGTTAGAGACTGTTCCATTGCCTATGGAGCTCGAGGACCCAGGTTCGATCCCAGCCTAAGTTCACTGTCTGTGTAGAGTTTGCACATTCTCCCCATGTCTGCATTGGTTTCACCCCCACAACCCAAAAGGGCTGTTTAGTACAGGACTAAATCGCTGGCTTTGAAAGCAGACCAAGGCAGGTCAGCAGCACTGTTCAATTCCCGTAACAGCCTCCCAAACAGGCGCCGGAATGTGGCGACTAGGGTCTTTTCACAGTAACCACATTTGAAGCCTACTTGTGACAATAAGTGATTTTTATTTTATTTATTTTATTATGTGCAGGTTAGGTGGATTGGCCATGCAAAATTAGTCCTTAATTGGAAAAAATTAATTGGGTATTCTAAATTTTTTTTTTTTAAGTTAGACACTGTTCCACAGTGAGTGTCAGTCTGCTATTCCCCTGTGTGGGGCATCAGATAAAAGTCTGTTCTTTTTCCTCACTTGACTATCACATACACACTGTTTCCAGCAGGGATACTAGATACTGACCTGGAGCAGACAAAGTGGCTGCTTTTCTTTCCTCCGCCCAGACCCCCATCTTCCCAGGGACCGTGAAGACAATGGAAAAGACAATTGGGCAGAGTGTAAAACAGGCTATCAATTTTCCATGAGCTCGAATTGTGCTGGTGAAGACCGGTTTTACCCTGAGAGTTTGTTTTTAATATAAAAAAAGCTCAAGAGAAACGTGAATTAAATGGATATTGTGAAATCTCTCCATATGTTTTCCAAAATTATTTGGAGAAAACACACTGGGCAGGAAGTGCTGGAAGCTAAGGAAAATATTTCTTCAAGTTAACTGATTGAAGGGTTCTGATTTATCCTGGGAAATTACATAAACTGCACATCCCAAATTCAGCTCTTAGACACAACACTTGGCGAAACTATCAAATCCAATCCTACGGTTTTGTGAAAGACCAAGGCCGTCAGGTAAAATCTTTAAAGAAGACATTAAGACATTTCAATAAATGTGTCTCTGCCCCTCCCAGATAATACCACCCACCTTCTCAGTAATGGCCCATCAACAAAACTCAGCCTGTAAATCAGAAGGGAAATGCTTCCAATAAACACCCTCAATATCCAACACAGCCAATCAAACAGCTCAGCACAAAGCACCGAGTAAACATGTCTCTGAGCTGGATCTTGTCACACAGCATAAGGGGCATTTCCACACCTGATTGCCCACAGGATAGTCAGACTGCCTGAACATTAGTGTGGATATTGTGCAATGTAATTCTTCTAAATTCTGCTCCTTCACTCACCATCTCCTGACTTGGTTTGGAGTCCCTACAGGAAGTGAAGCAGCTGTGGTAGAGGAAGAGGAGAGAATGGGCAGAGTGGGTGGGCTCTCTGATTGACGTCTCTCACAGACAATCCAAATATTTCTGCAGGAACAGGAGTTTCCTGAAGTTTGGGAAACTGACCGGGGAAACGGAGGCGACTTTGAGCAGCAGCTCAGGTGGGGATTTAAACTTGTTATTGTCCAATCTGAATAACACCTCACTTGTCATCGCTTCTCGGCCTTTTGGCTAAGATGAGCATGAGGTCAGGAGTAATGCCTGGATTTGGTATGTCTCTCTTGTGGGGACCATGCATTGGATACAATTTGAATTGTTTTTTGGAGCAGGCAAGGAGCTGGATTAGAGGTTTGTCCCTGTCCACACTCTTGAGCTCTGGCTTTGTCACTCTGATAAAGTCATTTTTAAAAACTCACTTGTTGCAGCTGCTGTCTCAGTTCCCCCCTGGTAAATGTTGGACAGAGATTTCTAGTGTGGGAATAACATTCTTCATCCTCGGAGGCTTTCAAACCGAATCTATCTCACTCCTCCCCACTCACCTCCCACAGCATTATAAAAGCACAGTAAGAAGTCTTACACCAGGTTAAAGTCCAACATGTTTGTTTCAAACACTAGCTTTCGGAGCACTGCTCCTTCCTCGGGTGAAGCAGTTTTTTTTGGAGCAGTGCTCCGAAAGCTAGTGTTTGAAACAAACATGTTGGACTTTAACCTGGTGTTGTAAGACTTCTTACTGTGCTCACCCCAGTCCAATGCCGGCATCTCCACATCATAGCATTATAAAAATGAGAAATGGAGAGAAACTTCACCATAAATGGAAAAAAAACAAGCCTTGTCCAATATTATTGAGGTAAAATGTAATTATGACTATATTAAACTATTTTTATCTATATCTTCTGTTTCTTTGACACAAAAACTATTATCTGTGGGCCTGTAGTTTGCTGAAATAATTTCTGGCCACAGCATGTACAACACCATAGTGTTATGCATATGACTGACTGTTGGTGCCTGAACACCCAAAAACCCTGGGTGTAATTTGGAGAGTCGCCTCAAACGGGCACAATCGGCAGAACCTCACCACTCCTTATTCCCATCTGGGGCCGTGGTCATTTCTGTGGTTGGTACCAGCTTCCTGTGATATGTAATAAACCCATGTTAAAGATCATGAGTGGTCAATTTATGTTTCACATAAATTTCATTTTAAATTCCTGATCCAAGTTCAGCCGGATTCCGCCGATCGACATAACTAGGGTAAGCTCTCCATCACAACCGGGGCTCTTTGTTGCACATTTGTTAAGACATTTTACTGAAGCAATTTTTTTTAAATTGTCTTGGACATATTGAAGCAGTTTTATTTAAAGGTGATACATTGTGATCTGATTGAATTGATGATCAATGCAGTGTGTAAACATCTACAGGATAACTTTTTCACTCATTTTATAACATGTTTGTGTTTAAGTAAATGGTGGGTGGGGTTGACACGGAGAGCCCAGAGTCTGAGGAATTATTTGTGTGGCCCTGACAACAACTTTAATCCATGATCATGGAATAATCGATCTGGATTTGGATTTGAAAGCCACAATCTTGTTCTCTGAGTCAGAGGGTTGTGGGTCAAAGTCCCACTCTAGGACTTGAGCACAAGAAATCCTGACTGACACTCCAGTGCCATACTGAGGGGTAGAAGTGATTACAGAGTTAGGGAGGGTAGAGGCTATGGAGGGATTTGAAAACAACTTCAAAAACGTCATTAAAACAAACACTGAGCTTTCCCGAGAAGAGTGCGTTATTCCTTCAGTTTTATTCTGACAGACTATTAGAACTGAGTCTAAAAATGGGCAGCACGGTGGCGTAGTGGTTCGCACTGCTGCTTCACGGCACTGAGGATCAAGGTTTGATCCGGGCCCTGGGTCACTGTCCGTGTGGAGTTTGCACATTCTCCCTATGTTTGCATGGGGCTCACCCAAAAAGATGTGCAAGGTAGGTGAATTGGCCCCGCTAAGTTGCCCCTTAATTGGAAAATAATAATTGGGTATGCTGAATTTTTTTAAAAAAAAGAACTGTGCCTAAAAAAATAGAACTTTCATGAGTAGATGAATGCAGAATGGTTAATCAGCAGTACTGATTGAAGATAATCACTTACGATGTCCATTCCAGCTGATACCTGAGACATTAACACCTTTCACAGCTTCAGGAACCCAGATACAAAGACAACACTGACACCTGCAGCTCCAACTAGTTACCATTTAAATCAAGTGAAACTTTCAGGCTGCCAGTTTACAGGGGAAAAGCATTCTGTACACAGCCTTGGGACTTCACCCCTTGGAAAATTAATTTAATAGAACAGAAATTTGTCAGCCGTAGCTTAGTTAGCACTCACGTCTCTGAGTCAGACTGTTGTGGATTCAAGTCTCTCTCCAGCGATCACAGGTTGATACTGCAGTACTGTGGGAGTGCTGCACTGTCAGAGGTACCACCTTTAAGATACCACAGAGGTACCATCTGGGTCTTTCCTCCCAGGTGAATATAAAAGATGCCATTATACTATATTGTATAACACCAGGGTAGTTAGCGCTGATGTCCTGGTCAATGTGGATCTGCCATAAACATCACAAAACGTATTATCTGGTCATTATCACATTAATGTTTGTGGGAGCTTTCTGTGCACTGATTGACAGCCATGTTTTCTACAAGTTGCACACTCGATGGGCTGAATGGCCTCCTTCTGCACTGTAAATTCTATGATTACAACAATGACCACACTTCAAAAAGTACTTTATTGGCTGCAAAGTGCTTTCAAATGCTTAGTTTGTGAACGCTGATATAAAAATACAAGTCTTTCTTTCTTAGGGAAACGTTGTGCTCACTGTGAACTGGGAATTCTGAACCCATTGATGGAGAATGTATACCAGCCACAGTGACCAATATATTGCCTACAGGACTGTAGGCTCCTGACTATTTTAGCGATTAGGAATACATCTTTCTGACTGAAGAGATGGGTTAGGTCAATTAAAATAGTGAATTTATTGTGAATTATAAATCTATGCAAAAGATTGATAAATTGCAGACAAACAATTACACAATACTCAGCTTACACCAAACTCTGAATCAACCAAAATAACAAAGCATTTGAAAATGACTCAAAACTTTCCTAAAACATCAAATGAATCTTGGTGAACCTATCTCACTGTTGGTACATTGAGTTATGAGGGGCTGGAGGGAACTCTGGTCTGTAGAGACTCACCCCACTCCCTCACCATACTCAACATAGTCGTCCTCCCAGACGGCAGAGTACAAACATTACCCATGGTATTTGTCAAACACCTGTCAACTGAAGAGGATCAATCTATAATTCACATCACCAAGTAAAGCAGGATCTGATTTTACCCCACACCCACTCCCGAGAGCTGGCTCACTTTACTGACACACACTCACATCAGGGGAAACTCAGAATAATAGACGGACATTTCTTTAAAACGGCAACAACTGTGTGAACTCATAACAAAGAGTTTCTCTCCTACATGAGTGCATTGATGGACCAGGAGATACAATGACTGTGTGAAAACCTCATCACACACTTCACATTTGAATAGCTTATCCCCTGTGTGAATGCGTTGGTGATTCAGCCCTTCGGAAGTGAAATAAATGTGAGACTGTTTTCTCACACACCTCATATGTGAAAAGTTTCTCTCCTGTGTCACAATACCCTGTGCTAGTGCACGGTCAATTCCAGCCCCACTTGACCCGGAGTCACAACATAAATTTAAAATACCTGAGGTTTTTGGTTGAGCCCAATAAACTCCAGTCACCTAGGGCGTAATTCTCCGGAAACGGCGCGATGTCCGCCGACTGGTGCCCAAAACGGCACAAGTCAACCGGGCATCGCGCCGCCCCAAAGGTGCGGAATGCTCCGCATCTTTGGGGGCCGAGCCCCAACCTTAAGGGGCAAGGCCGGCGCCGGATGAATTTCCGCCCCGCCAGATGGCGGAAAAGGCCTTTGGTGCCCCGCCAGCTGGCGCGGAAATGACATCTCCGGGCGGCGCATGCGTGGGAGCATCAGCGGCCGCTGATGGCATTCCCGCGGAAGCGCAGTGGAGGGAGTCTCTTCCGCCTCCGCCATGGTGGAGACCGTGGCGGAGGCGGAAGGGAAAGAGTGCCCCCACGGCGCAGGCCCGCCCGCGGATTGGTGGGCCCCGATTGCGGGCCAGGCCACCGTGGGGGCACCCCCCGGGGCCCCCAGGACCCCGGAGCCCGCCCGCGCCACCTTGTCCCGCCGGTAAGGTAGGTGGTTTAATCTACGCCGGCGGGACAGGCATTTTAGCAGCGGGACTTCGGCCCATCCAGGCTGGAGAATCGCGGGGGTGGGCCGCCAACCGGCGCGGCGCGATTCCCGCCCCCGCCGAATATCCGGTGGTGGAGAATTCGGCAACCGGCAGGGGCGGGATTCACGCCAGACCCCCCCGGCGATTCTCCAACCCGGCAGGGTGGTCGGAGAATCTCGCCCCAGGTTTGTAACATGTCATAATAAAATCTTTATCGTCACAAGTAGGCTTGTAACATATAATAATAATCTTTATTGTCACAAGTAGATTTACATTAACACTGCAATGAAGTTACTGTGAAAATCCACTCATCGCCACACTACAGCACCAGTTCGGGTATACTGAGGGAGAATTCAGAATGTCAAATTCACCGAACAAGCATGTCTTTCGGGAATTGTGCGAGGAAACCGGAGACCCAGAGGAAACCCGCGCAGACATGGGGAGAACGTGCGGACTCCGCATAGACAGTGACCCAAGCGGGGAATCGAACCTGGGTCCCTGGCACTGTGGAGCAAAAGTATTAATAACTGTGCTGAAGTATTTTATTATGCACAGTATTATAACTAAACAGACAGAAAATGTAACCAATTGTCTAATATCCCTTTCCCAACCCCCCTCCCCACCTTCCCAACTACTCTCACTTTCTACACGCGCATTGACACACAACACAGATCAAAAGGGAAATAAAATATGAATAAAACTAAAAGGATAAAGATCCTTGATGCACTGAGATGACTTCTAGTTTATATCTTTTTGAAGTTCAGCTTTCGTTTTGACAGTTCTTCCTTCCAGGCTTGTGATAGTTTCTATTCAGCTCCATTCCAAGTTGACAGCAAAGGATGTGTCGGGCATTCACTGCTTTCAGAATAATAAAGCCATTCCTTCACGTAAGCAAGCAGGAGAGAGAGAGAGTGTTCCCATCACTTTCAATGTCTAAACACTTCTGCCCAGTTCTCCAAGAAAGCATTACGCAGGAACTAATCACTGACCGTTGTCAGGCAGAATAATGGCGATGAATCATTGAAGTTCTCACCACACTTGGAGCCCACTCACACTTCTTCCCAGCCTCGCACTGACTGATCACCCACAACCGAAACTTCAAAAAGGCTGATTCTGATGGAAGGTTCCACACCAGTGACCAGTTTCAGATCTGATGATGTGTCAAAGCTCCCCTGACCCGAAGGATTTCCAGATGATGGTTTCACTGCCCAACCTTCACTGTGTTGAGCAAATTCATGAAGGGACTGGATGTCTTCTCACAGTTGTTCCTTGGGTGATGGTCAGAATCTATCTGTGGTGTTGATCCTCTCTGTATTCTCTGGTGTACTATGGTGTAATCCTTCTGTAAAACAAGAAAAGGAAACATGATTTCCTCCAACTTCCTCTCCTCCTTTGCTGAAGGGCTGATTCCTCAGTTGGAGACTGTTCCACAGGGAGTGTCAGTCTGCTATTCCATTGTGTGGGGATCAGATAAAAGTCTTCCCAGTCCCGAAGGAGGAGGCCGGGTTTGTTTATCCATATTATTTCTGGCTGAAGATCCTTTAACATTGTGTCCGACACTCCTTTGCTGGGCTCCAACATGGTTGAAACTGGAGGTGATCATGTTGGCACAATTCTGAACAGGATTTGGGAGGCCGACAGGGTGTTGATCTGACCTGCTGGTTGTGCAGCTGTTTAATCTGCTTATTACCTGCTGCTCTTGGTGTTATTCTTCCTGTTGCCTCTGTATTACTGTAGAATGAGAGGGGAGGAGGAAGAGAAGGAGAGATCAGAGTAGACAAAAAGAGAGATGGCTCATAAGAAATAGGAGCAGGAGGCCATTCAGCCCATCAAGCCTGCTCTCTATTCAATAAGATCATGGCTGATGTGACTGTGGCCTTTATTCCACTTTGCCTGCCTGCCTCCAAAGCCACTGATTCCCTTGTCGATCAGAAATCTGTCTAATTCAGCCCGGAAAATATTTAATGAACCAGCCCCCACTGCTCTCTGGGGTAGAGAATTCCAAAGAGCAATCACCCTCTGAGAAGAAATTCCTTCTCATCTCAGTCTTAAATGGGAGACCCCTTGGACGGGATTCTCCGAGCCTCCGTGCCGAAATGGCGCTCGGCTAGGTAGCAGAGAATGGGGCCTCAGACCCGCGATTGGGTCCGACGCCGGGACACGATTCTCCAGCGATTGGAGAATCGGCGCCAGTCGCGTGTGGTCGATGCAGTGCCAGTCAGGGGCCATTGAAAGAGGCCCCTTTTACGATTTTCAGCGGTCAACCAGCCGAGTTTCCGCCGGCGTGCTTCATGTATGGTTCCACCCGGCGGGAGCTCGGCGTCACGGCTGTGGTGGCTGTCCTGGTAGGGGACGGGGGAAATCAGACTCTGGGGGGGGGGCCTTGGGGGACCTTCACGACGGCCAGGCCCGCGATTGGGGGCCACTGATCAGCGGGTGCATACGATCTGGGGGGGAGCTCTACCTTCTTCTGCGCCAGCCCGCTGTGTGGCTCCACTGTGTTGCGCGGCACCGGTATAGAAGCGGCCACATACAGGGTCGCGTACGGCAGCTGGACCAGCGCGGAGCACTCCGGTGCCATGCTGGCCCCCTGTGGGCTACAGAATCGCTGGCCAAGAGGCACATTTACACCGGCATGAAGCAATCCAGTGTTTACACCGGCGTCAACACTTCGCCACCTTTTTAGAGAATCCTGGCCCTTATTTTTAAACTGCAACCGCTAGTTCTAGATTCACCCAAGGAACAATAGGGAGGAGGAGTGAAAGACATAGGAGAGAGAGAATGAGATTGAAGTGCAGAGATCGATGGAGTGGAGCAGGAGGAGAATCAGAGAGAAGGGAGGAGGATAGGTAGGAGAGGAGGTATCGGGAGAAGAGATATTGGAGGCGATGATGGGAGGAAAGTAAATGACTTCATTAAATTGAATACAACATTCAGAGAGCAGTAGCAGAGGTCACTCGAGTTTTATGGAATAGCTGCTTCCCCAAGGTGCTGGGAGTGATTGATAAAACTCAGATACATTGAAGGTTACCTGAGGAGACTCACAGAGCTCCCGAAACAGAAAACAATTCCACTCTTTCATGCCGTGTGTAATGGCCATCTGAGAATAGTCCATGTGAATGTCACTCACACGGGATCCCACAATGCTTTCATTGTCAGGAACGTCGCAACTACATTTGGGGAAGGTGAGCGACCTGATGGTCAAGTAATTAGGGACAAGGTCCATCCCTTCCTTCCATGGTTGTGGTCACCAGTTTGTGCAGCACACATTGAGGTGTTGTTTATTCAGGCCGGCGTCTGAGACACTCCAAACACTCAATTCTTTCTCTCCCAGATGTTGCTTTTCCACGTGTTCATGTCTCCTTTCCCCCTCTTTCCTGTGTCCCGTCTTTCCTGGGCCCCCTCTCTCCTGTGTCCCTATATCTCCTGGTCCCAATGTCCTCCTTATCCTCTCCCTCTTGTGTGCCTCTCCCCTGTACATGTGCTGATCGCACCACTGCACATCATCACTGCATTGGATGATGTGTGTCTTCCTCTTTTTGGTCTGCTGTCAAACGCATCCCAGGCTACACATCGTACACTGATGTTGTCACTTTGAAAGCCTCCGAGGGGGAAGGATGATATTTTCACACTGGAAATGACAAACGTTTACCAGGAAACTGAGACAGCAGCTGCAATAAGTGAGGTTTTATTCATATGGGACATGTTTAAGACCCCACCTGATCAAAGTCACCTCGTTTCAAGTTTATGGAAACTCCTGTTACTGCAGAAATATTTGGATTGTCTGTGAGAGACGTCAATCAGAGAGCCCACCCACTCTGCCCATTCTCTCCTCTTCCTCTACCACAGCTGCTTCACTTCCTGTAGGGACTCCAAACCAAGTCAGGAGATGGTGAGTGAAGGAGCAGAATTTAGAAGAATTACATTGCACAATATCCACACTAATGTTCAGGCAGTCTGACTATCCTGTGGGCAATCAGGTGTGGAAATGCCCCTTATGCTGTGTGACAAGATCCAGCTCAGAGACCTGTTTACTCGGTGCTTTGTGCTGAGCTGTTTGATTGGCTGTGTGTTGGATATTGAGTGTTTATTGGAAGCATTTCCCTTCTGATTTACAGGCTGAGTTTTGTTGATGGGTCATTACTGAATATGAGAAGCTGAGGTGTAATTATCTAGGAGGGGCAGAATTCGCACTGATTTACGATTATTGAGTTGTGTTGGAAACTGGTAATTATCCTGTGGCCTGTGAATGGACGGTTCTGTCTGAATGTTGGGATCTGGATGTTTCCTGTCTTTCCAAATCCCTGCCAAAACTCCCACTCCGTCTCTGTAACCTCCTCAGAAAAGGCAAAATAAAGATTTGTATTTATGTAGAGCCTTTCACGACCACCAGATGTCCCAAAGATCTTTACAGCCAACAAAGAATTTTTAAAAATAAATTTAGAGTACCCAATTCATTTTTTCCAATTAAGGGGCAATTTAGCGTGCACCAAGCCTGCACATCTTTGGGTTGTGGGGGCGAAACTCACGCAAACCCGGGGAGAATGTGCAAACTCCACACAGACAGTAACCCAGAGCCTCGGTGCCGTGAGGCTACAGGGTTAACCCACTGCGCCACCGTGCTGACCTAACAAAGTATTTTTGAAATGGGCCCACTGTCATAATGTAGGAAACATGGCAGCCAATGTGTGCACAGCAAGATCCCACAAATAGCAATGTGATAATCATCAGATAATATGTTTTAGTGGTGTTTATTGAAGGATCAACTTTGGTCGGGACACCAGGGATAACTCCCCTGTTCATCTTCAAAATAGTGTCATGGGATATTTTACACGCACCTCAGAGAGAGCCATGTGTTTAGCATTACATCTGAAAGATGGTACCTCTGACGGTGCATCACTCCCTCACTATTGCACTCGAGTGTCAGTCTCAGTGCTCAAGTCCCTGGAGTGGAACATCAACCCACAACCCTTGGACACGGGTGAGAGAGTACTACCTCCTGAGGCAAGGTTGACAATCAGCTCAGCCCCACAACCCTCTCAGATCTCTGCACCCCTCCAAGTTGTATCTCTTGGGTAGCTTCCATTGGTGTTTGAGTTTTCAGCTCCCTGGATAATAAGCTCTGGTATTCCCTCCCGAAACCTCTTAAACTCCCTCTCCTTTCAGATACTTCATAAAACCAATCTCTATGATCTAGTGTTTGGCAATCTCCTAACATCTATTCTGTGATTCACTGGCATTTTGTCTGTTAATGTAGCTTGAAGTGTTTTCAGACCTTTTACAGTGATTTGTTTCAATTATTAGGTCATGAGATGTGGGCATCGCTGGCTGACCAGTTTATTGTCCATCCCCAATTGCCCTTGTGAAGGTGATGGTGAATTGCCTTCTTAAACAGCTGCAGTCCATGAGGTGTAGGTACACCTACAGTGCTGTTAGGGAGAGTTCTAGGATTTTGATCCCGTGACAGTGAAGAAACGACAATATATTTCCAAGTTAAGATGGTATGTAGATAAGAGGGGAACCTCCATGTGGTGGTGTTCCCCAGCTGCCCTTGTCCTTCTATGTGGTAGAGCTCACAGAGTTGGAAGGTTCTATCGAAGGAGACGTGGTGAGTTGCTGAAGTGCATCTTGTAGATGGTACTTACTGCTGCCACTGTGCATTAGTGCGGGAGGGGTTGGATGTTCGTTTGGTGGAGGGGGTGCCAAACAAGTATATTTCCTCAACTATACTTCCTCAGGAAACTAAGGAAATTCAGCATGTCCACATTAACTCTTACCAACTTTTACAGATGCACCATAGAAAGCATCTTATCTGGCTGCATCACAGCCTGGCATGGCAACTGCTCGGCCCAGGACCGCAAGAAACTTCAGAGAGTCGTGAACACAGCCCAGTCCATCACACGAACCTGCCTCCCATCCATTGACTCCATCTACACCTCCCGCTGCCTGGGGAAAGCAGGCAGCATTATCAAAGACCCCTCCCACCCGGCTTACTCTTCCAACTTCTTCCATCAGGCAGGAGATACAGAAGTCTGAGAACACACTCAAAAACAGCTTCTTTCCTGCTGTTACCAGACTCCTAAACGACCCTCTTATGGACTGACCTCATTAACACTTCACCCCTGTATGCTTCATCGGTGCCGGTGCTTATGTAGTTACATTGTGTGCCTTGTGTTGCCCTATTATGTATTTTCTTTTATTTCCTTTACATTTCATGTACTTAATGATCTGTTGAGCTGCTCACGGAAAAATACTTTTCACTGTACCTCAGTACACGTGACAGTAAACAAATCCATTCCAAGTGGCTGCTTTCTCCTGGATGGTGTTGAGCTTCTTGAGTGTTGTTGGAGCTACACTAATCCAGGAAAGTGGAGTATATTCTATCAAACTCCTGGCTTGTGTCTTGTACAGTCGGGAGGTGAGTTACTTGTCACAGAATTCCCAGCCTCTGTCTGACCTGCTCTTGCAGCCACGTCATTTATATCGCTGGTCCAGTTCCGATTCTGGTCAATGATGAACTCCAGGATGTTGACATTGGGAGATTTAGCCATGTCACTGCCATTGAATGACATGAGGCGATGGTTAGATTCTCTCTAGTTGGAGATGGTTATTGCCTGGCACTTGTGTGGCGTGAATGTTACTTACCACTTCTCACGCAAGCCTGGATAGTTTCCAGGTCTTGCTGCATATAAACAAGGACTGCTTCAGTATCTGCGAATGGTGCTTAACATTTGGTGGTCATCAGTGAACATCCCCACTTCTGACCTTATGTTGGAAGGTCACTGATGAAGCAGCTGAAGATGGTTGGACCGAGGACACTACCCTGAGGAACTCTTGCGATGATGTCCTGGGACTGAGATGATTGACCTCTAACGACCACAAACATCTTCCCCTGTGTTGGGTATGATTCCAACCAGCGGAGCTTTTACCCCTGATTTCCATTGACTCCAGTTCTGCTTGGGCTCCTTGATGCCATACTCAGTCAAATGCTGCCTTGCTGTCACCTCACCTCTTGAGTTCATGTTAATCTTTTGTCCGTGTTGGAACCAAGACTGTAATGAGGTCAGAAGTTCAGTGATCCTGGCAGAACCCAAACTGAGCATTAGTAAACAGTATTACTGAGTAAGTGCCACTTGGTATTGTTGATCGTCACTTCCATCACTTTATTGATGACTGAGATGAGATGGGCCAGTAATTAACTGTGATGGATTTTTCCTGTTTTTTGTGGACAGCACGTAACTGGGCAGTTTTCCACATTGCAGGATAGATGCCGTTATTAAACCTGTACTGGAATAGCTTGGCTAAGGAAACGGCAAGTGCTGGAACACAAGTCGTTAGTACTATTGCCGGATTGATGTCAGGGCCCGCAGCATAAGCAGTATCCAGTGATGGAGTGTATTGAATTAGCTGAAAACTGATATCAGTGATGCTGGGGATCTCAGGAGGAGACTGAGATGGAGAGGAGATGACACCTCTGGCTGAATATGGTTGAAAATGCTTCAGCGTTGTCTTTTGCATGATTGAGGAAGAGGATATTTTTGATGTCTCCTCCTCCAGTTAGTTGTTGAGTTTTTAAAAAATAAATTTAAAGTACCTAATTATTTTTTTCCAATTAAGGGGTAATTTAGCGTGGCCAATCCACCTACCTTGCACACCTTTGGGTTGTAGGGGTGACACCCATGCAGACATGATAAGAATGTGCATACTCCACAGACACCAGGGCCGTAGTTGTTGAACTGTTGATCACCATTGATTGGGCGCACTAGGGACCTGGGTTCAATTCTGAATTTGGGTGACTGTGTGGAATTTGCACATTCTTCCCATGTCTGCGTGGGTTTCTCCGGGTGCTCCGGTTTCCTCCCACAGTCCAATGATGTGCAGGTTAGGTGGATTGACCATGTTAAATTGCTCCTTAGTGCCCAAAGGTTAGGTGAAGTTACAGGGATGGGGTGGGGGACTGAACCTGGGTAGGGTGCTCTTTCAGAGGATAAGTGCAAATTCGATGGGTCGAATGGTCTCCTTCTGCACTGGAGAGAATTTATGATTCATGACTGGATGCGACAGGTCTGCAGAGCTTAGATCTGATCCGTTGATTGTAGGATTGCTTAACTCAGTTTATCACATGCTGCTTCCAGTGTTTTACATGCAAGTAGTCCTGTGTTGTAGCTTCACCCGATTGAACTCTCATTTTTAGGAATGTCTGGTGCTGCTCCTGACATACCCTCCTGCTCTCTTCATTGCCTCCAGTCAGACTCTTTCAAGCCTGCTTCTTTAAACAAGCTTTGGGTAATCTGTACTAATATTATCTTGGCACATGTTAAAAGTGTTACTAAATGCAAGTTGTTGTTTGTAATTGTGTAAAATACAGAAAGTGAGCAAGCGTTCAGTAGGAGCAACGTGATTCCCCTCATGGTTCACTACCCTACTGCCCCTCTCTATGAAGCAGTCTCCCAATGACAGGTAGAACCTTCAAAGGAGCTGAAATAATTTGTTGATTTTTAAAATTGTTTTACAGAAGAATCATCCTGAATTAAACAAGAGAACAGAGATCGCTGATAGATCCTCTTCATCACTGGAGGAGATGCCAGCGTCAGCCTAGGGATAACTCCCAAGGAAAACCATCTTCAGTCATCCAATCACTCAGCAGGAATTTGATCAACAATCGGAAGTGAAACCGAACAGTGTCCAGCGTCCACTTCCATAGGTTAGACTATGGGATATCAGTCAGTACAGGGGATGGAGGAAATGTAACGGATTGGAGGGAGTGTTCTGGGGATGGAACCAGTGATAGATTGAAACTCATTGACACACCTGAAACATTGAAACATCTGAGATGGAAGGTCATTCAGATTGAGGGCAGCTCCAAGGGCGAGGGGAGCTCTGAGGGTGAAGATAGCTTTGAGGATTCATTACACCGTGTGAAACGTTTGCAAATCCTGACAAGTGACTGATCTGTGATGAGGGTTCTTATCTGGTTGTAGGAGCTCCTCATTCACAGATAGACAAGAGTGTTAACAGTCTCAGTGAAGGCATTGTGCCTCCTGCATCTTAAGGGCAGACACATGGAAGAGAAATCAATTGAATATGGACAATTTGACTGAGTCGTCGCAGTCACCACATCCTGTGAAACCGCAGCCCATCCACATGGAGGAGAGGCCATTCAGGTGTGAAGTGTGTGAGAAGTCTTTTGTCCGATCATCATACCTCCTCAAACACCAGCTCACCCATGCAGGGGAGAAACTGTACAAATGTAAGGTGTGTGATAAAACTTTCTCTCAGTCATCGTCCCTCGTGGACCATCAGAGAACCCACACGGGGGAGAGACCGTTCACATGTGACGTTTGCAATAAAGCTTTCTTAAAGTTGTCCAATCTCTTACAACACCGACGTATTCACACTGGGGAGAAACCCTTCAGGTGTGAAGTATGTGACAAAGCCTTCACACACCCATCAACACTCCACCAACACCGACGCATTCACACAGGGGAGAAACCCTTTCGGTGTGAGATATGTGACAAAGCCTTCACACACCCATCAACGCTCCTCCAACATCGACGGATTCACACAGAGGAGGAAAAACCCTTCGGGTGTGAGATATGTGACAAAGCTTTCAAACATCCATCGACACTCCTCCAACACCGACGTATTCACACCGGTGAGAAGCTGCTACAATGTGAGTTTTGCAACAAAGTGTTTGTGACCTTCTCAAGCTTGCAGGTCCACCAGCGCACACACACAGGGGAGAGGCCCTTCAGATGTGTGGTGTGTGACAAATCCTTTGCTCAGTCATCGACACTCCTGCAGCATCAGCGCATTCACCGAGGGGAGAGGAAGTTCCACTGTCAGATATGTGACAAAACCTTTGCACATTCTTCAACCCTTCTACAACATCAGCGGACACACGGAGGGGAGAAACCCTTCAAGTGTGAGGCTTGTGACAAAGCTTTCGTGAAATCATCCACACTCCTTGTCCACCAGCGAACTCACACGGGGGAGAAACCTTTCCGCTGTGAGGTGTGTGGTAAAGGTTTCACACTGTCATCCACCCTCCTGATCCACCAGCGGACCCACACAGGGGAGAGACCCTTTAAGTGCAAGGTTTGTGGCAAGGCTTTCACCCAGTCATCGAGCCTCCTTCACCACCACAGGATCCACACAGGAGAGAAACCCTTCAACTGCGAGGTCTGTCAGAAAGCTTTTACACACCCATCGAGCTTGCTGCAACACCAGCGGATCCACACAGGAGAGAAACCCTTCAGATGTGACATGTGTGACAGAGCCTTCACCCATCCATCCCGCCTCCTCGATCACCAGAGGATCCACACAGGAGAGAAACCCTTCCAATGTGAGGTGTGTGATAAAGCTTTCACACGCTCCTCAAATCTCCTGGATCACCACAGGACCCACATGGGAAGAGAGATCCTTCCGCCGGGATTCTTGCAACAAAACCTTCACACAATTTGAGAATTCTTCATATTTGCAATATCATTGTCATGTGCTGGTAAAACAGGTTTGTGTGTGTGAATATGGGTGTGACTGGTTTAGTTAAACTGGAGACAGTCAACTCTCTAACTGCGATTCGGAATTGGATGAGTAACTTTGATCGTGTTTCGGCCTGGTAGACTGCAAAGGTCAAAGCATCAATATCGGAGGTATGAAGGCAAATGGTTGAAATGGTAATGGCAAGGGGACCAGGGTAGCAGCTTGATCAGAATTTACATGAGAAGTGATTTAAAGCTGACTGTTGTGTTTAAGAGCAAACGTATACACTAGGTAGATTGTAAATGTGTGAGACAATAGTAAATTTACTTTATAAATATAGTAGCCGTAAAGTAATAACAAAGCATTGATCAATTCTGGGAACATGAACTTCCAAATGATTTGAGAAACAACAGAGTGTAAAATCAAAGTTTAACATATAAATACAGTACAGGTGGCGCAATGATTGGCGTTGCTGCCTCACGGCGCTGAGGACCCAGGTTCAATCCTGGCCCCGAGTCACTGTCCGTGTGGAGTTTGCACATTCTCCTGTGTCTGCGTGGATCTCAACCCCCAACCCAAAGATGTGTCGTGTAGGTGGATTGGCCATGCTAAATTTTCCCTTAATTGGAAAAAAAGAATTGGGTACTCTAAATTTTAAAAAGAAAATATATAAATACAGTAGCCATAAGTAATAAAATGTTTGATCAATTCAAGGACTGCAGAAACAAAAGAATGGAACATCGGGGAGAAAAAACATATCTGAAGTGAAACTGAGATTTGTTGTGGGGTGGCTATGGGATATTAAACAAGATATTGTGTGTTGAAGTCAGACCTATGAACACCAGTTCTGCTGTCACCCTCCGAGAGGAGAGTCTGGGAAATTAACCTGGAGCAGTAGGACATTGTGTGGGAATGTTACTGGAGGTTTACTGAACAGAAAATCTGGAAGTGTTATGCTTTGGGAAATATTTCTAAAATATTGTTAACTGTGTAAAGGTGTTCTTGTGTCTTGAAATGTTATATTATTTTCCCTTTTAAAAAAATAAATGTTTTAATATATTTTAAATCATCACATGCTCTGGAATTTACTTATCTTAACTTCAAATAACTCCTCATAATATATACAAATTGCAAATCATTGTGGCAGCTTGTTCCAATATTCCCTTTGTAATTTGGGCAGCCTGGCACTTACCACCTGCCGTAGCATAACACACAGGAGACAGACCCCTCAAGTCAGCACTGTTTCACCGACTTGAGCTTCCACATTGTCTCCGTACAGGTTAGAAACCAACCCAGAGTGAGATTGGGCAGATCAGTTTCACCATCTCCTGCTCCCCATTTCCACTATGATCACTGCAGGAACTACTTCACTGACAGGCACACAGGCTTTGAGTAAATTCAATGGATCTCGGCTCCATCTGTGTCAGGTTGTCGACTATTTCTCAATTTTTAACCAGAGCAGAGCACTGGCATTTTTAAATAGAGTGTTGGCCTGCTGTATCTGACAGTACGTCTCTTAACATGTGTGTAATCACTGCATAAAGCAGCCCAGTTGTCTGAAGTCCCATCCACAACCTGAAACATTCAATCCCTCCACCACTGACAGTGGCAGCCGTGTGTACCATCTACAAGGTGCACTGCAACTCACCAAGGCTCCTTCGACATCACCTTCCAAATCCATGACTTCTACCACTGAGAAAGACCCTTGGGAACACCACCAACTGTAAATTTCCCTCTGAGACTCACACAACCTACTTGGAAATATATCGCTGTTCCTGGGTCAAAATTCTGGAACTCCTTCTTGAACAACACTGTGGCTGCATCAGCACCACATGGACTACAGTGATTTAAGAGAGAAATTAAACAACAATTAAATAATTTTTCTGCAGCTGTTGTATCAGTTTTCCTGGTAAACGTTTGACAGAGATTTCTAGTATGGGAATAGCATTCTTCATCCTCAGAGGCTTTCAAACTGACAACATCAATGTGGGACGTGTAGCCTCCGATGTGTTTGACAGCAGATCAGAAGAAGATCTACAGCATCCAAGGCAGCGATGATGTGCAGTGGTGGGATCAACACATGTACAGGAGAGAGGGACACAGGGGAGAGGCATAGAAAAGAGAGGTTTGAAGAGCACCCTTAAGACTCAGATTCACTGTGAGACTTGGGGAGGGACTATGGGAATGACCGTGTGACTCTGGGAGTGACACTGACTTGGCAAGTGACACTGACTTAGATTGGGGAGTGACTTGGAGACTGTTTCCTCACTCCTTCCCAAACCTCACTGCTGGTTTGTTGCACACTTCCTGATTTCACTCTCCTTGCCTGACTCAATATCATTTTCCAGGATTTGGGAGGCAACAACATGTTCAACAACTTTGGAGAGGACTCCCGATTGCAGCTATGCTGAGCTAAGTCGCACGTTCGGCAGCTCCTGCCAGAAACGGACTTTTGGGCTCTTTTTAGGGCCCCAGCGGCATTTGTTCGCCGGTTCCCAGTGTGGGAAGGTGAATGTAAGATTTCCCTGGCACTGTATGGATTGGACCAGGAGTGGAGCGGTGAAAAAAGTAATTTTGGTGCAGCGAAAAGTGCGAGGGAGGAAAACCAAGATGGCGGCGGGTGGAGACCAGGCAGCGTGGGCGCAAGAGCAGCAAGAGTTTCTTAAGCGCTGCTTCACGGAATTGAAAGCAGAGCTGCTGGAGCCGATGAAGGCTTCGATCGACAAGTGGTCGAGATCCAGAAGGCCCAAGGGGCGGCGATCCGGGAGGTGAGGCAGAAGGCCTTGGAGAATGAGGACGAGATATTGGGCCTGGCGGTGAAGATAGAGGCGCACGAGGCGCTGCATACAAAATGTCAGAAGTTCGAGGACATGGAGAATCGGTCGAGGAGGAAGAACCTGCGGATTCTGGGTCTCCCGGAGGGAGTGGAGGGGTCGGATGCTGGAGCATACGTGGTCACGATGCTGAACACGTTGATGGGCGTGGGTGCCTTCCCGAGGCCCTTGGAGCTGGATGGGGCCGAGACCTGGCGAGGAGGCCCAAGTCTAACGAGCCGCCACAGGCGATTCCACCGCTTGGTGGACAGGGAGTGTGTCCTAAGATGGGCAAAAAAGGAGCGGAGCAGCAGGTGGGAGAATGCAGAGGTCCGTATATACCAGGACAGTAGCGCGGAGTTTGCCAAGAAGAGGGCCGGGTATAATCGGGCTAAGGCGGTTCTGCATCGGAAGGGGGTGAAATTTGGGATGCTGCAGCCGGCGCGACTGTGGGTCACGTTTAAGGACCGGCACCATTACTTTGAGACGCCAGAGGAGGCGTGGACCTTTATCCAGGCCAAAATGTTGGACACGGACTGAGGGTCGGTTGTGAGGGGATGCCGCGGGGGGGCGCTACTGTGGTTACTGTGCTTTGGGGGATGTTCTGTTCTGTACTGTTTCCTTGGGTACTGGGTGGGGCAGGGTGAAATGGTTCGAAGTGGGGGTTTTGTGAGAGTGTGGGCGTCGGTGGTTGGAAAGACGGGGCCCCGTTTGGGGGGGGGGGGGGGAGGGAGCTGGGATTAGGCCGCAAAAGGGAGCTGCGCCAGAGAGGGTGGGGCCGATTTGATGGAAAGCGCTGGCTTTTTCCCGTGCTAGGGAAGGAAGGGGGCGGGGGGGGAAGGGCGGCGGTGTTGGAGAGGCGCGCCCGCTGATGGACGGGTGGTGGGGGGGAGGGGAGATTACCATACTGGGGGGTCGATGGAGTGGCTGGGGTCAGCAGGAGTCAGCTGACTTACGGGAGTGCTATGGCGGGAGCAACGCAACTAGGGGAGGACCTAGCTGCGGGAGGGGGGGGGAGGTGGGAGAGAACTGGGTTGCTGCTGCATTGGCCAAAGGGGAGCTCGGAGAGAGAGAGTCGGGGCGGGGGTCTGCCACTGGGGGGGAAATGGAGAGTGCAGGAGGCGCGGGCACGCGGCTGGCCTAGAAAAGGAGATGGCTAATCGGCAGGGGGGGGCGGGTGCGGGAAGTCCCCTGATCCGGCTAATAACTTGGAATGTGAGAGGCCTGAACGGGCTGGTCAAGAGGGCCCGTGTGTTTGCGCACCTGAAGGGACTGAAGTCAGATGCGGTTATGCTCCAGGAGACGCATTTGAGGGTGGCAGATCAGGTTAGGCTGAGAAAGGGGTGGGTAGGGCAGGTTTTGCACTCTGGGTTGGACGCAAAGAATCGAGGGGTGGCGATTTTGGTGGGGAAGCGGGTGTCGTTTGAGGCGCTGAACATCGTGGCAGACAATGGAGGTAGGTATGTGATGGTGAGTGGTAAGCTGCAGGGGGTGCGGGTGGTATTAGTGAATATATATGCCCCGAATTGGGACGATGCCGGATTTATGCGGCGCATGTTGGGCCGGATTCCGGACCTGGAGGCAGGGAGCTTGATAATGGGGGGATACTTTAACAAGGTACTGGATCCAGTATTGGACCGCTCCAGGTCCAGGACGGGTAAGAGGCCGCCGGCGGCCAAGTTGCTGAGGGGGTTATGGACCAGATGGGATGAGTGGACCCATGGAGGTTTGTCAAGCCGGGGGCCAGGGAATTTTCTTTTTTTTCCCACGTCCATAAAGCCTACTTCCAGATAGACTTCTTCGTTATGAGCAGGGCACTAATCCCGAGGGTGGAGGACACGGAGTATTCGGCCATAGCCATCTCAGACCATGCCCCGCATTGGGTGGAGCTGGAGCTAGGGGAGGAGGGACCAGCCCCCGTTGTGGCGCCTGGATGTGGGCTTGCTGGCGGATGAGGAGATGAGCAGGCGGATCCGGGGGTGCATTGAAAGCTATCTGGAAGCTAACGATAATGGGGAGGTGCAGGTAGGGATGGTCTGGGAGGTGCTGAAGGCGGTGATTAGGGGAGAGCTAATCTCCACTAGGGCCCACAAGGAGAGAGAGGGAGAGATTGGTGGGGGAGATTTAAGGGTGGATAGGAGGTATGCAGAGGTTCCCGAGGGACTAAAGGAGCGACAAAGCCTCCAGGCCGAGTTCGACCTGTTGGCCACCAAGAAGGCAGAGGTGCAGTGGAGGAAAGCGCAAGGGGCGGTGTATGAGTACGGGGAGAAGGCTAGCTAGATGTTGGCACACCAGCTTCGGAAGCGGGAGGCAGCGAGGGAGATTGGGGGAGTTAGGGATAAAGGGGGGAACATGGTGCGGAGTGCGGTGGGAATAAATGGGGTATTTAGAGATTTTTATGAGGGGCTGTACAGGTCAGAGCCCCCGACGGAGATGGGGGAATGCGTTGATTTTTGGATCGGCTGAGGTTCCCGAGGGTGGAGGAGGAGCAGGTGGCTGGGCTTGGGGCACCGGTAGAGCTGGAGGAGCTAAGGGGCTGGGGAGTATGCAGGCGGGGAAGGCAACGGGACCAGATGGGTTCCCTGTGGAATTTTACCAGAAGTACATGGACCTTCTGGGCCCTCTACTAGTGAGGACTTTCAATGGGGCGAGGGAGGGGGGGGCCCTACCCCCGACGATGTCCAGTCGCTGATCTCGCTGATCTTGAAGCAGGACAAGGACCCATTTGTGTAGGTCGTATAGGCCAATCTCGCTCCTCAACGTGGACGCGAAGCTGCTGGCGAAGGTGTTGGCTACCAGAATTGAGGACTGTGTCCCGGGGGTGATTAACGAGGACTAGACGGGTTTTGTGAAGGGAAGGCAGCTGAATACCAATGTGCGGAGGCTCTGTAACGTAATCATGATGCCTGCAGTGGAGGGGGAAGCGGAGATAGTGGCGGCGATAGACGCGGAGAAGGCCTTTGATAGGGTGGAGTGGGGGTACCTTTGGGAACTGTTGAGGAGGTTCGGGGAGGGGTTCCCACAGGGTTGGGTTAGGCTACTTTACGAAGCCCCGGTGGCGAGTGTGGCCATGAATCGGAGGAGGTCATAATACTTTCGACTTAACCGGGGGACAAGGCAGGGGTGCCCCCTATCCCCCTTGCTATTTGCATTGGCAATTGAGCCTTTGGCTATGGCTTTCAGGGAGTCCAGGAACTGGAGGGGGCTGGTCCGGGGACGGGAGGAACACCGGGTATCATTGTATGCCGATGACTTGTTACTCTATGTGGCAAACCCAGTGGGGGGGATGCCAGTGATACGGATCCTCGGAGTTTGGGGACTTTTCCGGGTATAAGCTCAACGTGGGGAAGAGTGAGCTCTTCGTGGTACACCCAGGGGACCAGGGAAGGGGGATAGACGAGCTTCCATTGAAGAGGGCGGAAAGGAGTTTTCGGTACCTGGGGATCCAGGTGGCCAGGAGCTGGGGGGCCCTACACAAGCTCAACTTGACGCGACTGGTGGAGCAGATGGAGGAGAAGTTTAAAAGGTGGGATATGCTGCCACTCTCCCTGGCGGGTAGGGTGCAGTCGGTGAAAATAATGGTGCTCCCGAGGTTCCTTTTTGTATTCCAGTGCCTCCCCATCCTAATCCCCAAGGCCTTTTTTAAGCGGGTCAGCAGGAGCATCATGGGATTCGTGTGGGCGAAAAAGACCCCGAGGGTGTTTCTGGAACGGAGTAGGGACAGAGGAGGGTTAGCGTTGCCTAATCTGTGTGGGTACTACTGGGCTGCCAATGTGGGGATGATACGCAAGTGGGCAATGGAGGGTGAGGGGGCGGTGTGGAAGAGGCTGGAGATGGCGTCCTGTGTGGGCACGAGTCTGAGAGCGCTGGTGACAGCACCGCTGCTGCTCCCGCCGACTAGGTACACCACGAGTCTGGTAGTGGCGGCGACTTTGAAAATCTGTGGGCAGTGGAGATGCCACAGGAGTGAGGTAGAGGCTTCGGTTTGGTCCCCGATCCGGGAGAACCATCGGTTCGTCCCGGGGAGAATGGATGGAGGGTTCCTGAGCTGGCACAGGGCAGGAATTAGAAGGATGGGGGAGCTGTTTTTAGATGGGACATTTGCGAGCCTTGGGGCGCTGGAGGAAAAATTTGGGCTTCCCCCCCGGAAATGCCTTCAGGTACATGCAGGTAAAGGCGTTTGTAAGACAGTAGGTGAGGGAGTTCCCACTGCTTCCAGCATGTAGGATCCAGGATAGGGTGCTCTCGGGGGTGTGGGTTGGAGAAGGCAAGGTCTCGGCCATCTACCAGATGCAGGAGGAGGAGGAGACCTCGATGGAGGAGCTAAAGGGTAAATGGGAGGAGGAGCTTGGGGAGGAGATAGATGAGGGTACGTGGGCGGACGCCCTGGGTAGGGTTGATTCTTCCTCCTCTTGCGCCAGGCTTAGCCTGATACAATTTAAGGTTCTTCACAGAGCGCATATGACAGGGGGGAGGCTGAGCAGGTTCTTTGGGGGTGGAAGACAGGTGTGTGAGGTGCTCGGGGAACCCAGCAAATCACGGCCATATGTTCTGGGCGTGCCCGGCGCTGGATGGGTTCTGGAGGGGTGTTGCGAGGACGGTGTCTAAGGTGGTGAACACCCAGGTTAAGCCGAGCTGGGGGGTTAGCACTATTTGGGGTATCGGACGAGCCAGGAGTGCAGGAGGCGAAAGAGGCCGGTATTCTGGCATTTGCATCCCTGGTAGCCCAGCGGAGGATTCTGCTACAGTGGAAAGATGCGAGGCCCCCAAGCGACATGGCAGGATTTATTAAATTAGAGAGGGTAAAATTTGCCTTGAGAGGGTCTGTGGAAGGGTTCTTCAGGCGGTGGCAACTGTTCCTAGACTTTCTAGCGGAGCGTTAGGAGGTGGTCAGCAGCAGCAACCCGGAGGGGAGGGGGGGGGGGGGGTGTATTTTGTGTTTACTATTGTGTTTATTATTGCTTAATGGGGGGTTTGTATATTGGGGGAATTCGGGATGTAGTTGTAAGATGTTTATTTATGTGCTCTTTGTTTTTCTTTTTTCTGTAAGGGGGGGCTTTGTTAAAAGTATGTAAAAATTTGAATAAAAATATATATTTTTTAAAACAACTTGAGGTAAGGGAGGTTGGAGATGGGAAGGCGTTTGCAAGGATGGAGGGGTCAAGTGTTGAGAGAGGGAACGTTTGGGGGAGGGATGGAAGGAGAGAAAGGGGAAAAGGAGGCTTTGGGGCGAGAGAGAGTTTGATAAATAGACAACATTGATCACTTCCACAATTACAGTTTACTAAAAATATGAGAATCTTTGTCCAAAATAAAACCAATTTAGGGCACGACCAGTAGGTATTAATTAGAGAGGCTGGGACAGAATTGCATTAATCACAGGTTGGATCAAAATTTGGATAAATCTTAGATAATTTAACTTTAGAATGGATGGATGTGATATAAGATTTTAAATTATAGAAAGCTGTTCCTTTCACATAGAAATGAGTAACATACTCGAACAAGAATAGACGTCCATAAACAATGTTCCATGTGGTATGTAAAATGGTTACTGTCTCAAACCTTTATTCATATATCATCACATTAATGAAATTAAAAAATGAAAGTCACCACAGTCCAAGAGGACCATAGGCTGCTCTCCCCTTTGAGAGAGCTGACTGATGATGATTTAACCTGAGGGTCACCAGACCTCAGGAGACAGAGACAAGGCTGAGGGTCGGTACAGGAACTTTAATATGGAATCCACAGTGTACAAAGATATTTATCCGAATATCTCCCGGTTAAAAAAAAAATTCCATATACTATAATTTCCAAACGAGTCCACATGCATTGTACATCTAGAAAATGATCACAAATGAACAAAACTGTTTGTTCTTTCGAGCTTGCTCCAATTTTCTCTCGACCGAAACACACATTGCTCACATAATCTTTAGTATTCAGGTCTTCTTATGGGATGTGTGTGAGGTGTTGTTGGCTATCCAGCTATGTCTGCTGATTCCTGAGGAGACGTTGCCACTCTGGGGAACATTATTGCCAAGATGACTTGTAGTCGTGATTGTTGCTGCTGATCTGTTGCATTTGTTGGGGACCGGTTGACCTCTGAGACTGAATGCCATTCAGTTCTTTGCGCAGTTGGTGAAATCAGATCTGCCTCATCAGCTGTCTGCTGTGAAGGAGCAGCTTCTTCAGTTGTACATAGATATCTGCAGTTGTGATGATAAATCTGGTTGTTCGCTTTCACCATGTACGATCGAAGTGCCAACTTCTCTACACAGGTCCCAAGTTTCCCAGTGAGCTGACTTTTGTTTTTACTCTGACCTCTCTCCAACTCTCAGCTCTGCCAATGATGTGGCCACATTATCAAAGTGGTATTTATCTTTGTCGTTTCACATCGGTCTGGTCACTGTTACCTGGGGGATTGGCTCTGTGTTCAAGAGAGTAAAATTGTGGCCGAGGAAGAGTGCCTCTGTTCTCAGAGTTACAGTCTGACATATTGACCTGGGGGAGTGTCTGTGTTGTTAATGACTGTGTCTTGGAGATAAACTCCACTATGAGGACATAAAAGAAAATAAATACAGATTGTGCATCTCGGCGGGGCGGGGGGAGACAGCTGGAGTGTTGTATGGAAGACCTACCATCTCGAGCAGAAACGTTCAGTTTTTCTCCACAGATGCTGCCTGACCTGCTGAGTATGTCCAGCAATTTGTGTTTTCATTCTAGTTTTTAAAAGCACAGAAACAAACCATTTGCCTCATCAGCTTTCTACAGGTACTTACGTTCGTTCCAGATGAGCTTTCCCCCCACCTATTTTATCTCACTCCATCAAGAGAACCTTATATTTCTTTCTCCCTCATTTACTTAGCTGGCTCCCCATCAAATAAATCAAAACCATTTCCCTCAACAGTTCCCTGTGGGAGGAAGTTCTACATTCCAATCATTCTCTTGGGAAAGATGTTTCTCCCGAATTCCTCATTGACCATCCTATATTTCTAAACCCTCGGTTTAGACTCTCCCACATAAGTGAGAACATCTTCTCTCCCCTTATCCCCAAATTCTTAATTTTATAAATTCCACATTTTAAAGATTTCTACGCTGCCCACCCCTCCCCCCAATCAGTCTTCTCTTTTCTGGGGGAAAGTGCTAACCTGTTCAGTCTTTCCTGATAGTTACAATCTCTCAATTCTCAATAACATCCTTATCAATGTTTTTTCCCCATCTTGTCCAGTTCCTTTCTGTCATTTTTCAATATGTTGATCTGAACTGTGCACAGCTCTCCAAGTGTCGGCTAAAGGTTCTAGAGAAGTTCAACATCACTTCTCTGCTTTTCAATCCTATTCTTCCAAAAATCTGCTGCAATGGTGAATCTTCCCACCGCCATCGCTCTGGTTCCTACCAAGGGTCAGTCTCTGCTTTTCAATTCGATTCAGCCGCTCGGGCTCGCGCTTCCTCACATTCCACTCCCGAACGCTGGGCGCCAACCGCCGCTGCGCGCGGCAGAACTACAACTCCCATCAGGCACTGCGGGCGACCGCTCCCCTGATTCCGCTCACCTGATCCCCTGCTCACTGCGCAAGGCCCGGTGCCACATGCTCCAGGGATAATTCTGAACGGGTGAGAGTCTGTCTGCAAAGAGCTGGGCGGAGAACGGAGTTGATGAACTCCCAGCCGATCCCCTGATTGACTGGCTGTGCAGAATGATCGACATGTCCGTTATGGGCGGGGATACTGTTACATCTCTCCTGGAATGGTGGTTAGGGCCGTCAATCGGAGAGCTAAGCTATTTGATTGGCTGTGTGTTGGATATTGAGTATGTTTATTGGAAGCATTTCTCTTCTGATTTACAGGCTGAGTTTTGTTGATGGGTATGAGAAGGTGAGATGTCATTATCTGAGGGGGGAGACACAGGTTTTCTTTAAACATTTTACTTGAAGGCCTCGGCCTCGATTTGATAGTTTTGTCCAGTGCTGTGTCTGAGAGCTGAATTTGGGGTGTGCAGTCTGAGTGAGTGCAGTGTATCTAATTTCCCAGGATAACCCAGAACTCTTCAGCAACACTGAAGAAATGTTTTCCTTAGCTTCTGGCACTTTCTGCCCAATGTGTTTTCTTCAAAACGTTTTGGAAAACAGGGATGAAATGTCAAAATCTCTATTTAATGAGCATTTCTCCAGTGTAATTTTTATATTAAACATATACTCTGATGGATAAAACTGTTCTTCACCGCCCAAGCAACCAATGAATTGATAGCCTATTTTACACTCTGCCTGACTCTTTTCTATTACCCTCACCGTGTCTGGGAGAATGGGGTTTTGGCATGAGGAAAGAAAGTAGCCACATTATCTGCTCCTGGTCACTATCCAGTGTCCCTGCTGGAATCATCAAGTGAGGAAAAAGAATGAACTTTTATCTAATCCCCCACTTAAGCGAATAGCAGATTGACACTCTGTGCAACTGTCTATAACTGAAGAGTCTGGATTTGTTTATTGACACGTGTACGGTGAAAAGTAACGTTCTGCATACAGTTCAGGCAGATCATTCCATACATGTAAAGAAAATACGTAGGACAAACATAAAATACACAATGTAAATACAGAGGCACAGGCATCGGGTGAAGCATACAGGAGTGTAGTACTACGAAGGAGAGGGAGTTGGGGGAAATCATGTTACCCTTTCCTGTTTTATCTGAAAATCAGTATGATCAGGAGAGCATATCATCAGATCTAAAACAGGTCAGTGGTGTGGAACCTTCCATCCGAACCAACCTTTCTAAAGGTACAGGTGGAGGCAATCGGTCAGAATGAGGCTGGGAGGAAGTGTGAGTGGGCTCCAAGTGTTGTGAGAGGTTTGATCATTGAAGCCTACTTGTGACAATAAGCGATTTTCATTTTTCATTTCATTTTCATGAACCGTTGACTCATTCCTACAGGTGAGAGGCTGTTCAAATGTGTACTGCACTCCTGTATGCTTCGCCCGATGCCTGTGTCTATGTATTTACATTGTGTATTTTATGTCTGCCCTATGTATTTTCTTTTCATGTATGGAATGATCTGTCTCAACTGTACACAAAACAATACTTTTCACTGTACCTCGGTACACGTGTCAATAAACAAATCCAGAATTCAGACTCTTCAGTGATAGACCGTTCCACAGAAAATATGATGCACCACAGGCGCAGAAGATCTCTGAACACTGGTGCATCAACTTTCCCACCTAAAAACAACAGGAACATGCAAGAGAAACCATTCCAGCATAAGGTGTGTGACAAATTGGCACGGGCGCCACGGTAGCACAGTTGCTTCACACTTAGGGTCCCAGGTTCAATTCCCGGCTTGGGTCACTGTCTGTGTGGAATCTGCACGTTCTCCCTGTGTCCGCGTGGGTTTGCTCCGGTTTCCTCCCACAGTCCAAAGATGTGCAGGTTAGGTGGATTGGCTACGCTAAATTGCCCTTAGGTTAGGTTAGGTGGGGTTACGGGGATGGGGCGGAGGTGTGGACTTAAGTGGATGCTCTTTCCAAGAGCCGGTGCAGACTCGAAGGGCTGAATGGCCTCCTTCTGCACTGTAAATTCTATTAAATCTTTCTTGTCATCATCAATACTTTGTTCACACCAATGCATTCACACCGGAACTAAATTATTCAGGTTAGGTGTGAGATAAATCATTTTCACAGTCATCAGATCTCTTTGTACATCAACGTATTCACACAGGAGAGAAACTTCACGTGTCGTGTGTGACAAATCATTCTTAACATCACCCAATCCTTGCTCACACCAACGCATTCACACAGGAGAGAAACACTCGTGTGTTGCTTGTGACAAATCATTCTCATCATCAATCCAAAGGGGTTGATTTGAAGCCGGACCCTATGGTGGCGATCTTTGGGGTGTTGGAGGTGCCAGAGCTGCTGGAGGGGAAGGGGGCCGATATCTTGGCCTTCAACTCTCTGATTACCCGGTGACTGATACTTTTGAGTTGGAGGTCGGCTACACCATCAGGGTTCATGGTATGGTATGAATTTCTCAGGTTGCAGAAAATCAAATTTGCCATAAGGTGTCAGAGGAGGGCTTCGAGGTACGGTGGAGGCTGTTCATGGCTATATTTGAGGAGCTGTTTGACGTGGGGAACGGGGGGAATAAGAGGGGTGGAAAATATACAAACTGTATAATTCTGTGAGTGTTAAGGTTATGTTATTTTGTAACACACGTTTGGAATGAAATATTTTTTTTTAAAACCCTGGTTTAAAACACATACAGGCAGTGTGTCTACTAAATTTAAAGAGTCATAAAAGGTGAGGTATTCATTCATTACAACCACTTACTTGGTTACAGATAAAGGTCTAATGGGATATTTCTATGATTGCTGGAGATTCCCTGGAGAATAGATAATTTATGAGGGATTGTATTTATTCTGAGCTAAACAGGTCATGGAACATCGTAGGATAAGGTGATGTAAGTAATGAGAGGAGCCAGGTCTGCCTAGTTTTGCAGTCTGTTATAGGATTTAAGGTTGAACAGCAGTTTTTGCCAAATGTTGTTAGATTGAGCAGAAGTGTACTGGATCTGCTCTTGAAAGTAACTCTCTCCAAAAGTCTGCACAGCCAAGCAAGTAACTTGTTTTTTTAACTTTATTTATAAGTGGCATTTAAATTATATTGGGTTGCTTAGTTGGAATTAGTGGCAGGTGTAGATAGTTAGTTCAAGTTTTTCCTTTTGTCTAATAACTGTTCAACTGATAATTGTATAAGTTTCTTTGATGTTAATGTCGTTAATTCTGTGTTTAAATTAAAGTTTGTTTTAACATAAAAGATATCTGCTGGTCAGACATCCTTTTCTCATAGTTTTACAAATCAAAAAAAAAAATTGTTTGCCATTCTTGTCCGGTATTGTAACAAAATGTCAGCTAATTTTACAATTCATGTTTAATGTGTCAAACTTTATATTTCTGAAACTTGTCATCAGCCTTTGAGTGAGAAAAATTTAAATGTACACCCACCCCTCTAAGCGAAGAGGTGTAGAAGGTGGCTATGAGGTTAAACCAGATTGATGGCTATAGAAGCATTGTGGCGCATGGATGGTCAAAGGGCAGAGAGTTGGGGAATTAGAAAGTGCTGTCCAACTCACCTGGGGAAGAGTGTCTTCCAAGAACAGAAACTGATTGGTTCATGGACCTGTAACCACTTCTTCTCTGTAACAATTGGTGGGTTTGTGTGATGTAAACAAGCTCCATTGTGTTTGCCGTGTTACAATACTCTGGGCTAATGTGCAGTCAATTCCGGCCCCTCTTGACCGAGAGTCTTAACACAATTGAAATTAACTATCAATTTTTAAGAAAATAACTGATATCTTTGGTTGCCCAATAACTACAGTCACCAGGTTTGTAAATTTAAATACATTTAATTTGTGTTAATAACAATAACTATAAGTAAATACAACTAGTTAACTACTAACTAATTCCCACCCCCCCTCTTCTTTAACTCACCCCGCCCTCTACACACAAGAAGACAGACAAACACAGAAGGGTGTAAGACACATTACAACAAATAAAAGGATAAACGTCTCTGTTTCAGATGGATGTCTTCCAGTTAAATACTTTTAGTCTATGCCTTCAGTTGGGTGCTCTTGCTTTCAGTCTGTTATGGTTTTCACTATAGATTCATCAGGATCTTAAGAGTTCTCTGCAGTCTCAGAAACAGCAGCCAGGAGACATTTTGGAGAGAGAAAAAACAACTCACAGAATCTTCTCTCGGTGTCCAGGAGCGTTCTCCCTGGGTTCTCTGAAAACAGCCCACCAGGCTAAACCCAATCATTGTCTTTTGCTAGGCAGGATACGGTCCTTAGCCAATCCATTGGTTCTCAACCAACCAATCAAACCAAATTCCTCCGATCTCTCAGGTGCCAAAAAATCTGAGTTCTTCTGTTCAAAATCTAAATCTGTAGAGCACAGTGTACTATTTTGCAACTTTTGAGTTCCTCACTTCCTCCGCTTAACTTAACGACAAAGTAAAAGAAATGGGAAATAAGGGAATCAACAGGAAATGCCCTTACAGCCACCGTTTCTGACCATTGGAATGGGAGCCAGGCTAAAGCACAGGGATTTTTACAGAGGTCTCTGTCCGTAGTATTCTGAGTTTTCCCTGATGTGAGTGTGTGTGCTGGTGAAGTGAGGCAGTTCTCAGGAGTGGGTATGGTGTAGAATCAGACCCTACTTTAGCTGGTGATCCTCTTCAGGTGACGGGTGTTTGACTAATACCATGGGTAATGTTTGTATTCTCCTGTTTGGGAGGAATACTATCCTGAGTAAGATGAAAGAGTGGGGGTGAGTCTCCACCGACCTCGGGTCTCTCAGCCCATCATACCTTGATGTAATAATGGTGTGATATGTTCACCTTTCACTCTTCCAAGATTCATTTCAGGTTCTGGGAAATATCTTCAGTCATTTTCCAATGCTTTGTTATTTTGGTTGATTTGAAGTTTGGTGTAAGCTGAATAATGTGCTGTTTGTCTGATGCTTAATCAACCTTCTTTGTTGTTTAATATCTCACAATAAATTTATGTTTTTAAACAAAACCCAAACAACCTGATTCATCAGTCTGTTGTGATCATATTCACTGAAACACTCAGTAATCTACTATAAGAATCTTGTACACAATAATATTGGTTAATGCCACTGAGGGCTGGTGTATATTCTCCATCAATGGGTTTTGAATTTCCAGTCCACAGGAAGGATTGCCCTAAATAGAAAGAATTGTATTTATATATCAACTTTCACAACCACAAACCCAAAGATGTGCAGGAAAGGTAGAGTGACCATGCAAAATTGCCCCACTAATTGGAAAAGAGAATTGGGTATTCTACCAATTTAGTTTTGAAAAACTTTCACAAACTCAAGGTATCCAAATGCACTTTTCAGCAATGGTGTGTTTTTGAAGTATAGACACTGTTGTAATATTGGAAATGTTGCAGCCCAATTTGCATACAGCAAGCTCCCACCAACCTCAATGTGATAATGACCAGATAATCTGTTTAATGATGCTGACTGTGAAAACCATTTTGACCAGTACATCGAGGTATCTCTGCTATCGTTTTTTAAAAAGGATAACTTAAATTAAGAGTACCCAATTAATTTTTTCCATTTAAGGGGGAAATGTAGCATGGCCAATCCACCTACCCGGCACATCTTTGGGTTGTAAAAACGAAACCAATGCAAGCACAAAGAGAATGTGCAAACTCCACACAGACAGTGACCCAGAGCCGTGAGGCAGCAGTGCTAACCACGACCACCGTGCTACCCTAACTCTGCTATCCTGTAGCTGTAGGATCACGGCATCTTTGATGGGCAGCACGGTGGTTAGCACTGCTGCTTCACAGTTCCAGGGTCCCAGGTCTGATTCCCGGCTTGGGTCACTGGCTGAGCGGAGTCTGCACGTTCTCACCGTGTGTGTGTGGGTTTCCTCCGGGTGCTCCAGTTTCCTCCCACTGTCCAAAGATATGCAGATTAGGAAAATTGGCCATGCTAAATTGCCCTTCGTGTCCAAAAACGTTAGGTGGGATTACTGGGTTGCGGGAATAGGGTGGAGGTGTGGGCTTAATGAGATGCTCTTTCCAAGGGCTGGTGCAGACTCGAAGGGCCGAATGGCCTCCTTCTGCACTGTAAATTCCATGAACCTGATAGTACAGAAGGAGCTTTGGTTTAACTGATCTGAAAGATGGTACCTCTGACAGTGCAGCGCTCCCTCAGTACTGCACTGGAGTGTCAGCCTCAGTGCTCAAGTCTTTGGACTGAGACTTGAACCCACAACCTTCTTACTCAGAGAACAAAGTTGCGGGTTCTTCCAGATGGATTATTCCGTGAACATGAATTAAAGATGTTGTCAGGACCACACAAATAATTCCTCAGACTCTGGGCACCTGCACAAACCCAACCCACCATTTATTGAAACATAAACATGTTGTAAAATTCAGTGAAGAAATTATCCCGTAGATGTTTACACACTACATCGATCATGAAGCCAATCAGATCACAATGTACCACCCTTAAATAAAACTGCTTCAAAATTATGCGAAAAATTGCTTTCTTTATACACCCTGACAAATATGCAACAGCCACGTGCATAGATTGTGAGAGTTTACACCAGTTTGTGTTGGTTTTATCAGTGCAATCCAGATGAAATTAATGGTATCTGAAATGTTAGTTACATCTAGTGTAAATTTACCTTTCATGATCTTTAATACTGGTTTATTAAACGTCACCCAGGAAGCTGGTACCAACCAAAGTTATGACCACAGCCGCAATGGAAATAATGAGAGTGATGAACTTTTGCAGATTGCTGAAGGAGAAAGATAGGAGAGAGAGAGTTAAGGAGGAAGAGAGAGACAAGATTGCGAAAGGAGAGGTAGAATTGTGGACAAGGACTGAGAGTAGAGAGATAGGGAGGAGAGATGGGAGGTGAAGGAACAGAGAGCAGAATAAACTACCCCTCCAGAGCCCTCTATATTCTTTTTGTGAGCGCCATGATGAATTCACCACGAGTTTGTAGAATCGAAAGAAATAACCTTATTTACAATTACATATATACAACAGCAGCAGTATTCCACTACTGCTCACTCCTCTCTAGCTGGTTCCACACTGGCCAGCTCTATTTATGCAGGTGATTCTGCTAATGATTTTTCCGCCCCACTCATTGGGGAAGCTCATACTCAGGAAGGATTGTGGGATTGCCATTAGTCCCCAGCCAGTAGTAATCAGGCAGGTTATAACATCCCCCCCCCCCCCCAAAAAACTCCAAGGAATCCACCGAAGAGCCTGGCGAAGGAGGGCGTCGGACTCGTTTTACCGCAGGCCGGACACCATTTGTATGAGGTGCTGGATCAGGCGGTGTGTAGCGAAAAGGAGAACAGCGCGTCCACGATGAACGGCAAAACGGTTGTATATTCTCAGGCTACGGGACCGAGGACTCTCCCTCGGAGCCGTCCTGTGTCTTCACCTTGGAGTCGGAGTCCACTGCCTCCGTCATCTCAGCGTCCCTATCTCCACACGGTTCTGCAATGACCTGCGCAGGCTTTGAGTTCAGCGCCAGAGGAAGATCGTGAGGATGATCCTCCACTGTGTCTGGTCTCTGCGGCTGTAGAACTGAGCTCCGAGGGCAGGGAATCTTTGGAAGAGGCGGTCTTCTGGACCGAACGTGGTCAATGTGCTTGCGCTGGAGACGACCTTGGCTTGCACCTGGTAAGAGATAGAGCCCGTTCGACAAAAGATAACGCCAGGGACCCACTGGGCACCACCAGCAAAATTTCGAACGAACACCAAGTCACCAGGCGCAAACTGCTGAATCGGCCGAAGCCAAGAAAGGCCATTCTTGAGTGCGGTGTACTTTTGCGCCAATGTCCGGGAAAACCATGCTAAGGTGGGTGCGAAGTCTCCGGCCCATTAGGAGTTCTGCTCATGTTACCGCATGTGGAGTTGTCTTTTATGAAAACAAAAAACGAGCCTGTCTCGTGTCCATAAAACCGGAAGACTGTTTCTTTAGGCCCCATTAACGTCTGCACTCGCGATCCGCCAACCCATTGGAAGCTGGGTAGTATGGAGCGGTGCGGATATGGCCTGTTCCGTTCATGAACCTCGCAAACTCCTCACCTGTGTAAGGAGTGCTGTTGCCCGTGACGAGTACCTCGGGAAGGCCTTGCGTACTGAAAGACAAACAGAATTTCTTGATCGTTGCGCAGGACGTTGTGCCTACCAACCTATTCACCTCTAGCCATTTATATTGGGCATCAATTAATAAAAGGAACATGGATCCTTGAAAAGGGCTGGCGAAATCTGCATGCAAGTGCACCCAAGGCCGCCCTGGCCATTCCCAGTGATGTAAGGGAGCGGCCGGCGAAAGCTTCTGATGCTCCTGGCAAACGGAGCAGTTTTGGGCCACCTTCTCAATGTCGGCGTTGAGGGCTGGCCACCAGACATAACTCCGGGCCAACATTTTCATTTTGGTCACACCCGGATGCCCATTGTGCAAGTCCTTTAGTATCAGCTCCTGTCCTTTTTCCGGGACGACCACACGTGTCCCCCACAAAAGGATACCGCCTTCCACGTTAAATTCTGACAGCTTGGAAGAAAATGCCCGCAACTCGCCTGGGAGATGTCTATGCTGCCTACCAAACAGGACTATGTGCCAAACCTTTGACAGGACTGGATCCGTCTGGGTCCACTCATGGCAAGGAGTCCATCGAATTTAAGGTTGCAACCACCTCACCGGTCGTGGGGGTCGACATGGGGCCGGTCGACAAAGGCAATTGGCTCAGTGCATCGGCATTCGCTATCTGTGTCCCTGGTTTATGCTCTCGGGAATACTCGTAGGCAGCAAGCAACAAAGCCCAGCCCTGGATCCGTGCGGAAGCAATGGACGGAATTGGCTTATCCTCTCGGAAAGTCCAAGCAAAGGCTTATGATCAGTCATGATAGTGAAGTGGCGGCCATAAACATACTGGTGTAAGCGTTTCACCGCAAAAACCTCCGCCAAGCCCTCCTTCTCGATCTGCGCGTACTTCTTTTCTGCTGCAGTCAATGTGCGGGAGGCGTAAGCTATCGGCTACACGGCTCCGTTCTCCATCTTGTGAGACAGTACCATATGAGGATGCATCACACATGATGAGCAAAGGCTTTTCAGGATCATAATGAGTTAGTAACCCAGACGACAGCAATTGCTGTTTCACCCACCGGAAAGCGGTTTCTTGCGGCTGACCCCAAACCCAGGTGTGATTCTTCTTTAACAGAAAGTGCAATGGGGCAGCGGAGTTGCTAGATTGGGGAGGAACTTCCCGTAATAGTTTGCGTGGCCGAAAAAAGAACGAAGATGCGAAATGTCAGTCGGGGCGGGGGCTTGTTGAATTGCGCGCACCTTCTCGATGGGGTGCAAACTTTGCGGTCCACCCGATAACCCAGGTAAACCACTTCCTTCGCCTGAAAGAAGCACTTTGTACAACGTAAACATACTCCAGCCTCCCAGAAGTGTCTAAGGACAGCCTCCAAATTTTCCAAATGTTCCTGCTCCAACATCCCCGCAATCAAAACCTCGTCTAAGTAAACAGCGACATGTAGTAAACCTCTCAAGGTGCCTTCCATGATGCGTTGAAAGATAGCGCAGGCAGAGGATACTCCAAAGGGCAACTGTGTATATTCATACAGGCCCCGTGTGTATTAATAGTTACATATGACTGGGAGGAGGGTCCAGCTCCAACTGTAAGGCGGCGTGACTCATATCTAATTTTGTGAACGAGAGTCCGCCTGTAAGCTTCGCGTAGAGATCTTCTATGTGGGGCATTGGATATCGGTCAAGCCGGGAAACCATATTCACTGTAAGTTTATAGTCGCCGCACAAGCGAACCAAGGCATCTGGCTTCATTACAGGTACAATTGGCGCTGCCTAGTCAGCGAAACGGATGGGCCAGATAATACCCAAGGACTCCAAACGAGTCAGCTCCCTTCTACTTCCTCGAGCAGGGCATAAGGCACCAGGCGCGCCTGGAAATAGCGCGGCGTAGCTCCTGGTTTAACCTGGATACGGGCTCTGGCCCCTTTTATCTTCCCCAAACCGGGCTGGAATACACCTGGGTACCGTCCTAATACCTCCGTCAACACTCCAGAACCTGTTTGAAGGACGTGCTGCCACTGCAGCTGCAAATGATGCAACACGTCCCGACCCAATAGGCTGGGCCTGTGGCCGCGCACAACGAAAAGCGGAAAACGCCTCTCCTGGCGTCCATAAACAACAGGGTTCATCGTAGTTCCCGCAATACCCAATGGTTCCCCCATATAGGTGGCCAACCTGGCCTGTGTATTGGTTAATGTAAGGGTCTGTATACCCTGCTTGATGTGGTCGAATGTCCTCTGGGCAATCACGGAGATACTGCACCAGTGTCTAACTCCATCTCAAGCGGGTGACCATTGACCCGTACTGTCACCTTAATGGGGGCCGCACGGGGAGCTGCCACACAATGCAGCTGCAGGCATTCGTCCTCCATCTCCACATCCTCCGGAGTAGTCAGCACAGGTTCATCCAGCCCCTGGTCTGGCCCCAGTTTCTGTCGGAATGACAGTGCCTCTGGCACCCCCAGGACCGGCGTCCGCGACGGGGTTGGCGCACACAACATGACACGGTTCTGGAGAAGGCTCCCTTCGGGGAGGAATGTCCGGCCACCACTGGCGTCGATCCGGATGCTGCCCCACCCAAGGTATGGCAGGAGTGCGGGGAAACGCTTTTGAACGGAAGGGGTTGCGCCCCAAGGCATGCACCTCCATTTCCTGTAGCTCCTGCACTCCCCGTTCTGCGCTCTCTCAGGACAATGCTATCTGAATGGCCTGTTGAAAAGTCAATGTTGGCTCAGCTAACAACTCTCTCTGGGTGACCGCGTTGTTAATACGTCGAACCAAACGGTCGTGTAAGATTTCGGACAGTCTCACCATAGTCACAGTACTCCGCAATCCTGCATAGCCTGGATGGAAACTCAGCAAGGTATTCTCCTGCAGTCCTCTTATTATCGGTATTAAACTGATAATGCTGGACTATCGTGGACGGGATTGGGTTAAAATGTTGCCCCACCAGGGTCACAAGTTCATCAAATGTCTTGGTGTCCGGCACAGCTGGGTACGTAAGGCTCCTAATCACCCCAAACGTATGCGGGCCACAGGCGGTGAGCAAAATGACCACCTGTTTTCGGTGATGTTATTTGCCCGGAAATAACAACACATCCGTTGTGCGTACTGGTTCCAACTTTCCTGCGCAGCATCAAATACATCCAAACGTCCATAAAGATGCATGGTGCAACAGAAAAAAAACTTCCAACCTGTATCCAACAAAAATTCAGGGAGGTGGCTTCAGCAGCATAGACAGCTATCCACTTTAAAACTCGTCGGCAGTTTTGTAAGGGCCATGAAGAATCCAGCACGAGTTTGTAGAATCAAAAGTAATAACTTTATTTCAATTACATATATACAACAGCAGCAGCACTCCACTACTGCTCACTCCTTTCCAGCTGGTTCCACACTGGACAGCTCTATTTATGCAGGTGACTCCACTAATGATTTTTCCGCCCCCCCTCATTGGGGAAGCTCATACTCACTAAGGATTGTGGGATTGCCATAAGTCCCCAGCCAGTAATAATCAGACGGGTTATAACAATTCTGCACCCCCTCTCTCTCTTGTGCCCCCCTCTCTCCTATGTTTCTCTCTCATGTGCATTTTATTATCCCACCACTGTCCATCATAGCTGCCTTGGATGCTGTTGGTCTTCCTCTTCTGATCTGCTGTCAAACACATTGGGGGCTACACATTCCACAGTGCTGTTGACAATTTGAAAGTCTCCGAAGATGAATGCTATTCCCACACTAGAAATCTCTGTCAAACGTTTACCAGGGGAACCGAGACAGCAGCTGCAATAAGTGAGGTTTTATTCAGATGGGACAATGACAAGTTTAAATCCCCACCTGATCTGCTGCTCAAAGTCATCTCTGTTTCCCGGGCAATTTCTCTAGCTTAAGAAAAAACCATGTTGCTCTAGAAATAATTGGTGTCATTTGAATTTTAAACACTGTTCCGTGTGGCGTGTAAAACAATTACTACACATTACTACACAAAACGTTTATTTACGTTTGATAATTTCAGAGGTCACATTAATAGAGGATTCACAGTGTACAAAGGCATTTATCCAAATGTTAATCTGTTCATAAAAAATAAAAAGCTTCCATGCACTGTAATTTAAAAATTACTCCACATACGTGCCATAAAGAAATTCATCACACATGAACACAAAACCGTTTGTTCTTTCTAGTCTGTTCCAATTTCCTCCCTACCTACAAACACATTGAACACAATCTTTAAAGTCTTAAGGGACGTATGTGAGTTATTGTTGGCTGCTTATCCGGTGTCTACTGGTTCTTGAGGTGACTTTGGTTGCGATTCAGCCACCACAATGTGCCTGGCGCAGAGCACAGGTGAATCCTGGGAAGGCCCCAAATTAGGCTTCACACCAGGCGCAGGCCCAATCACAAATACCCGACTTGCTACGCCCGGCGCAATCTGGATCACATACTCACTGGGCATCATCTAGATAATGATAATTAAATGAGCCATTCTGCTCATTTAAATATGCTGACACCGCATTCACCTGGTTGCCGGGGTCACTAGTCGAGCTGCAAGGCCTCAACCGGGTGTCGATTAGTGCAGGTTTCCACAAGGGTGGACCAGGCATGTTAGCAACTGGGGGAGTGTGATGGGGGTGCACTCTCAGAGGCCATTAGAGCCCCCGTGTGATCAGGGTCAGAGCAGGGTAGTACCCTGGCACTCGCCCTGGCACTGTCAGGGTTCTGGAGTACTGCCCAGGTGCCAGACTGGCACTGCCAAGTTTGCGCTGCCAAGGGTTGGGGCCTGAGGAGTGCCATGCCATAAAAGGGGGAGGTGAGGGGCTATGAAGAGGCTGCAGAAAGGTTAGGAGGGTAAAGGTGGCGACCTGAAAGGGTATTCTGAAATGGGGGATGAGAGGGACCTTCAATCTCACTTGGAGATCGGGGCAGCCTTTTAACATGGCGCCCTGATCTCTGAGGAGCTGGTCTTGCTGACGGGTTGAGCTCCCCAGTACCGGGAAAACTTTGAAGTCTGGCCATGACCGGTCAGAAACTCCCCAAGGCCCCCCAAAAAAGGCAAAGTCAAACGTGGCCGAAACCACAACTTGGAATGTTTCCAGTGAATCCTGCCTATTGTCTCTCTGCGGAACGTTGCAGCCCTGGTGAGTGCTGTTGCTGTGATAATTGCTGCTGCTGATCCATTGCATTTGTTGGGGACCGGTTGACCTCCGGGACTGATGGCCGTTCAGTTCTTTGCTCAGTTGGTGAAATCAGATCTACCTCATCAGCTGTCAGTTGTGAAGGAACACTTCTCCAGTTGGACATAGATGTCTGCAGTTGTGACGATAGATCTGGATGTTCACTTGCACCGTGTACGATCAAGGTGACAACTTCACCACACAGGTCCCACGTTTCCCGGTGAGCTGACTTTTGTTGAGTGTATTGAATGTTTTCACACTGACCGGCTCTCCGCCTCTCAGCTCTGGTAATGATGTGGCAACTTAAATGAAACTACATGTTGAAGGCTCCAAAGAAAATGCTGTTGTTTCTCTGCTCCAGGGAAGTACTGGACGACGAAGGTCGGTTGTGTCCCGTGTTTGTTTTCTGAGGAGGTCGGTGCAGTTTTTTGCTGTGGCGCGTTGGAACGGTCGATCGATGAATCGAGCGCCATATACCGTTCTTATCAGGGCATCTTTCAGCGTCTGTAGATGTTCATTACGTTCCTCCTCATCTGAGTAGATCCTGTGTATATGGAGGGCTTAGGGGATGGCTTCTTTCATGTGCAACTGGAGAGGGGAACTGGAGGGAGGGACCTTGGATTCATGTCTCATGCCATTTAATCTCCTACCATCTGGCCTGGGCTTGCGAAATCCTATTAAGTGTCCTGGCTTGAGACAATTCACACCTCTTTAACCTGTGATTATCCCTCTCTCCAGTTGCATTGTCTGGACCTGTAAAGACGTAATTACCTGCAAAGACTCACATTCAAAGTATCATCTTGCATCATTGGCTTTGTCTTTATATGCTATATTTGTGTAACCTACCCCTTCACTCACCTGTTGAAGGCGCTACACTCCAAAAGCTTGTGATTCCAAATAAACCTGTTGGACTTTAACCTGGTGTTAAAAGACTTCTTACTGTGCCCATCCGAGTCCAACGTTGGCATCTCCACATCAGATTACAAAAGCAGGGAGGTCATGTTAGAGTTGTATAGAACTTTGGTGAGGCCACAGCTGTAGTACTGTGTGCAATTCTGGTTGCCACATTGTAGGAAGAATGTCAGTTCACTGGAGGGGCTGCAGGGGCGACTCGCCAGGATGTTGCCTGGGATGGAACATTTAAATTATGAAGAGAGATTGGATAGGCTTGGGTCGTTTTTGTTGGAGCAGGGAAGATTGATGGGTGACCTGATCGAGTTGTACAAGATTAGGAGGGATATGGACAGGGTGGATAGGGAGCAGGTGTTCCCCTTATTTTAAGCATCAGTTATGAGGGGACACAAGTTCAAGGTGATGGACAGGAGGTTTAGGGGGGATTTGAGGAAAACCTTTTTTACCCGGAGGGTAGTGATGGTCAGGAATGCACTGCCTGAGAGGGTGGTAGAGGTGGGTTGCCTCACATCCTTTAAAAAGTATCTGGATTAGCGCTTGGCCATCATAACATTCAAGGCCATGGACCAAGTGCTGGCAAATGGGATAAGGTAGGCAGGGCAGGTGTTTTTCATGCAGGTCAGTGCAGACCCGATAGGCCGAAGGGCCACTTCTGCACTGTATTGTTCTGTGAAGAGCCAATCACAGGCTGGAATTCTGTGGAGAGTAACTCACTTCCTGACTCCCCAAAGCTGTCCACCATCCACAAGGCACAATCCTTGTGATGGAATACTCTCCCCTTGTCTTAATGAGAACACCTCCAACAGTGCTCAAGAAGCTCGGCACAATACAGGACAATGCTGCATGCTTGATTATGCACTCCCTCATCCCCAACAATATTTGCTCCCTCCACCATCTACACTATGTCCTTCAGAACTCAGCCAGCTCGGTCAGTAGTGGGGCTACCGAGCCCCCTCTGGACATTAAAGTCCCCAACCCAAAGTACATTCTGTGCCCTTGCCATCATCAGTGCTTCGTCCAAAAGGTCAATTGGTGTTCAATAGATTTATGATGTGTGGGGGAGGCGGTGGCTTAGAGGTATTGTCACTGGCGTACTTGTGGTAATGCTGTGGGGATCCAGCTTCAAATCCCGCCACTGCAGATGGTGAAATTTATATTAAATTAAAATCTGGAATTCGACGTCTAACGATGACCATGAAACCATTGTCATAAAAACCCATCTGGTTCACTAATGTCCTTTAGGGAAGGAAATCTGTCATCTTTACTTGGTCTGGCCTACATGTGACTCCAGACTCACTGCAATGTGGTTGACTCTTAACTGCCCTCTGCGACACCCACGTCCCATGAACGAAAAAAGAAATCAGCTGAGGGGCCAGGACAGGAATGATTCTTATGGCAGGTTGTGACCAGCCAGATGTTTCCTTGCACATATTAGATTTGATGCCATGATACTTAATAGCTGCAGAGTCAATGTTGAGGACTCTCATGGTAATTTCCCCCGACTGTGCCCCCAAAATCTGGTGGGTCAGTCCTAGTGGTGGGAGAGGACCTATGGAATAAGAGTGAAAGTCTTAGTCATACTCAAGCAATCAAACCTTACAGACAATGGCTGTTGCCTGATTGTTGGAAAGCTCTCCTAATTTTGGCACAAGTTCCCAGACATTAGGAGGACTTTGCAGGGTCGACAAGTGCTACATCTGGTTTCATTGCTTTATGGGTATGTTGTGGTTTGATGCAACTGAATACATGCTGTAATGTTCTTTGATTGGGCTAATGTGGAATCTCAATATTGCTATGTGAACAAAGAACATTAGACTAAAACAATTACACTAATGAGTAACTAAAATGTCTAAGATGAATACAGTTGGAAAAAATGTCTAACACTAACTTACACTAAGATACTACAGAGCTACTTTAATATGCAACTGCTATCAATTCCTTACGAACACCTTCTACAGGAACACATGGTGCATCCGACTCCCGTGCCTGCATACTCGCCCCGCCTGCTGGTCGGATGCTAGAACTACACAGTAAAACATATAACTTATAATACACATGCAGATGATGATTTACTTATAATAATAATAATTATATACAGATGATAGTCTACCTATCATCACACTTGCTAGCCCATTTTAGAAGGTATTTAAGAGTCAGCTTTTTGCTGTGGATCTGGAGCGCATGTTGGCCAAACCAAGTAAGGTCGCAGATTTACTTCCCTGAAGGACATAAATGAACCTGATGGGTCTATGACAATCAACAGTTGTTTCATGGTCGCCATTATTGTGTATTAATTGAACGCAAATTCCATTAACAGCTGGGGCGAGGGGTGGGGGGAATATTTGAACCCATGTCCCCAAAGCATTAGCCTGGATCCATTGTATTCCTGGACCAGTGACTTCACCATTGCCACCCCCCAGTTAGAGATTGTTCCACATAGAGTGCCAGCCTGCATATTGCCCAGTGTGAAGGATCAGATACAAGTCCTTCCATTTTGGACTTCATTTGACTGTCACACATCCTCTGTTTCCAGCAGGGAGACTGGTAGTGACCAGAAGTAGAAAATGTGGCTACTTTCTTTCCTCCACAGAGACACTCATTTTACCAGGCACCACAACGTCAATGGAAGTGACAACTGGCGAGTGTAAAACAGACTATCAATTCACCAAGAACTCGGGTTGTACTGGTGAAGTCCAGTTTTACCCTGAGAGTATGTGTTTTATATAAAAACACTCTGGAGAAATGTTAATTCAATATACATTTTGAAATTTCTACCCTTATTTTCTCAAATTATTTGAAGAAATCACACTGGGCAGGAAGTGCTGGAAGTTAAGGAAAATATTTATCCAGTGCAGCTGACTGAAGGGTTCTGGTTTATCCTGGGAAATTAGACACACTGCACTCACTCAGACTGCACATCCCAAATTCAGCTCTCAGACACAGCACTGGGCAAAACTATCAAATCCAAGATATAGCTTTTGGGAAAGGCCGAGACCTTTAAAGAATCTTTAGAGAAGACATTAAAAGACATTTCAATAAATATGTCTCTACCCCTCCCAGATAATTACACCTCACCGTCTCATAATCAGTAATGATCCATCAACAAAACTGAGTCTGTAAATCAGTGGCACGGTAGCACAGCGCCAGGGTTCCAAGTTCGATTCCAGCTTGGGTCACTGTCTGTGTGGAGTCTGCACGTTCTCCCCATGTCTGTGCGGATTTCCTCCGGGTGCTCTGGTTTCCTCCCACAAGTTCCAAAAGACGTGCTGGTTAGGTAAATTGGACATTCTGAATTCTCCCTCGGTGTACCCGAACAGGCGCCGGAGTGTAGCAATTAGAGGCTTTTCACAGGAACTTCATTGCAGTGTTAATGTAAGTCTACTTGTGGCAATAGAGATAAAGAAGAAGAAAGAAAATGCTACCAATAAACATACTCAATATCCAACACACAGCCAATCAAACAGCTCAGCTCTCTGTTTGACATCTCTCACAGCCGAACAGTCCAAGAGAAAGCATTAGCCGCGCCCATATATGACGTCAGTCATTCTGTGCATCCAGTCAAATTTGGGTGGGGTGCAGAGTCGAATTGAAAAGCAGAGATTGAGCCTCGGTAGGAACCAGAGCGATGGTGGTGAGAAGATTCTCTACATGCAAGTGAAGAGAAAGAAGTCATAGCACTCCGACTGACAGGGCAACAGAGAAGAGTTGCAGGAGGAGGATAGTGTGGTCGGGCATGTCAAAGGCTGCAGAGAAGTTGCTTCTCTCTCCACAGATGCTTCCTGACATGAGCATTTCCAGCATTTTCTTCATCTCTATCACATTTCCAGCATTCACAGTATTTTGCCCCATTGGATTCCAAGAGCTGGCTGTGTGCAGTTTAGGGAATGGACTATGGGCTGATTTGATGAAGCTTTGAAAATAACAATATTTTGTCTTCATGCCTTCATGTGGACAAATTATTTCAATTGGAGAGGTTAGGGAGGACCAACGGTTATATTTACAAGGGCAAGGGCAGAACTACAGATTCATCAATCATTAAAAGTAACAAGGTGTGGTATTATAGGTATTACAGTACCTGATAGGCTAAAGTACATTGGTGGAAACTGTGTGCTTTTTATTGGTTAGAATGTATGATAGCTCCGCCCTGCTAGGCGGGGTATAAGAACCCGTTGTAGCCACTTAAATTGGCCAACTCCCAATTCAAAATGGCGAACGGCAAAGGCTGATGGGAAAGTCAGTCAACAAATCAAAAACCAGCAGCTGCAGGTTGGCTGTGTATTTACCTCTGGAAAGGCCAGACAATATTGATACCAGCAACCATCAGCATAACAAAGCAACAGCCATCTGCATACTGACGAGCAATCCCCGTGAACAATAAGCAACATTTGGACACACAAAGCAAAACCAGACTCTTCGGCGCCAGCAGGAGCCTACACAAAGGGAGGTGAACGAGCACCTCAAGACCGGCCATCGATCAGGGAACCGCTCCAGTATTGGAGAAAATCGAACCAAGCGATTGGGACAAAGTCCAATCACTTGGGACCAGGTACAGGGTCCGCCCTGAAAGGCAGGAAGCCCCTGGGGACTATAAGAATTGAGCCCCAAGTTCAAATCGCTCTCTCTTCTCTCTTCGTCCTGCCCGGGTCACCCAGCAACGAACCAACATTGACCGTGACCGGTGCAGTGACTCCAGTGATCATCAAAATCGTAAGTCTTAATTCAACGCTCGCTACAAGATAGGCGCTCCTAGCTACCAATCCGTACCAACTTCGAATCCCGCAGACTCCGAATCCGAACGAAAGGCCATTTGTTCACCTGACCTGGTGGGCCAGTACAAAGTTAAGTATAGGCCTGTTAATTGTAGAAGTAGCTTAGACGTAGAATTTGTGCATGAGTAGCGATTACTGTGTATAGTAAATGTGCTTTGATTTAAATCTTACTAATCATTACTCGGACTTGAACCTCGTGGCGGTATCATAAAGATACCTGGCGACTCGAGAGCAAAGGTAATAAAACAGAGCAATTGAACCAAGGCAAAGTTAGCAACACCGTGCCACCCCAGCAGCCTTCATTCTGTACCTGAGCTGCTGGGGGAAACATCTAGCTTATTAAAGCCTTCAGTTGGACTACAACCTCGCTTTAGTGGTCATTGATCGTGCATCAATTTAATAAGCTAGTTTTTTAAGAAGAAAGGATGGAGCTCCGAATCAAGCCGGAGTGTCTGCAACGCGAACTCCGCAGCAATCTTTAAGCACTGGCTGGTGTGCTTTAAAGGGTATCTCGGGACGGCCAAAAACGCACCCACGGGAGAGCAGAAACTGCACGTCCTGCACTCAAGGGTGAGCCCGGAGATTTACACCCTCATCGAGGAAGCGGAAGACTTCGATGCAGCAGTAGAGCTGCTAAAAGGACACTATATTCGCCCGGTAAACCAGGTCTACGCCCGGCACCTGCTTGCAACAAGGCGACAAACCCCTGGGGAATCGCTGGAGGAATTCTACCGTGCACTCCTGGTGTTGGGAAGAAGCTGCAGCTGCCCGCAAGTTTCGGTGAGCGAACACACGGAACTCTTAGTCTGGGATGCTTTCGTGGCAGGTATGCTATCTTCACAAATCCGCCAGTGCCTGTTAGAAAAGGACACCCTGGGTCTCAGGGAGGCACGGGCCCTTGCAGGCTCCCTGGACATGGCCTCCAGGAACGCCCGCGCTTAAGTTCCCGACCGCACGGCAGCCCCGGGGCAGCGTGGAACCCCTCCGCGGCCGACCCCGAGACTTCCCCCATTCCCCCACAGGCCTGTGCTGCAAGGCGGCCTGGCAACCCCGGGAGGCCCCGCTGCTACTTTTGCGGGCAGGCCAAGCACCCCCTCCAGCGCTGCCCGGCCCGCGCATCCACCTGCAAGGGATGCGGCAAAAAGGGCCATTTCGTGGGAGTATGTCAGGCCAGTGCGGTTGCCGCGGTCTCCGGCGGCGAATGCGGACCGCAACCACATACTTCTCCACGGGCCCCGTGCGGCCAACAGTCGCTGCCATCTTCATATTCCAGGGCCACGTGCGGACCCCGGGCGCCGCCATCTTGTTCTGCGGACGCCACGTTGGAGGGATGGGCGCCGCCATTTTGTGCACCCTCAGCCATGTGCAACCAATGAGAGCCGGCATCTTGAATGAACCCCCAGGACCCCAGCTCGGCTGACTATGCACTGCCCGAAGAGAACTGTCAACTGCAGCAATTAGCCTCGGTGACTCTGGTTCAGTCTCTGCCTCGAACACTCTTTTTTTAATAAAAATATATTTTATTCAAATTTTTCGGCCAAACAAAACAATACAAAGGTTTTCCCTCTTTACAACAATAAAACAATATAAATAACAGTGACCGTTTTAACAAGTAAATAAATAATATATAAACTAAATGGCAACTGCCATAACTAAAAACAAAAATAATAACTCTCCAGATAATACAATCAAACAATCCAATATACATAACCAAGTGCAAATATCTATACAAAAACCACCCCTGAGGACCCACCCAAGCCCCTCCCCCCTGGGTTGCTGCTGTTACCTTCCCATTTCCTTTATCGTTCTGCGCGGTAGTCAATGAACGGTTGCCACCGCCTGGTGAACCCTTGAGCCGAGCCCCTTAGTGTGAACCTTATCCGTTCTAGTTTTATAAACCCTGCCATGTCGTTTATCCAGGTCTCCACACCCGGGGGTTTGGCTTCCTTCCACATAAGCAATATCCTTCGCCGGGCTACTAGGGACGCAAAGGCCAAAACATCAGCCTCTCTCGCCTCCTGCACTCCCGGCTCTTCTGCAACCCCAAATATAGCCAACCCCCAGCCTGGCTCGACCCGGACCCCCACCACCTTTGAAAGCACCTTTGAAAGCACATTTGCCACCCCCACCCAGAACCCCTGCAGTGCCGGGCATGACCAAAACATGTGGGTGTGGTTTGCTGGGCCTCTCTAACATCTCCCACACCTATCCTCGACCCCGAAAAATGTACTGAGCCTTGCTCCGGTCATATGCGCCCTGTGTAAAACCTTGAATTGTATCAGGCTTAGAATGGCGCACGAGGACGACGAGTTTACCCTACGTCGGGCCTTCCCGTCCTTCCCCTATGCCGTCTCCACTGCCCCCAAATTTTCAGTGTTGCCACCACCACTGGACCTGTGGTGTATTTCTTCGGGGAGAACGGCAACGGCGCTGTCGCCAGTGCTTGTAGGCTGGTTCCTTTGCAGGACGCCATCTCCAATCACTTCCACGCCGCTCCCTCCCCTTCTCCCATCCACTTACACACCATTGAGATATTGGCGGCCCAGTAGTATTCACTTAGGCTCGGTAGTGCCAGTCCCCCCCTATCCCTGCTACGCTGCAAAAACCCCCTCCTCATTCTCGGGGTCTTCCCAGCCCACACAAAACTCATGACACTTTTCTCGATTTTCTTGAAAAAAGCTTTCGTGACCATCACCGGGAGGCACTGAAACACAAAAAGGAATCTCGGGAGGACTACCATTTTGACCGCCTGCACACTACCCGCCAGTGACAGGGGCACCATGTCCCATCTCTTAAAATCCTCCTCCATCTGTTCCACCAATCGTGTTAAATTAAGCCGATGTAAGGTTCCCCAACTCCTGGCTATCTGAATCCCTAAGTATCGGAAATCTTGTTACCTTCCTCAGCGGTAAATCATCTATTCCGCTGCTCTGCTCCCCCGGATGCACCACAATCAACTCACTCTTCCCCATATTCAATTTGTACCCCGAGAATTCCCCAAACTCCCTGAGTGTCTGCATTATCTCAGGCATCCCCTCCACTGGGTCCGCAACATACAGCAATAAATCATCTGCATACAATGATACCCGGTGTTCTTCTCCCCTGAGTACTCCCCTCCACATCCTGGAGCCCCTCAGTGCTATGGCCAGGGGCTCAATCGCCAATGCAAACAGTAACGGAGACAGGGGACACCCCTGCCTCGTCCCTCTATAAAGACGGAAGTAGTCAGACCTCTGCCTATTCATGACCACACTCGCCACGGGGGCCCTATACAGCAGCTGTACCCATCCAATAAACCCTTCTCCAAAACCAAATCTCCTCAGCACTTCCCACGGATAGTCCCACTCCAATCTGTCGAATGCTTTCTCGGCGTCCATCGCCACCACTATCTCCGCCTCCCCCTCTGGTGGGGGCATCATCATCACCCCTAGCAGACTCCGTATGTTCGTGTTCAGCTGCCTCCCCGTAACGAACCCAGTTTGATCCTCGTGGACCACCCCCGGGACACAGTCCTCTATCCTCGTCGCCATCACCTTGACCAGGAGCTTAGCATCTACATTTAAAAGGGAAATGGGCCTGTAGGACCCACACAGCAGCGGGTCTTTTTTCTTCTTCAAAAGGAGCGATATCGTCGCCTCCGACATAGTCGGGGACAACTTCCCCCTTTCCCTGGCCTCATTAAAGGTTCTCGTCAAAAGCGGGGCCAGTAGGTCCATATATTTTCTATAAAATTCCACCGGGAATCCGTCCGGTCCCGGGGCCTTCCCCGCCTGCATGCTCCCAATCCCTTTTACCACCTCCTCCATCCCAATCTGTGCTCCCAGTCCCGCCCTCTCCTGCTCCTCCACCTTCGGGAATTCCAGCTGATCCAGGAAACACCTCATTCCCTCCTTCCCTTCCGGGGGCTGAGCCTTATATAACCTCTCATAGAATGCCTTGAACACCCCGTTCACTCTCTCCGCTCTCCGTTCCATCTCTCCCTCCTCATCTCTCACCCCACCTATCTCCTTCGCTGCTCCCCTCTTCCTCAGATGGTGGGCCAGTAGCCGACTGGCCTTCTCTCCATACTCATACTGTACACCCTGTGCCCTCCTCCACTGTGCCTCTGCCTTACCCGTGGTCAGCAGGTCAAATTCCACATGTAACCTTTGTCTTTCCCTGTACAGTCCCTCCTCTGGTGCCTCTGCATATTGCCTGTCCACCCTCAGAAGTTCTTTCAACAATCGTTCCCTTTCTTTACCCTCTTGCTTCCCTTTATGTGCCCTTATGGATATCAGTTCCCCTCTGACCACCGCCTTCAACGCCTCCCAGACCACTCCCACCTGAACCTCTCCATTGTCATTAAGCTCCAAGTACCCTCTCGCCCTTAAACATACCCCCTCATCTGCCAATAAGCCCATATCCATTCTCCAGAGTGGGTGCTGTTCTTTTTCCTCTCCTACCTCCAGGTCTACCCAATGTGGAGCATGGTCCGAAATGGCTATAGCCGTATACTCCGTCCCTGTCCCCTTTGGAATCAGTGCCCTTCCCAAGACAAAAAAGTCTATCCGTGAGTATACTTTGTAAACATGGGAGAAAAATGAGAACTCCTTACTCCTAGGCCTAATAAATCTCCAGGGGTCTACTCCTCCCATCTGCTCCATGAAGTCCTTGATCACCCTGGCCGCTGCCAGCCTCCTCCCGGTCCTGGACCTCGACCGGTCCAGCCCTGGATCAAGCACCATATTGAAGTCTCCCCCCATTACCAACTTTCCCGCCTCCAGGTCCAGGATACGTCCCAGCATACGCCTCATAAAATTTGCATCGTCCCAGTTCGGGGCGTATACGTTCACCAGAACCTCCACCTCCCCTTGCAATCTGCCACTCACCATCACATATCTACCCCCACTATCCGCCACTATGGTCTTTGCCTCAAACAGTACCCGTTTCCCCACTAAGATAGCCACCCCCCTATTCTTCGCATCTAAACCCGAATGAAACACCTGCCCCACCCATCCTTTACGTAGTCTGACCTGGTCTATCAGTTTCAGGTGCGTCTCCTGCAACATAACCACATCTGCCTTTAATTTCTTTAGGTGTGCGAGTACCCGTGCCCTTTTAATCGGCCCGTTCAGCCCTCTCACGTTCCACGTGATCAGCCGGTTTGGGGGGCTCTTTACCCACCCCCCTTGTCGACTAGCCATCCCCTTTTTTAACCCAGCTCCTCACCCGGTTCCCACGTACTTGTATATCCCACCGACGGTGCCCCCCCACCTCGACCACCCCATCCCATAACAGCTCCCCCTTCTCCTTAGCAGCAGCAACCCAGTTAACCCCCCCCCTCCCCGCTAGATCCCCCTCTAGCGTAGTTGCACTCCCCATGTTGCTCCCAGAAGTCAGCAAACTCTGGCTGACCTCGGCTTCCCCCCTTGTCCTCGGCCCCCACTGTGCGAGGCCCCCTCCTTCCTGCGTCCCCGTTCCCGCCACAGTTACCATAGCGCGGGAACAAAGCCCGCGTTTCCCACTCGGCCCCGCCCCTACTGGCGCATTTCCCTTCTCCTTCCCCTTTCCGTCCCACTGGCGCCCACAGTTCCTCATACTCCCCCCCCCCCCTCCCAACATGGGGAAGAGAGAAAAGTTACAGGGTCACAGAATTAACAAATTGAAAAATTGCCCCCCCCCCTTCTCCTTCCTCGCCCCACATAATCACCCTACCACTTTGTCCCAGAAGCTCTTTCTCTCGCCAGACTATTCCAGCTTCTCCTCCACAATAAATGTCCACGCCTCTTCTGCCGTCTCAAAGTAGTGGTGCTTCCCTTGGTGTGTGACCCACAGTCTCGCCGGTTGCGACATTCCAAATTGAACCTTCTTTTTGTGAAGCACCGCCTTAGCCCGATTGAAACTTGCCCTCCTTCTCGCCACCTCCGCACTCCAATCCTGGTATATGCGGATCACCGCGTTCTCCCACCTCCAGCTCTGAGTTTTCTTCGCCCATCTGAGGACCGTCTCTCTGTCATTGTAGCGGAGAAACCTCACCACTATAGCTCAAGGTATTTCTCCAGCCTTTGGTCTTCGCGCCAGAACTCGATAGGCTCCCTCCACCTCCAAAGGGCCCGTCGGGGCCTCCGATCCCATTAGCGAGTGAAGCATCGTGCTCACATATGTCCCGACGTCCGCCCCTTCTACGCCTTCGGGAAGACCCAGGACTCTTAAATTCTTCCTCCTCGAATTATTCTCCAGTGCTTCCAACCTCTCCACACACCTTTTGTGCTGTGCCTCGTGCGTTTCTGCCTTCACCACCAGGCCCTGTATTTCATCTTCGTTTTCAGCAGTCTTTGCCTTCACGACCCGAAGCTCCAGCTCCTGGGTCCTCTGCTCCTCCTTTAGCCCTTCAATCACCTGTAATATCGGGGCCAACAGCTCCTTCTTCAACTCCTTCTTCAGCTCTTCTACACAGCGCCGCAGGAACTCTTGATGCTCCGGGCCCCATAACAAACGGCCACCTTCCGACGCCATCTTGCTTTGAGCTTCCCTTCCTTGCCGCTGCTCCAGAGGATCCTCCGTAATCCGGCCGCTATCCTCTCCCTTTTCCATGCGTGTCCGGGGGGGATTCCCTTCTGGTTTGCCGCACAGTGTTTTTCGCCGTTTAAATTGCCGTTGGGGCTCCTATTAAGAGCCCAAAGGTCCGTTCCAGCGGGAGGTGCCGAAACGTGCAACTCAGCTGGTCATTGCCGCACCCGGAAGTAGCCTCGAACACTCTCAACTGCTACGATGACCGCATTCATCAACGGGCACGAGACGTCCTGCCTAATCGACTCTGGGAGCTCGGAGAGCTTCATACACCCTGACACGGTAAGGCGCCGTTCTCTCCTCATCCACCCTATTAATCAAAAAATCTCCCTGGCTTCCGGTTCACACTCAGTGGAGATAAAGGGGTTTTGTGCAGCAAACCTCACAGTCCAGGGAAGGGAGTTCAAAAATTTCCGTCTCTATGTCCTTCCCCACCTCTGCGCGACTACACTCCTGGGTTTAGACTTCCAGTGTAACCTTCAAAGTCTGACCTTCAAATTTGGCGGCCCTTTACCCCCCCCTTACTGTCTGCAGCCTCGCGACCCTTAAGGTCGACCCGCCTTCCCTGTTTGCGAACCTCACCCCGGATTGCAAACCCATCGCCACCAGAAGCAGACGCTACAGTGCCCAGGACCAGATCTTTATTAGGTCAGAGGTCCAAAGGCTACTGAGTGAAGGAGTCATTGAAGCTAGTAACAGCCCCTGGAGAGCTCAAGTAGTGGTGGTAAAGACCGGGGAGAAGCATAGGATGGTCATCGACTACAGTCAGACCATCAACAGGTTTACGCAGCTGGACGCGTACCCTCTCCCCCGCATATCCGACCTGGTAAACAGGATCGCGCATTATAAGGTTTTTTCCACGGTGGATCTTAAGTCCGCCTACCACCAGCACTCCATCCGCACTAGTGACCGCAAGTACACTGCCTTCAAGGCAGATGGGCGGCTCTACCACTTCTTAAGGGTTCCCTTCGGTGTCACCAACACCGAAGTCTTCCAACACCGCTGGTCTTCCAGCGCGGGATGGACCGAATGGTTGCCGGTACGGTTTACGGGCAACATTCGCGTATCTCGATAATGTAACCATCTGCGGCCACGACCAGCAGGACCACAACACCAACCTCCGAAAATTCCTCCAGACCGCAAAAATCCTTAACCTTCCATGCAACAAGGATAAATGCGTGTTTAGCACCGACCGCCTAGCCATCCTCGGCTACGTAGTGTGAAATGGAGTTATAGGCCCCGACCCTGAACGCATGCGCCCCCTTATGGAGTTCCCCCTCCCTCACTGCTCCAAGGCCCTGAAGCGCTGCCTAGGGTTTTTTAGCTACTACGCCCAGTGGGTCCCCAACTATGCGGACAAGGCCCGTCCCCTGATTCAATCCACAGCTTTTCCCCTGTCGATAGAGGCCCACCAGACCTTCAGCCGCATCAAAGCAGACATTGCAAAGGCCACGATGCACGCCATCGACGAGTCCCTCCCCTTCCAGGTCAAAAGCGATGCGTCCGACGTAGCTTTGGCGGCCACCCTCAACCAAGCGGGCAGATCCGTGGCCTTCTTCTCTCGTACCCTCCATGCTTCCGAAATCCGCCACTCCTCAGTCAAAAAGGAGGCCCAGGCCATAGTAGAAGCTGTGCGACATTGGAGGCATTACCTGGCCGGCAGGAGATTCACTCTCCTCACGGACCAACGGTCGGTTGCTTTCATGTTTGATAATGCACAGCGGGGCAAGGTAAAAAACAACACGATCTTGCGGTGGAGGATCGAACTCTCCACCTACAACTATGAGATCTTGTATCATCCCGGGAAGCTAAACGAGCCTCCTGACACCCTGTCCCACGGCACATGTGCCACCGCACAAGTGGACCGCTTCCGAGCCCTCCACGAGGACCTCTGCCACCCGGGGGGGGTCACTCGCTTTTTCCATTTTGTCAAGACCCGTAACCTGCCCTACTCCATCGAGGAGGTAAGGACAGCCACCAGGGACTGCCAAATCTGCGCGGAGTGCAAACCGCACTTCTACCGACCAGAGAAAGCGCACCTGATTAAGGCTTCCCGTCCCTTTGAACGCCTCAGCATGGACTTCAAAGGCCCCCTCCCCTCCACCGACCGCAACACGTACTTCCTGAACGAGATTGACGAGTACTCCCGGTTCCCATTCGCCATCCCCTGCCCCGACATGACCGCAACCACTGTCATCAAGGCCCTCCAGAGCATCTTTGCACTGTTCGGGTTCCCCGCTTACATCCACAGTGATAGGGGGTCCTCCTTTATGAGCGACGAACTGCATCAATTCCTGCTCAGCAAGGGCATCGCCTCGAGCAGGACGACCAGTTACAACTCCCGGGGCAACGGACAGGTAGAGAGGGAGAACAGAACGGTCTGGAAGACCATCCTATTGGCCCTACGGTCCAGGAACCTCCCAGTCTCCCACTGGCAAGAAGTCCTCCTGGATCCCCTCCACTCCATCCCGTCACTGCTTTGTACGACCACCAATCAGACACCTCATGAACGTCTCCTTGTCTTCCCTAGGAAGTCCTCCACTGGGACCTCGCTCCCGACCTGGCTGGCAGCACCCGGACCCATCCTGCTCCGAAAACACATGCGGGCGCACAAGTCAGACCCGTTGGTCGAGAGGGTCCATCTGCTCCATGCTAACCTCCAGTACGCCTACGTGGCGTACCCCGATGGCCGACAAGATACGGTCTCCCTACAGGACCTGGCGCCCGCCGGAACCCCACGCGCATCCCAGCCACCAGTCCCACCCTCCCCTCCATCGCAGCACCTTACAGGAGGATCGGTCCTTCCGCCAGCCCCGTCTAGGCCCCCGACCCACCGACACCCCCCTGCAGGCGCTCCCTTCCCAGGTCAACCGTTTTCCCCACCAGCGCCGTCTAAGGGTGCCGAAGCTGCCATGGAGATCGAAGCCATGGTCCCGGAGTCACAGACGCCCGAGCCTCCACCGGAGTCACCACCGAAGCTCCGACGATCGCAGAGGACGACCAGGGCCCCCGATCGACTGATTGCTTCATTTTAATTGTAAACTGTAAATATAAACCATCAAATGTACATAGCTATCAGAATTGTAAATAGTTACTAAACACTGTACGGAGGTATTACTGTACCTCCATGACTAATTATACCACGTTGCCATGTTTTGTAGTTTCAGGCCACCACACCCGTTGGACTCATTTTTTTAACAGGGAGTGAATGTGGTATTATAGGTATTACGGTACCTGATAGGCTAAAGCACCATTGGTGGAAACTGTATGCTTTCTATTGGTTGGAATGTATGATAGCTCCGCCCTGCTAGGCGGGGTATAAGAACCCGTGCCGCCCCAGTAGCCTTCATTCTGTACCTGAGCTGCTGGGGGAAAGCCTTCAGTTGGACTACAACCTCGCTTTAGTGGTCATTGATCGTGCATCACAAGGCAGCTAGCTCAACAAGGAAATTTTCTGAAACATCAAACAATCACACTATTATATTACTATTTCTGATAGTAATGTTGTATGCTTTGTGCAATACAAGTTACTCACTTGCTTCTTCCAGAATGATCTTTAACTCGATGATGATTAACACTCGTAGTCTTCCAATTAGAGCAAATACTTTATTGAGTAACGTTGAGAGTTTGTTCTCTCTTCAATGCTTAAACTAGATGTTACATGAACATGCTTGATTAAGAAATACTTATGATTATCTACACCTGTGCTTAGCTGTCCTTGTATGCTTGTGGTCACTAGACCCTGTTCCAGTGAAGAGACAGATCCTGGCTTCAGTCTGTCTATTTATACCTGTATCTAGCGCTGCCCACTCGTGATTACTTGATTGTTACGTCTATACATTAACCCCTTGTATACATACAGATCACTACAGCACCCTTTTTTTCTTTTACATATTTTCTGTACTGTTCTAAATGTCATGTGAGAGTACCTTTAATAAATGGGTGTTTATAAATGGGTGTGTATATAAATATCTGTAGTGAGAGTACCTTTAAGAAATGGGTGTTTACTACTGCAGTGATGTCAGAGAGTGGGTGGAGCTGGGCTGTCTGTCAGCTTTACACTTTCGTTTTTGAGCAAGCTACAGGGTGTGCTTTAGTTTCGTTTTCAGTGTTGGAGCTGAAGCCAGACCAAGCAGGTGTATTGCTGTTCTCTCTGCCATCAAAAGATTATCTCTTGATCATTTGGTGAATTCAGAATTATAAATGTTCTCAGTAGTGAATGTAAACCTAATGTGCTTCTGTTGAAAGGTGTTGCTTCTGTCTTCTGGATGTTGTTTGGGAAGTTATTAAGGATTACTTAGTGTTGTATTCTTTGGGGGTTGTATTTGAATTAATGGTTGCTAAGTTGTTCACTGTATGTTTTAAAAAGGTTAACTTGAGTTCATAGAATAAACATTGTTTTGTTTAAAAAAATACTTTTCCATTTCTGCTGTACCACACCTGTAGAGTGGGCCGTGTGCTCCCCATACCACAATCTAAGTTGTGGGTCGGTTGAACTCCATGATACACTTTGGAGTTTTCTAAACCCTGGCCCATAACATAAAGAAAATTGTATAAAACAGGAAAGATAAATGATGATATGTATACCTATACAAGTTGTGACGATATTGATAATTATACAAAGCTAATTAATATTTATGAGTCCAATATCTATAAATTTAGTCGGTTGAGTTTCTTTCTTCTTCTTTTGGATCTTCTTAACTGTTGAAGTGGTGATGTTGATGTTTTGATGTCTTTGTGAACGTCGCCTGTCGTCTTGTTGTGACGTAAGTCTTGTCGACTAATTGACTCATTCAGATCCAATGTAGGAAAAACTGGTGTTTGAAGTTGAATCTTTTTTTGTAGTCTGACCTGGACTTTTGTCTGTGTTTGCGGTATCTACTCTGTATGTCATCTGCCTTGAAAACGGGTTTGCTTGTTTGTTTTGGAGCAAATATGAATTTGTGAGATTCGTTGTCGTGCCATGTTACTTTTGTACTCTTGCCATTGTTTTGGACTGTGGTGTTACATTGTCCTTCATGTACAGACTTGTACCATGTTATACAGGTTGTTGTTCCATTGTTGTTGTTTTTGTTGTTTCTATTGTTGACTTTGTTGTTTTCATTATTGTTCGTGTTGTTTTTGTTGTGCTTCTTGTTGTTTTTGTTGTTATTGTTTTTGTTCTGCTTCATGCTGTTTTTGTTTTGCTCAGTGACTGTTCCTTGTGGATAATTTGAGTCATTCTCAAAGTTATTGGTATCAGTGTCCTTTGTGGTATCTGATGTTGAATTGAGCTTTTTGACTTGAGGTATGTGTGTGTGATCAGATGTTGCATTGATCTTGGTGACATCAGTCATTTCTGGTTGATTTGATTCCTCTTTGATACCTTGGTGCTCCTCTTCTGGAGTCATTGCTGGTTGATCTGCTTCATCTTTGATCTCTTCGTGCTCCTCTTCTGGAGTCAACATCGTCAAGATTTCAGTTTCTTGTCGGTTGTCAAGAGTACATGAGGTTTTAATTGATGTGGTCTCACTGGACTCGAGGGTAGTTTTACTTTGATTGTTGAGTGCTTCTATCGAAGAGCTGAGATCTGTCAATCTCGCTGTGATCTTACAATTGTGTATGCTGATTGTTATCACTGTGTCACTATTCGTACATACAGTAGTTAGACATTCATTGTCTTCTTGTTCATCAAATAAGGTAGAAATACCTTCATAGTTGTCTTTTTGTTGTTCAAATGAGCTGTGTAGACTTTCATGCTTCTGGTTGCTCAAATAAGGTGGATAGACCTTCATAATCTTGTTGTTGATTAAATGAGCTGGGTAGATTTTCTTCAGGTTGTTGAAATAAGGAGGATAGACCTTCATAGTCTTCTTCATGCATGGTTGTCACTCTGGAGTGTTTAATTGCATCCATTCTGGAGTCTGTCAATGAGCTCTCTCTGGAGGCTTGCGTCGCCCTCTCCGTGGAGTCTTTCATCGCTCTCTGTGTGGAGTCATGCAGTGTTCTCTCTGTAGAGTTGATCAGCGCTCTCAACGGAGTCGATCAGTACTCTCTGTGTGGCATTGTTTTCTTCTTGGCTATTTGACAGGTTGCTGTCATCGAATGAATCAACAGTCTGCCATTGCATCATGGTATTGCACTCATCTACAATGAGTAGAGTCGTATTGAGCTTTTTAACCGTGTTGCTGATGCTATGATGATCATATCCGAATAACTCAGCCATGTCTGAATAGTGTTCTTTAATAAACAAATCATCTTCTTTGGTTTTGGATTTGTTATTGTGATCTTCACTTTTAATTAACAAATCATCTTCTTTAGTTTTGGATTTGTTAATGTGCTCTTCACTTTGGATGCTGCAAACTGCTTGCTCTCGGGTTCTGCAAAAGTTATTTTCAGCTGCTGATTGAAGTTTAGGCAATGTTGTGCCTTCTGAGGGAAAAAAAATTGGGTTTTGTACCTTTCAGAGTCTTATTTGTGATGGGCAGTTTCCCTTTATGTGGGTGTGGTCTGAGTCTTCTGACACTATGACGCTCGTGACATCATACATAATAATCGATTGCGCAAGCACAAATCGATGTTCGGATGGTGTGCGATCTTTTCTCAAATGAGTATGCGCAGCTTCTTGCGCATGTGCAAATCGACCTTCAGCAGTGCGGGTTTTATCAACTGCGCATGCAGTTCTTGCACATGCGCAAATCAGAATTTTGCCGGTTTGCGTCCTTTGTAGATGTGCGCAAGTGCGCACTGGTTTGAATCGGAGCTGCCGCGATGAAGGTCTTTTGAATGCAGAGACACCATTTTAACTTTCTCAGCCTCGTGGTGGACCTCTGTGCCGTTTTTGTGGTAGTAAAACTCACTATACTGTTCTTTACTTTGTTTGTGAGTTAAACAGTTTTGAATCGTGATTTCCAGCGTTAAATCTTTCCATTTTAATAATGATTCTCTGAGTCCCTCATCACATATTCCCTTTACAATTTGGTCTCTGAGCATTGAGTCTCTTAAAGCAGCAAAGTTGCAGGCTTGTGCTATTGACTTTAAATCTGTGACAAAGCTGATGAATGATTCTTCATGCTTTTGCAAATGTCTGGTGAACCTGAATCTCTCAAAGATTTAATTTTTCTGCGTTTTGCAATGGGTTTCAAATTTTCTAATTTTTACATCAAGTTTGCTTTTGTCCTCCCTTTCAGAATAAGTGAAAGAGTTGTATATTTCTACAGCCTGCTGTCCTGCAAAGGATAAAAGCAGAGCTATTTTTCTAGCTTCAGAAGCAGTGGTCAAATTGTGTGCTTCCAGAAAGATATGGAATTGCTGTTTAAAAAGTTTCCAATTAGGTTTAAGATTACCTTTAGTCTACTTGCAGGCACGGAGATGGGTTGAAGTTTGTATGCTTCAACGCAAGAAGCATCAGGAATAAGGTGGGTGAACTTAAGGCATGGATCGGTACTTGGGACTACGATGTGGTGGCCATCATGGAAACTTGGATAGAAGAGGGGCAGAAATGGTTATTGGAAGTTCCTGGTTATAGATGTTTCAATAAGATTAGGGAGGGTGGTAAAAGAGGGGGGGGGGGAGCTGGCATTGTTAATTAGAGATAGTATAACAGCTGTAGAAAGGCAGTTCGAGGAGTATCACCCTACTGAGGTAGTATGGGTTGAAGTCAGAAATAGGAAAGGAGCAGTCACCTTGTTGGGAGTTTTCTATAGGCCCCCCAATAGTAGCAGAGATGTGGAGGAACAGATTGGGATACAGATTTTGGAAAGGTGCAGAAGTCACAGGGTAGTAGTCATGGGTGACTTCAACTTCCCAAACATTGAGTGGAAACTCTTTAGATCAAATAGTTTGGATGGGGTGGTGTTTGTGCAGTGTGTCCATGAAGCTTTTCTAACACAGTATGTAGATTGTCCAACCAGAGGGGAGGCCATATTGGATTTGGTACATGGTAATGAACCAGGGCAAGTGATAGATTTGTTCGTAGGGGAGCATTTTGGAGATAGTGACCACAATTCTGTGACTTTCACTTTAGTAATGGAGAAGGATAGGTGCGTGCAACAGGGCAAGGTTTACAATTGGGGGAAGGATAAATACAATGTTGTCAGACAAGAATTGAAGTGCATAAGTTGGGAATATAGGCTGTCAGGGAAGGACACAAGTGAAATGTGGAACTTGTTCAAGGAACAGGTACTACGTGTCCTTGATATGTATGTCTCTGTCAGGCAGGGAAGAGATGGTCGAGTGAGGGAACCATGGTTGACAAGAGAGGTTGAATGTCTTGTTAAGAGGAAGAAGGAGACTTATGTAAGGCTGAGGAAACAAGGTTCAGACAGGGCGCTGGAGGGATACAAGATAGCCAGGAGGGAACTGAAGAAGGGGATTGGGAGAACTAAGAGAGGGCATGAAAAATCTTTGGTGGGTAGGATCGACTAGAGCGAGGGTAGGTCCGATCAAGGACAGTAGCGGGAGATTGTGTATTGAGTCTGAAGAGATAGGAGAGGTCTTGAACGAGTACTTTTCTTCAGTATTTACAAGTGAGAGGGGCCATATTGTTGGAGAGGACAGTCTGATGTGTTGTAAGCAGCTCTCATTCCGCACAGCTGGTCTACCTCTAGCAGTTCCAGGATAACACTCATCACATTCATGTCCTGTCAAATATTCACTTCTTCCTTCAGATTGTTTGCAATCAAACTGACCCCAAATACTGTAATTCACTTTCTTTTTGGTGTTTTGTCAATTGTAAGCAGCAAAAAGGCAGTTTCTAGAAGTGAAATGGAACTTGCCACCTCTATAGGTGTTTAGTTATTTCTCTTCCCACACCTAGTGGTGCCGAAGGCAGACTTTCATTTATTCCCAAAGCAAGGTTTTCCCTGGAATAGTTCACTACTCTGCCACCAGAAGCTTATAGCTTAAGGGGCGCCACTCCACACTAAGCATGTCTGACCAGGAGTCTCTCCCACTTTTCTCTCCAGCCATTGGTGTGTTGGAAGGATTATCCAAGTTGATCCTCAACCTGTTTGGCCGCGTTATGAACACACCTTGCCTGGCCATCAAGAGCTCGGGTGTATCGCGAACACCGAGCTTCTGGCTCAGTGGCAGGGAAACTACCCATTTTACCACAAGACCACCTCAATTGGTACTTCGTTGAATGTACCTATCATTAATGCCTTTCCAATGCCTCAGAGATTAAGTACATGAGCTGCCTCTCACTTTCCCGTCTCATTTTAAAAGCAGTAAATGTCACAACGCAAACTATTTTGAACAAAATAAAATTAACATTTTTATTAATGTATAAGACTTTAGACAGAAATAGAAAAAACACTGCCAGAAACTAATGGGACTAAATAAACATTGCAGAATATTTACAACACAGAATCAGGAAGGTGATGCATGTCTGCGGTGATGTCATTGACACATGTGCAGAGGGTACCGGCAGGCTGGAAGCAGCAGTGTGACATCATTAGGATTTCTGCGCAATCGCCACCCAACAACCTGTGCAGATAGGTATCGGTGGCCATTTTGCATTCGCAGGAGACACAACACGGTTTTCCCACCTCGTTGCGCCTGCGCTGATCCCGCTGAGTCGGGTGAATAGCAGGAGAGGCCAAAATCAAGATTCGCACTGGGCGTATACCTTTTTGCAATTCCGAAGTTGAATGCAGCGGCCTCTCGGGAGTCACCCAACTCCACAGCGAGAAGTCACGCGAGTATCGTTTAGCTGGTGCAATGGCTACCAAGGGGAGGTGAGGAGGTGAGTAGCCATCTGCATTTACCGGCATGCAGCTCAAGGGCATCGGAGCTTCTGCACCAGAGTTCAGGAGGGTTGGGGTTACTCGGGTGCTGGAGCGTTCCAGGTTGGAGGTCGCCTCTGGGCTTGAGGGGGCTGAAGGGCTTTAATGTCTGTGAGGCCTTCAAGCCATCTTTAAATATTGTGGAGACCCATAACATACACAGAAACATACATAGAAATTGGAAGCAGGAGGAGGCCCTTCGACCTCTCAAGCCTGCCCCGCCATTCATTATGATCAAGCTGATCATCAAGTTCAATACCCTGATCCAGCCTTCACTCCCTGGATCCCTTTATCCCCAAGAACTGTACCTAATTCCTTCTTGAAATTACACAATGTTTTGGCCTCAACTATTTTCTGTGGTCTTGAATTCCACAGATTCACCACTTTCTGGGTGAAGAAATTTCTCACCTCAGTCCCAAAAGATTTACCCCTTATCCTCAAACTATGACCCCTAATTCTGGAGTCCTCCACATCTGGAACATTCTTTTTGAATCTATCCTGCCTAATCCTGTTGGAAGTTTATACGTTTATATGAAATCCCCTCTCACTCTTTTAAACTCCAATGCATATAACCCTAATCTACTTCGTCTCTCCTCATATGTTAGTCCCGCCATCCCAGGAATCAGCCTGGTAAACCTTTGCTGCACTCCCTCCATAGAAAGAAAGTCCTTCCTCCGATAAGGGCACCAAACTGCACATATTGCTACACGTGTGGCCCCACCAAATCCGTATACAGCTTCAGTAAAACATCCCTATTCCTATACTCAAATCCTCTCACTATGAAGGCTAACATACCATTTGCCTTCTTTACTGCCTGCTGTACCTGCGTGCTTACTTCCAGCGACTGATGCACGAGGGGCAACTATAGCACCAAACACTTGCAGGCCAGAGCCCTACTGCAGTTTCATAGAACCATAGAATTTACAGTGCAGTCTGCACCGGCCAGTCGAGTCTGCACGGGCCCTTGGAAAGTGCACCCCCACCCTATCACGTAACCCCACCTGACCTTTTTTTTTCGACACAAAGGGCAATTTAGCATAGCCAATTCACCTAAACTGTACACCTTTTGTACTGTGGGAGGAAACCGGAGCACCCGGAGGATACCCACGCAAACAGGGGAAGAATGTGCAGACTCCATGCAGACAGTGACCCAAGCCGGGAATTGAACCTGGGACCCTGGAGCTGGAAGCAACTGTGCTAACCACTGTGCTACTGTGCTGCCCTAACTTCTCTCATGAAAGTCAATTTCACCCCCTTTGTCTGTGAGCAGCCTTAAGCTTCACAGTTGAACGCTATCTCAAAGGAGGAATTAGCCTTGTTATTTATTTTTAAAACCCATCTGGCAATTTCTAGTGCATATACAATTGATTTGCGGAAGTGTATAAGAAAGTTGGATGGTGTCTGGCTCGGCCAACTCCATACTGAAGAACCTGCAGTCACCTGGATTTATTTCTTCATTTATTTTTAAAATACATTTAGAGTACCTAATTCATTTTTTTCAATTAAGGGGCAATTTAGCGTGGCCAACCCACCTACACTGCACATTTTTGGGTTGTGGGGGCAAAACTTAGGCAAACACGGGGAGAATGTGCAAACTCCACACGGACAGTGACCCAGGCCCGGGATCGAACCTGGGACCTCGGTGCCGCGAGGCAGCAGTGCTAATCACTGCGTCACCGTGCTGCCCTGTCACCTGGATTTTTAATATACTTCTATTTTTACTGAGACACGAATTGGGCCTCAATCAATTTGCAGTTCTATTTGATTGATTGATTGATTTATTGTCGCATGTACAATGTAAAGTGAAAAGTATTTTCCTGCGGCCAAGGGAACGTACACAGTACATATGCAGTAGGCAAGAAGAATAATCGACAAAGTACATCGATAAATAAGTAATTGGTTACAGTGGGGAACAAGGGCCAAACAAAGCAAATGCAACATGAGCAAGAGCAACATAGGGCGTCATGAATAGTGCCTTACAGGGAACAGATCAGTCCGAGGGAAGAGTCGTTGCGTCTAATAGCTGTGGAAGAAGCTGTTCCTATGTCTGGATGTGCGGGTCTTCAGACTTTTTGTTGTATCTTCTGCCTGATGGAAGGGTCTGGAAGAGGGCAAAGCCTGGGTGTGAGGGGTCACTGACAATGCTGTCTGCCTTCCTAGGCAATGGGAAATGTCGAAAGAATCAATGGGAGAGTGGCAAGCTTGTGTGATGCGTTGGGCTGAGTTTGCCACACTGCAGTTTCTTGCGATCTTGGGCCGAGTAGTTGCCGTACCAAGCTGTGATGCAGCCGGATAGGATGCTCTCTATCGCACTTCTGTAGAAGTTTGTGAGAGTCGATGCAGACATGCTGAATTTCTTTAGCTTTTCGCAGGAAATGGAAACGTTGTTGGGCTTTCTGGACTTCTGCATCAACGTGAGTGGACCAGGCCAGACTGTTGGTGATGATGACCCCCAGGAACTTAAAGCTATCCGCCATCTCCACTTCAGAGCCATTAATGTGGATTGGGGGGGAGGGAGGAGGGGTTGTGCTCTGCTTCCTGAAGTCAATGATCAGTTCCTTGGTTTTGCTGACATTTAGAGAGAACTTGTTTTCGGTACACCATGCAACCAAGTGATCTATTTATCTTTTTGTTCTTTTTCTTTCTTCTCACGCTCAGATTTTGCTTCTTCCTCCTTTTGTTGTTAAATCAAAACCTCCACTTCCTTCTGTTTCAGAACCTTGATGCGCATTTACCCGTTTTCTCAGGTCACAATTTACACTTTTTCAGTTGATAGTTTCCCAACGTCCATGGTCTTATTCAACACTTTAACTGCTAATGCAAGTGCCAACTCCAAAGTCATGTCACCTTTTCTGAAATCTTGTTTCAGCATAGATAGTGGGGCTGGTTTAGCACAGGGCTAAATAGCTGGCTTTTAAAGCAGACCAAGGCAGTCCAACAGCGCGGTTCAATTCCCGTACCAGCCTCCCCGGACGGGCGCCGAAATATGGCGACTAGCGGCTTTTCACAGTAACTTCATTTGAAGCCTACTTGTGGCAATAAGCGATTTTCATTTCATTTCATTTTATTGGTGCAGTAGCACTGTTATTCCCGATGCATGTGGCTTTCCACCCTCCGTAGTTTGCACTGGGATAACTCTGATATAACTGAGAGCCATATTGCTTATCCCATCCCATGTAGAGTAATGAAACACCAAAAGGCTGCTTGCGTCCATACGAGGTGTAAACCTGCCTAATATCACAGAGTGTCGTGATCAACTGCTCACATGGGATTGATTCGTGGCACTGAAGGAGATTCCTCTAAGTACTCAATTGCAGCTCATTTGTAAGAATGTTTGCATACAATGTTATTCCTGCGACGTTACAAGCCATATTGGTTAGTTTTATGATTTTCTGAAAATAAAACTTCATCCAGTAGTTTGTTTATGTTGTGTCTCTTTGCAGCCAGCAAATACCGCCATTTGCTAAGATCCCCAGGCAAGTCCCGGCGTGGTCAATGGCTTCCATAGTATATTCCACCTGATAGAGCTGCCCTTCTGGTGAAAATATGGTCATCCGCAAGTCATATCTTTGAGACATTGGAGGCTGGATTCTCTGTCGTCGGGATGCTCCGTTTTGCCGGCTGCTCGGGGTTTCCCGACGTCATGGGGCTGCCCCACAATGGGAAACCCCATTGACCAGCCGACGAAACGGAGCCGGCATTCTGAACCAGAAATCTGGCGTAGCGAGATGGAGAATCCAGCCCTGTATTCTTAGTTTTGATCAAAACTCTCCTGCTCCAGTACTGCCGTTGCCAATTCACGCTCCTGAACTATTGAGTGTCTCCTCAGAGGAACAGGTGGCCTGTCTGAAAAGATGATTAATAGACTGGATGTCCTGCAACCTTTGTTGCCTGAACAGTGTGCCTGTACTCTTGGAGGGTCAGCACCATAGGGCAGCTACCAACAATTCAACACTAAAGAGCAGGACTTCACCACTGAGAACCCTCTCGTGGCAAAGGGTAAGTGCCTGGATGAGCGGAGGACAGCTGAGCACGAGCTCCTGCCCTGTGAGCCCTGGGATCAGAGCCTGCCCTATATTAAAAGGAAGTGGTTCCACTTCTTGAATATTCAGATAGTGTGCGACCACCGCCTCAGGATCATGCACCTGTGTGTCTGCTATCCTGGGAGCATGCATGACAGCTACATCCTGGGGCATTTGTCTTTGAGGACCACCCCAGGATGATAGGTTGGCTCATGGCAGGCAAGAGATATCCACTGAGGTCACCGCTGATGACGCCAGTGCGGAGGCCTGAGACCGAGGCAGAGACCCGATACAATGAGGCCCATGTTATAAAGAGTTTTAGTTATGATGAGAGATAGGATAGATTTGGGTTGTTTTCCTTGGAGCAGAGGAGACTGAGGGGGTGGGGGGGACCATGATTGAGATATATAAAATTATGAGGGGCATAGATAGACAGGAAGAAACCTTTCCCCTTGGCGGAGGGATCAATGACCAGGGGACATAGAGATATGGTAAGGGGCAGGAGGTTGAGAGGGGATGTGAGAAAAAACATTTTTACCCAGAGGGTGGTGGGAGTTTGGAACTCGCTGCCTGAAAGGGTGGTAGAGGCAGAGACCCTCATAAAATTTAAGAAGTATTTAGATGTGCACTTGCGATCCCACGGCATACAAGTGCTGGGAAATAGGATTAAAATAGTTAGGTGGTTGTTTATGACCGGCGCAGACGCAATGGGCCAAAAGGCCTTTTCTGTGCTGTAAGACTCTGACGTTGCCACCCGAGCTGTCATTAAGCAGTGCATCGGGGAGCATGATGGGGTTCTGCTGCCTAGACTGCTCTGGCGGGACTCTACAGTACCACCCCCAGAGAATGTCTTTCTTTGTGGTGGTCTGCTGTGCCCTCCACAATCTGGCACAACAGCAGGGCGACAAGCTGGATGAGGAGGAGGAGGGACATGCTGCCTCATCTGAGGAGGACCAGAAGGGTCGGGAGGTTGGGCCCTAGGAAGAGCTTGAGGATAGAGGACAGATGGCGGCAAGGGTCCGACTTGCAAGGCGAACCAGGGAGGCCCTCATCACCTTGGAATTCTCATGAGATGAGGCTGTGTCCGTCAGTTCAAGACCGGCCCCCTCCCCCCCCCCCCCCCCACATCACACCACCCCTTCCCCCTCCAAACGCCTGCATAACATCACTTGGGATGATGGGTCTTTGTTGGCAGATCACTATACAAGGCCGGAGAGTGATGACCTCTCATTGTGAGGAAAGCTCTGGTGCACCTCAGATTTCATCTTCCTCCTGTCTTTCTGCTAACAGCGCACTTACACCCATCCTCATGATGATGGTGTCCACATTGGGGGCTTTTGATCTTGGACCACTATCCGAGAGGGTGGGCAGGCGGGGGCAGGGAGGGCGGGCAGGCCCACTGTGAAGATTAAAGTGACTTAGGCTTCACAAGTATCAGGTGTGAGATTTTTTGAATGGTGAACATTTTAATGTGACAGATTTCCATTCCCCCTAGCTATGGATAGTTATCACACCAATGCCACTCAGTACTCCTCACAATGTCCCGACAGACTTACTGGTGTCACAGATGTCGCTGTGCCACCTTGGTCTGCCCGCTGCTCTTGAGATGTGCTGGTGTCAGGAGTGGGAGATTCGAAGAACTGGAGACCGCTTTTGTCTCCTTGGTGAAAGGCACTGGGATGGGCTCCAGCGCTTCCTCCTCTCGGAGGGTGCCCGTAGTGCCCTGGACGATTCCATGGGACAGAGGGGCAGCTGGAGTGAGCTCCAGAGGCCTCTGAGTCATTTGGCACTGCCAGTCCTGGAGGCCCATTGTCTGCACCATGGTGTGAACGCACTCCGCGATGGTCCTCAGTGACTGGGCCATTCTCTGGAGTGCCTGCATCAGCAATGTCCGCCTGAGTCTGAGACATGTCCCTCAGTGAATGGGACAATATGTCAAGGCCCTCAACTATGGTCACCACAGACTGAGCAACGCCTTACTACCACTCAAGGCATGAATGTTGTGCTGCAGGTTTTCCATTGTGGTCGTCACCCTAGCGATGTTGGCTTGGGTGCCACACGTTGCTGGCACCATTTCTCGCGTTTCAGAGCTTTGCGACTCCTCCAATCAGCTGCTGGAATGTCGCTGACACCCCTTCCTAAATGTCACGGCTGTATCCTATCATCTGCATCAGCTCTGGGAGAACTGTGCATCAGCAGCCATGTGGTGCTCACCAGATTATGTCCCCGAAGCCTGTCCACTAATGTCGCCCACCGAGGTGTGTGTCTCTACACTGATAGAAGGTGGGTGAGAGCTGTGACGTTTCACCCAGGTTCTCCTCCAAAATGTTCTCTTGGGTGATGGGGGCGTGGGGGGCTAATTGACTCCAGTTGGCCCAGCCTCATCAGATGGTGATCCTGTAAGTCAATGGACATGGGGTCAGCAAAAGGGAAGGATAAGGGTCTGGGACATCAATAATTCATTTGAGACGGTCATCTGTGTGAAGGGACAGTGGATCCTCACTTCTCTGGCGCAGACCAACTTTGCTGTCGGCCACTGATCTCTTCTCAGGCAACCCCACAATCTCCAGGGTCCAATCCTCATAGGGAGTGAGAACTCTGATCTCTGGCATCCCGATACCCCGTCTTGGCCCTTTCCCGCTTCTTATGACCAATGATCTCCTGCAGGGACAAAGAGAGGACATTGTGTGTTGCACGCTTGATGGGTCAGGGGGGAGTCTATAACAGGTGCCATGTGTGGGCAACACACCTCGACATGAAGGGGTTGTGGGGGTACATGCCAGGGGCTCGGAGGAACAACTTGGAGGTCAGATGTTGGGAGGGTGTGAGGTGTCAGCCAGTGGATTGGGGCTGTTGGCAGGGCCAGAGGTTTGGGAATTTGAAGGGTAGCAGGCGAGCCAGGAGGAGAGAGGTGGTAACTTACCCTTGCAGCTCGCAGGAGGTCATTTATTTTCTTCCTGCATTGATGGAGGTTCTCCTGGTCATGCTGCCCGCACATACTGCAGCTGCCATTGCCACCCAGGTGGCATTTCTGACCCCCTCTGGGGAACAGGATGCCCCCGCCTCCCATCCACAGCATCGAGTAGCCTGGCCAGGTCGGCAACCCCAAAGCAAGGAGCAGGTTCCTGCGCTGCCACCCTTGTGTCTTGACTGGGAGCGAGTACTGAGGAAGTATTCAAATGTTGCTCCCCCTTGATAGTGGCAAGCAGCTGAGGCACGAGTCGGGCGAATCAGAAGGCGAAGGAGTCGGGCATGGCGAGATTCACGGGGGTGGGGGGTGTGTCATTATTTTGCATTAAGTGAGGGTGAATACAGGTCACGATCTCGCCAATACGGCCAGCAATAAACACCCCGCCAATCCGGCCAAAATGACATTTAGTCATTTTGTGGGTGAATCGTGGCCACAGTGTAAGAGAAAATAGGCAGAAAGCTCATGTGGAGCATAAGGAAAGAAGGGAACAGATGGGCTGAATGGCCTCTTTCTGTGCTTTAAAAACTAGATTCAAATCAAAAAGTACTGGAAATACTCAGCAGGTCAGGTAATAGCCCCCATCCTCACTCAACAGTTGGTGGCCCCCTGCTGCTATCCCTCTCGTCCCACAGGCAAAGACACACACCATCCTTGTTGAGATCTCATGATCAAATGTCCCTCATTCTATTTCCTCATTCACTACAGAGTCAAACTCCAAGTTACTGTCACTCCCAAGCAAGAGGAACTCCCCAAGTGCAGTTTCTGTCCTGGGCACAGAATCACTCCCCGAGTCACAGTGTTACTCCCTGAGTCATGGTGTTACTACCCTGTTAGATCTGAACTTTGGTTAATGTATCTTGTGTGTCGCCGCACATTATACACTACTCGTCAGATTATGAAACAGAACTTTATGCATGAAGTAAATTGTCTTTATTCATTGAGCTTTGCAGATGTCTCTTATCACAGGTCAGTTTTTAAGCATTTTGTCCAAGCAAATACAGTGTACTGAGTTGAATTCAATACAAATTACAGCTCTTGATATTTCTTCTAATTGAATACACGATACAGAAAAGTTGAAAATAAAAACAGAATGGCTGTTCAAAGCGATAGCACAGAAAAGTAGCTTCAGAAGTTTAAAGTCGGTGATTCCGGAATGAGTTGTTCAAACCGGCACGATTATTGCTGTCACTAGTGTTACCCCCCTTTCTGGCTGTGATTGGGTTAAAGTTATTACACAGTTAATTCAATTCGATCAACGTCTGTCCGTCAAATTTTCTCATGAGGTGATGAAATGCGCCTTTCTTATGAATCCTATCCGTTGTCATGAAAACAGTTTCTGGGAGTGTTGCCCAGACTCTTTGTCTTGGCCAAATGTGTCCTTGATAAGTCTAGCTTTCTTATCTTGATGATTCCCATGGGAAACAGCATTATTTTACTGTCTTGTTTGATTTTAACACTCTATTTCAAGAAGCCATTTTAAATCTTAGGCCATTTATTCCTTTCCACTTGTTATATTCTAAACCAAAAAAGGCAGATTCTATCATACCCGAGTCACGGAGTTACTCCCCGAGTTACAGCGTAATACCACACATCTCAAAGTCACTCCCTGAGTAACAGTCACTTCACAAGCACTGGTTCATTCTCCTCTCCCAATCGCTTCTCTGCACCTTCCTCCCCTCGTCCTCACTCCTGTGTTCATCTCGCTCATGTACATGTGCTGATCCCATCACTGCTCTGAATGTTGTGGGTCTTTCTCTTCTAACGTGTCATCAAACGCATCCGAGGCTACACATCCCACACTGATGGTGTCAGTTTAAAACTATTCCCACACTAGAAATCTCTTGTCAAACATTTGTCAGCGAATGAGCAGTTTTTTTACATAGGAACAGGAGTAGGCCATTCAGCCCCTCAAGCCTGTCCTGCTGTTCAATGAGATCATGGCTGATCATGACCTAACTCCATAACCCTTAATATCTTTGTTTAAGAAAAATCTATCTCAGATTTAAAATTAACAATTGTTCTAGCTTCAACTGCTGTTTGTGGGAGAGAGTTCCAAATCTCTACCACCAATTGAGTGAAGTGCTTCCTAACATCTCTCCTGCCCGTCTGGCCCTAATGACATTTACAGACAGCATCCTGTAATATCTACACTTGTTCAGGAATTCATATTCACTGAGTTATGCATCAAGATTCCTGTGAATTTTATCACATAATATTCATACTAATGTTCAGGCAGTCTGACTATCCTGTGGGCAACCAGGTGTGGAAATGTCCCTTATGCTGTGTGAGAAGATCCAGCTCAGAGACCAGTTTACTCCGTGCTTTGTGCTGAACTGTTTGACTGGAGCAAACCCAACCTGGGAGAAAGGGCCTGGAAGTTGGGGTATTTATTCCTGGGTGGTGGAGTACCCTTGGAGTCGGGCCGAGGACCCTGGAATGAGTGAGGAGAATGCTGGGTAAGTAAACAGGCTGGGTGGAAGGCCTGTCTCAGCACTCTATGTAAGTTTAAAAACAAACATAAAACAGCTGTTACCCCTCACACACTCCTCATCCATGCCAACTGAAGCCCCAAACCCCCCCTCATCGCTTGGCCCCTCATACCATTGATATCATCCAATGCCACCCCCCCGACCATGATCCCTCCATACTTTCCAAGCCAACTTATACATCCAACCACTCCCATGGCCCTTCATACCTTCCATGCCAAACTCTCTAACCCACCCAGTCCACATGGCCCTTATAACCTCTATGCAAACTTTCTGCTCATTTAAACCTGTCCATGCCCCCCATCTGTAGCCCTTACACCACCCATACGAACTCACTCAGTATCCACAATGGGCAGAAATCGGGGCCAATGCTCAGGATAAGTAAAATGAAGTTCCAAGTGTCTGTTGCAGACTTTATTTTTTAAACCATTCATTTATAAATAATTAGTGCATTTGTATTCCTTATAATAAATGGATCCTTCAATTGCTTAATCCTGTCTAAAGAAGGCATTAAAAGTCATAGTCCCACTTCAAATAACCACTTGAGAGCTGACAATTTTAATATAACAGGTACCCTACTGTCACAATGGATGGTTGTGAAATCTGTCCTGCAACATTAATCCAGTCAATCACAAGCACAGTGAAAGACAATAATTTTTAACATTCCAGTTTCTTCAGCCTCCAAGGCAGGAGGCTTAAATGACTGGATAGCTTGCCAGCTCCATTTGACAGTTCATCTTGAAACTTATAACAACTGTTTTTGACAGTTCCTTGAGCACACCGTTCCAATGAGTTTATGCACTTTCATGCACATTAATTTCTACTTTCAATAATGTCAAAGGACAGCTTTTCTCCCACAAAGATGTCTGGGATCCATGTCCTCTCCAAATGGGCAGCATGATAGCAGTGGTTAGCACTGTTACTTCACAGCTCCAGGGTCCTGGGTTTGTGTGGAGTCTGTGCGTTCTCCCTGTGTCTGCGTGGGTTTCCTCCGGCTGCTCTGGTTTCCTCCCACAAGGAACATTCTGAATTCTCTCTCTGTGTACTCGAACAGGCACCAGCATGTGGCACTAGGTAACTTCATTGCAATGTTACTGTAAGCTCACTTGTGACAATAAAGATTATTATTATTAAAAGGGTACTCTATCTATTGAATCAATCCAAGAAGTTCAAACCTGCTCCAACTGTGTCTGATATGCACACGATAAATTCAGACACCTCTTAACCAAAACTACATGAGTAGAGACAGCTGCTTGTTTCTATGAACAGTTCTCTCTGTGGAACATGCAAATCTTGACCTGGCCCAGTCCTACGCCCATGGAAATGGGAGGGGCTTTGATCAGCCGTGGTGGGTGGACAGGACACACAGATTTGTGGGTTTTTTTCCACCATTGTTCTCATGACATTGTTCTCTGTCATGGCAAAAATCCAGACAGAAATACATCCCTCAGGAGGCGGAGGTACTGAGGTCGAAAAGGCAGGAACCCTAATGCCTTCAGCATCTCCCCCGTTCCCGTGACGTGACCTCTCCTGTGCCAGAAGCATGTCCAGCAGTAGATGCCTCTGCACTGGGTTGCTGCTGGCTGGAGGCTGCAGGCGCTAAAATCTGAGACAGAATCTGCCCCATTTCATTCAAAGTTTCATTGCTTCTTTGCAGAAGCTGACAAAGAATCTCACTCTGCTGCTGATGAATCTCATTGTTTCTTTGTAGATGATGCTGAAGAATTTCATAGTTTCTTTGCAGATTCTGGCTAACATCTGTCTTAAATTCTGTCAAAGTTTGCTGAAGGAAGTTAGAAGTGGTCTGATAACTCCCTGTACTTTGAACCTGTTCCTGACTTAAGCGCCGAAGAGGTTTAAGGTCATCTTCATTTTCTTCACCAGGAGCATGGGCCTGATGTTGTCCCTGTGCTTGTGGAGATGGCGGAGTCTCTGCTCCCAAAGCCGCAGTTTCCTCACTGTTGGAAGGTTCTGAGTTCCTTCCCTCCACCACAGCAGCCAGATCATCACAGGCCTCCTCCTTCACACAATCCATAATACTTAACTTGAACTCGCCAACACTACCCACCAAATCAGACATCTTACACTCCTGACACTCCTCTCTTTCCTCCACTGCAGCTGCCATGCCACATTGCTGTGAGGTATTCACCTCCGTCCCTTCCTCATCAGCCCTTTCAGGAATTTCGGACGCTGCTGCCAACTCTCCTCCATCACCATCTGATGTGTCCATGGACAGCTCTGTATCTTTCAGAGGAAGAAAATCACAATTATTATCTTTTGTCGCATAAATTAACTCTCCTCCTGATGGTTTAAACACTCAGCTGCCGACATCACCTTCACTCATCCCCATGTCTGATCCACCAATGGTTATCGGGTTGGAGAGGCCAAACAGCTTCCTTGTGAACTCCTCCTGTTTCGTCAGCTCCTTGATGTACGGAACCCGCCCTCCATTCAATGAACGCTCCTGGGATTTATGGGCCAGCTTTACCTAAAGGAAGAATGAAAATTAAAAATGAATCATGGTCCAGACTTTGCTGTGCTGTCTTATGACACGTTTTCCGAGTGCTGGAGACAGTTTCCAGCCTGCACACAGGGGGAAGTCTGATTAGACATCAATCTTATGACAAAGTCAGAGCCATCTCCAAGACAACTGCATTTTACACCTCATAAAATCAGTAAATAAACAATATGGGCTTTCTGTATTTTCAACTCAAAAAGTAGGATTTAAAGATTAAAAAATGGGTATATATATACATATTTAATATTCAGCTCTTGCCCTCTTGTCCATTGCAGGAAAAATGCATAAGCAGAATATATCAGCTTACATACATACTGATGTCTTCTTTTGGTGATGTTTGGTGATCTGGTCAAAGGTTAAAATTACCTTCTTGAAACGATTGCACTGACAGTGGGAGAGGTTGGAGACAGACAGGTGCTGAGACAGACAGTGCTTTGGAAGGACAACTCCCCTGTGTGAGCACTGGAGGGTAAACAACTCGGACAACTCTCAGTGTAAGGGAAGCAGGTGAGCCGCATTGTGAATATGCTGGTGGCTGTGGAGGTCTGATGAACGTGAGAAAGATTTGTCTCACACGTCAACATGAATGATTTATCACCAGTGTGTGCAGAGGGCTGATTAGTCCGACAATGATTTCTTACATACCATATATGTGAATGTTTTGTCTCCTGTGTGAATATGTTGCTGTGTGCAGAAGGAAGTTGACTCAGGGAATGATTTGTCATATACCTTACATGTGAGTATGTCAGTGTACGGGAAGCTAATGAGACTGAGAATAAGTAGATTGTCACGGTGGCCCAGTGGTTAGCACTGTTGCCTCACAGTGCCAGGGACCCGGGTTCAATTCTCATCTTGGGTGACTGTCTGTGTGGAGTTTGCACGTCCTCCCCGGGTCTCCATGGGTTTTCTCCGGGTGCCCCAGTTTTCTCCCACAGTCCAAAGATGTGCAGGTTCGGTGGATTGGACATGCAAAATTGCCCTTTAGGTTGAGAATACAGGGGAGGGGATTGGGCCTAGGTCGGTGCAGACTTGATGAGCCGATATACCTCGTTCTGTACTGTAGGTATTCCATGAAAATTAGTCACATACCTTGCATGGTAAGGGTTTCTTCCTTGTGTGAACACATTGGCGCTGATGGAGAGTCGATGACCACAAAACTGATTTGTCACACACCTCGTGCATGAAGGGTTTCTCCCTTGTGTGAGTGCGTTGGTGAGTGTTGAGGTGCGATGATTGCGAGAATGATTTATTGCACATCTTGCACCTGAAGGGTTTCTCTCCTGTGTGAACACGTTGGTGTTTACTGAGGGTCGATGACACTGAGAATGATTTGTCACACACCTCACATGTGAAGGGCTTCTCTCCTGTGTGAACACGTTGATGTACATGGAGCGTCGAGGACTGTGAGAATGATTGGTCACACACCTTGCACATGAAGGGTTGCTTCACCTAAAAGAAGAAATGAGAATGAAAATAAATTATTTTCCAGACTTTGCTGTGCTGTCCTGTGACACATTTTCCGAGTGCTGGAGACAGTTTTCAGACTGGGAGACTTCTGACCAGAGATCAATCTTATGATAAAGTCAGAGACGTCTACATCTTACAAAACCTCTTAAAATTAACAATAAAAAGTGATCTTTCTGAATTTTTAACTCAAAGATTATGATTCAAAGTTTCAGAAATTAACATACATATTTAATATTCAGATATTTCCCTCTTGTCCATAAGCAGCATCTTCTATACAGATTGATGTATTTTGGAGATATTTGGCGATCTGATCAAAGGTTGAATTGACCATCCTGAAATGATTGGACTGATGATGGAAGAGGTTGGTGACAGACATTGCTGAGACATGCAATGAGTGGCACGGTGGCACAGTGTTAGCACTGCTGCCTCACAGCGCCAGGGACCTGGGTTTAATTCCAGCCTTAGGTGACTGCATGTGTGGAGTTTGCATGTTCTCTCAATGTCTGTGTAGGTTTCCTCTGTGTGCTCCGGTTTCCTCCTACAGTCCAAAGATGGGCAGGTTAGGTGGACTGGCCATGCTAAATTGCCCCTTAGTGTCTAATAATGTGGAGTAACGGGGATAGGGCGGGGTAATGGGCTCTTTCAGGGCATTGATGCAGACTCAATGGGTCAATGGCCTTCTTCTTCACTGTAAGGATTCTATGGAGTCTTCAATGGATAGACAGTGCTTCGAACCACAGCTCTCCTGTGTGAACATTGGAAGTTGGGCAACACAGAAACAACTCTCATGTGAGGGAAATAGGTGAGCCATAGTTTGAATCTGCTGCTGTCTCTGGAGGTCTGATGACAGTGAAGATGATTTGTCGCATATGACTGGTTTCTCACCAGTATGTGCAGAGGGCTGATCTAACAATGATTTGTTACATACCAGACATGTGAATGGTTTTTCTCCTGTGTGAATGTGTTGCTGTGCGCAGAGGGAAGGTGACTCAGGGAATGATTTGTCACATACCCTACATGTGAATATGTCGATGTACACAAGAATAATGAGTCCAAGAATAATTCATCACATACCAAGCATGAGAACGGTTTCTCCACTGTGTGAATGCTTCGGTGTCTGTGGAGGCTCCATAACTGTGAGAATGATTTGTCACACAACTCGCATGTGAATGGTTTCTCCCCTGTGTGAATGCGTTGGTGTTTACGGAGGGTAGATGACCACGAGAATGATTTGTTGCACATTTTGCATGTGAAGGGTTTCTCTCCTGTGTGAATCCTCTTGTGTGATACAAAATGGGAGGATTGGTTGAAAGCTTTCTTACAAAAATTACATTTGAAGGGCTTTTTTTGCTCACCTGTGTGAAGACGTTTGTGTTCACTGAGGCTCGATGACCGTGTGAATGATTTGCCACAAACCTTGCACGTGAAGGGTTTCTGCCCTGTGTGAACATGCTGGTGTTGATGGAGAGTCGATGATTGCGAGAAAGATTTCTCACAAATATTGCACCTGAATGGTTTCTCCCCGGTGTGTATCACATGATGCCTCAGGAGCCTCTGAGAAGTCACAAAACCTTTGTCACAAACATCACACCTGAATCGTTTCCCTTCCATGTGTCCTTATGGTAACAGTAGTTGCAATGTACATTAGAAGATCTTATGAACCTATGAAGCCCTCCTCACACACCTCACTCTTGAAAAGCATCTCACCTGTAGGAAGTAGTCAGTGGTTCATGAGGCTCAATTAATTATTGAAGCTCTCACCACACTTGAAGCCAACTCACACTTCTTCCCAGCCTCACACTGACCGATTACCCATGGCCAAACCTTTGGAAACTTTGGTTCTGATATAAGGTTCCACACCACTAACCAGTTTCAGATCTGATGATATGTCAAAGCTCAATGTCCAAATGATGGTTTCACTGCCCAACCTTCTGTGGATTGAGCAATGCTGTGAAGGGACTGGATGTCTTCCCACAGTTGTGCAGTTGTTCCCTGGGTGATGGTCAGGATCTATCTGTGGCGTCTATTCTCTCTGGATTCTCTGGTGTAGTACGGTGCAATTCTTCTGTGAACAGGAAAAGGAAACATGATTTTCTCCAAATTCCTCTCCTCCTTTGCTGACGGGGCTGACTCTTCAATTAGAGACTGTTCCATAGTGAGTGATTGCCAGTCTGCAATTCCCCCGTGTGTAACACACCCTGTTTCCAGCAGGGATAGTGACCAGGAGCAGACAAACGTGGCTACTTTCTTTCCTCTACCCAGATCCCCATATTCCCAGGCATCGTGAGGACAATGGAAAAGACAGTCGGACAGAGTGTAAAATGGACTATCAATTAACTGTGAGCTTGTGTTATGCTGTTAAAGACCCGTTTTACCTTTAGAGCATGAGTTTATGATAAAAACAATCAAGAGAAACAATAATTCAATTGAGATTTTGAAATTTCTCCCCTTGTTTTCCAAAATTATTTGAAGAAAACACATTCGGCAGGAAATGCCAGAAGCTAAGGAAAATATTTATCCTGTGTAGCTGACTGAAGGGTTTTGATTTATCCTGGAAAATTAGGTACACTGCACTCACTCAGACTGGACAGCCCACATTCAGCTCTCAGACACAGCACTGGGCAAAACTTTCAAATCCAAGCTCAGGCTTCAGGGAAAGGCCGAGGCGTTTCGGTAAAATCTTTAAAGAAGGTGGCACAGTGGTTAGCACTGCTGCCTCACAGCACCATGGACACGGCATTGATTCCGACCTTGGGTGACTGTGTGGAGTTTACAGGTACTTCATGTGTCTGCTTGTGTTTCCTGTCAGTGGCCCAGTTTGTTCCCACAGCCAAAGGTGTGCAGGTTAATTGGGGTTATGGGGATAGGACAGGAGAGTGGGTTGTGGCAGGGTCCTCTGACGGAGGATCGGTGCAGACTTGATGGACCATAAGGAGCAGAATTAGGCCATTCGGCCCATCGAGTCTGCTCCACCATTCAATCATGGCTCATTTTTCTCATCCCCATTCTCCTGCCTTCTCCCCATAAACCTTGATCCCCTTATTAATCAAGAACTAATCTTAAAGGCACTCAGTGATTGCCCTCCGAATTGCCTCCTTCTGCACTGCAGCAATTCTATGGATTAAAAGTCATTTCAATAAATGCTTCTCTGTCCCTCCCACGTAATTACCCCTCACTTTCTCGTATTCAGCAATGACCCATCAACAAAACTCAGTCTGTAAATCAGAAGGGAAATGCTTCCAATAAACACCCTCAATATCCAACACAGCTAATCAAACAGCTCAGCACAAAGCACCGAGTAAACAGGTCTCTGAGCTGGATCTTCTCACATAGCATAAGGGGCATTTCCACACCTGACTGCCCACAGGATAGTCAGACTGCCTGAACATTAGTGTGGATATTGTGCAATGTAATTCTTCTAAATTCTGCTCCTTCACTCACCATCTCCTGACTTGGTTTGGAGTCCCTACAGGAAGTGAAGCAGCTGTGGTAGAGGAAGAGGAGAGAATGGGCAGAGTGGGTGGGCTCTCTGATTGACGTCTCTGACAGACAATCCAAATATTTCTGCAGGAACAGGAGTTTCCTGAAGTTTGGGAAACTGACCGGGAAAATGGAGGCGACTTTGAGCAGCAGCTCAAGTGGGGATTTAAACTTGTCATTGTCCCATCTGAATAAAACCTCACTTAATGCAGCTGCTGTCTCAGTTCTCCTGGTAAATGTTTGACAGAGATTTCTAGTGTGGGAATAGCTTTCTTCGTCCTCGGAGGGTTTCTTTTTTTTGAATAAACATTTTATTGCGGTATTTCTTTGGTATTGTAAGAGCAACAAAATCAACAATGCACATAACAAGGAAAATATAAACATAGTGCAAATTCCGCCTCCCCTCCCACAGGTCCTACCATTGCTTACCTTACCCCGCCCCCCCCCTCCCCCTCCCCCCAACCTACGCTAACCCCTTCGCGGCAGTAGTGGGAAGGTTGGTACCTGCTTCCGCAGAAAGTCCCGTACCTGTAAATATCGGAATTCATTTCCCCCCGCCAATGCAAACTTCTCCTCCAGCGCCCTCATACTCGGGAAGCTTCCTTCCAAGAACAAGTCCCCCATATTCTCAATCCCCGCTCTCCGCCAAATTCAGAACCCCCCCGTCCAACCTCCTCGGGGCAAACCGATGGTTATTACAGATTGGGGACCACACCGACGACCCCTCTGCTCCCACATGTCTCCTCCATTGCCCCCAGACTCTCAGGACCCCCATCACCACTGGACTGGTGGAGTACCGCGCCGTTGGGAATGGCAGGGGCGCCGTTACCAACGCCCCCAAACTTGTGCCCTTACAAGAAGCCGCCTCCATGCACACCCACACTGGCTCACCCCCCACCAGTCACCTCCTCACCATGGCTCTGTTAGCCGGTCAGTAGTAGTTGCTGAAATTCGGCAGCGCCAGCCCTCCGTTCCCCCGACACCACTCGAGCATTGCCCTCTTCACCCGTGGGGGCTTGCCCCCCCCCACACAAAGCACACGATAATCTTATTGTTCCACTTTAAAAAGGACCGTGGGATGAAGATGGGAGGCATTGGGAGATGAACAGGAATTTCGGGAGGACCGTCATTTTTACCGACTGCACTCTACCCGCCAGGGACAACGGGAGCGCATCCCATCTCCGGAAATCCTCCTTCATCTGATCAACCGGGCCAAGTTCAATTTATGTAGCCTGTCCCAATCCCTCGCCACTTGGATACCCAGGAACCTGAAACTGTCCCCTACCACTGAACGGCAGTTCCCCCAGTCGCCTCTCCTGACCTCTCGCCTGGACCACAAACATCTCGCCCTTCCCCATATTGAGCTGATACCCTGAAACCCGGCCAAATTCCCCTAAAATTCCCATAATTTTTTCCATCCCCTCCATTGGGTCTGAGACATACAGCAGTAAATCATCTGCATACAGCGTGACTCTGTGCTCCCCCCGCTGCCCCCCCCCCCCCTCCGACCAACCCCTTCCAACCCCTTGAGGCCCTCCGAGCAATTGCCAGCAGCTCTATTGCCAATGCAAACAGCAGTGGGGAGAGGGGGCATCCATGTCTCGTCTTTTGGTGCAGCCTGAAATAGTCTGAAGTTGTCCTGTTTGTCCGTACACTAGCATTCAGAGCCCGGTACAGCAACCTAACCTAGTCAACAAAGCCCCTTCCAAACCCGAATCGCTCCAGCACCTCCCATAAGTAATCCCACTCAACCCGGTCAAAGGCTTTTTCCACGTTCATCGCGACCACCACCTCAACTTCCCTACCTTCCGGGGGCATCATGATCACGTTCAGCAGCCTTCTCACATTGGCCACCAACTGCCTGCCCTTAACGAACCCAGTCTGATCCTCCACTACAATGTCTGGTACACAGTCCTCATTCCTGGAGGACAGAATTTTGGCATCTACATTCAGTAAGGAAATCGGCCTGTAAGACCCACACAGCTCCGGGTCCTTGTCTCTTTTCAGAATGAGCGAGATCATGGTCTGGGGCACAGCCCCTCTTTCCTTGGCCTCGTTGAAGACCTTCATCAGCACCAGCCCCAAAATTCCAAGGAACCTTTTATAGAACTCGGCTGGGTACCCGTCCGGCCCCGGGGCCTTGCCCGACTGCATGCCTTCAGCCCCTCCGCTATCTCCTCCAGCCCAATCGGGGCCCCAAGCCCTTCTACCAGCACCCCATCCACCTTCGGGAAAGTCAATCCGTCCAAAAAGTGTCTCATTCCCTCTGGCCCCGCAGGGGGTTCCGAACTGTACAACCTGCTATAAAAATCCCGAAAGGTCTTGCTCACTCCTGCCGAGTCCCCAACTAAGTTCCCATCACCGTCAATAACTTTTCCGATTTCTCTAGCTGCCTCCCTCTTTCTGAGCTGCTGTGCGAGCATCCTGCTGGCCTTCTCCCCGTGCTCATAAATTGCCCCCTTCACCTTTCTGAGCTGTTCCACTGCCCTCCCGGTGGTTAACACACCAAATTCCGCCTGTAGCCTCCGGCGTTCCCTTAAAAGCCATGCCTCTGGAGCCTCCACATACCTCCTATCCACTCGTAGAATCTCTTTTACCAGTCGGTCCTTTCTTCCCTATCCGTCCTGTCCCTGTGAGCCCGGATCGAGATCAGCTCTCCTCTCACACTGCCTTCAGTGCTTCCCAGACCACCGCTGCTGAGACCTCCCCCCCCATATCGTTTACCTGCAGGTAGTTCAGCATGCACTTCCTCAGCCTCTCGCACACCGCTTCGTCCGCCCATAGCCCTGCATCCAACCTCCATCCTCGGAGGGTTTCTAACTGACAGCATCAGTGTGGGATATGTCGCCCGATGTGTTTGACAGAGGATCAGCAGGCGAAGGCCCTCAGCATTCAAAGCTGTCATGATATGAAATGGTGGGATTAGCACATACACAGGAGAGAGGGATACAGGAGGGAGGGAGAGAGAGGAGAGAGGGAAACAGAAGAAATAGAGGTCCGGAGAGGAGAGATTGACCCAGTGATCAGGGAGTGTCTCTATTCCTGAGATATTGACTTGAAGACTCCGGGCATGTGCTGGGGCTTATTGTGGAAGTAAATGCCCCATGGATTGATATCTTACAGTCCTACTTCATTAATTTAGGTCATCCAAAAGCACCTTGGAATGTATTTTGAAATGTAACCAGTGTTATAATGTAGGAAACATGGCAGCCAATCGGTGCACAACAAGCTCCTACTCAGCAATGTGATTATGACCAGAGAATCTGGGCTGGATTCTCCGATTTTGCCCCGGTGTGGGAACTGGCGTTTAGCGACGCCAAAATCGCTGCAGAACCCTCACCAATTCCGGGACCGGTGAGGGGTGAGCAGCGGCGCCAGGTAGAACTCCCGGCTCCCACGCCAAAAACAGTCGAAGAATGGCTGGGTCCGTGGCCTCGCATGCGCACGCCAGCAACCTGCAGGGGTATAACATGGCGCCAGCCGCGCCCAGACTTGACCTGTCAGAGAGTGCCCCCCAGGACTCCCCCTCGCCACCCAGGACCACCCCCTCCCAGCCCTCGCCAAAGCCACCCCCGCCTCCCCGACTGTGGCGGCGCTGGACAGTCTGTAGCCGCCAGGGAAGGTTCCCGAAAACTGAGAACACACGTGTCCCGTGCCATCAGGAACTCGGCCAATCGTGTCCCGTGCCATCAGGAACTCGGCCAATCGGGGACGGAGCCTCGGGGGAAACCCTTCAGCTAACATCCTGAGGCCGTCCCAACGGCATGCTGCGCACTCCCCAATGAAGCTGTTTTGGAGGAGGTGCAGCATCCGGAAAACAGGCGGCGCCCCGATTCGGTTGTACAAAGTGATTCTCTGCCCGATCGCCGATTATGAAATTGACGTCGGCAAGCGGAGTCTCTTGATTGCAGAATCCAGATTGACCACGAAATCTGGGATAATTTCCCTGCTCTTCTACAACGTTGTATCATGGGATCTTTTCCATTTACTTGAGGGGGCAGACAGGGCCTTGGTTGAACTCATCCGAAAGATGGGGGGCGGGATCCTCCATCCCACTGCACCCGTTTTCTAGTGCGGCGCGCCCTTGCCGGCAGTGGGATTCTCCGTCCCGACAGCCGGCCAATGGGGCTTCCCATTGTGAGCACCCCCTTGCTGTCGGGCGATCCCCGGGCATGAGTGCGCTGCCGGTGAAACGGAGGATCCCGCCGATGGAGAATGCAGCCGGTGCTTCTGACAGTGTAGCGCTCCCTCAGTAGTTCACTGGAGTGTCAGTCTCAGTGCTCAAGACTGGAGTGAGATTTGAACCCGCAACATTCTGACTCAGAGACGAGAGTGCTAACTAAACCACAGCTGACAATAACTTATAATATTTCTGTTCTGTTATATTCAGTTTTGAAGGGGTTAAGTCCCAAGGCTGTGGACAGAATTATTTCTTCCTATAAACTGGCAGCCTGAAAGAAGTAGGATTTGATTTAAAGTGGTAACTAGTTTGAGCTGCAGGTGTCAGTGTTGTCTTTATGTCTGGGTTCCTGAAGCAGGTGCTCCAGTCCTGGAGTGGGTCTTGACCCCACAACACTCTGACTCAGAGTACAAGGCTAGCAGTTGAAGTCCAACTCCAGATGGATTATTTGGATTTAAATTGCTGTCAGGGCCACATGAATAATTCCTCAGTCTCTGGGCTCCCTGTACAAACGGCACCTGCCATTTATTGAAACACAAACATGTTGTAAAATGAGTGAAGACGTTATCCTGTGGATGTTCATGCACTGCACTGATCATGAAGCAAATCAGATCACAATGTCCCGCCGTCTATAATTGGATGGCTGTGCGGAATGTCAACCATGGGCGGGGTTACTTTTCCCTCTGTCCCCATTGGCTGGACGAGCCGTCAATTGGAGAATTGAGCTGTTTGATTGGCTGTGTGTTGGATATTGAGGGTGTTTATTGGAAGTATTTCTCTTCTGATTTACAGACTGAGTTGATGGGTCATTGCTGAATATGAGAAGGTGAGGTGTAATTATCTGGGAGGGACAGACACATTTATTGAAATCTCTTCTTTAAAGATTTTAACTGAAGGTCTCGACCTTTCCCAGAAGCCTGGGGTTGGATTTGATAGTTTTGCCCAGTGCTGTGTGTGAGAGCTGAATTTGGGATGTGCAGTCTGAGTGAGTGCAGTGTATCTAATTTCCCAGGATAAACCAGAACCCTTCAATCAGCTGCACTGAAGAAATATTTACGATTTTGGAAAACAAGGTGAGAAATTTCAAAATGTCCATTGAATTATCTTTCTCTTAGGAGTGTTTCTTGTATTAAACACCTACTCTAAGTTGAAACTAGTCTTCAGCGGCACAACTCAAGCTCATAGTGAATTGATAACCCGTTTTACACTCCGCCTATCTTTTCATTGTCCTGATGGTGCCAGGGAAGATGGGGGTCTGGGTGGAGGAAAGAAAGTTGTCTGCTCCTGGTCACTATCCAGTGTCCCTGCTGGAAACAGGGTATGTGACAGTCAAGTGAGGGGGAAAAAATTATTTTTATCTGATGCCCCAAACGGGAATAGCAGACTCGCACTTACTGTGGAACAGTCTCTAACCGAGGAATCAGATACTTTAGCGAAGGAGTTGGAGGAAATCATGTTTCCATTCCCTGTTTTACAGAATGATTACACCGCAGTTAAACCTTGACTATCACCCAAGGAACAACGGTGGGAAGACATCCAATCCCTTCACAGCATTGCTCAACACAGAGAAGGTTGGGCAGTTACCATCATCTGGAAGTCAATCGGGTCAGGGGAGCTTTGACATATCATCAGGTCTGAAACCGGTCAGTGGTGTGGAACCTTTCATCAGAAGCAACCTTTTCGGAAGTTCTGCTGTGGGTGATCAGTCAGGGTGAGGTGAGGCAAAAATGTGAGTGGACTCCCAAGTGTGGTGAAAACGTCATTCATTCATTGAGCTTCATGATCCACTAACTCATTCCTACAGGTGAGAGGCTGTTCCAGTGTGAAGGCTCCACAGGCAAATAGACTCTCCTAGTATACAAGGTGCATCTGTTGAATAATTATTAACACAAGGACAGCCTCATGGCAAATAATCCATTCAACTGTGAGGTCTGTGGCCAAGCCTTCACACACACAATGATCAAAGCTTCTATAACATTGCATTCACACTGGAGAGAAATCATTCATGTGCAATAAATCATTGTCATGCTCATCTCACTTCCGTGTACACCAGCACATCTACACAGGAGAAATGATTTCTGTGTGATGTTTGCAAGAAATCATTCCCTCTGTCATCGCGCCTCTGTGCACACAAACACATTCACACAGGGGAGAAACCATTTATGTGCATGATGTTGACAAATCATTCTCGCCTTTAAGAAATCCCACGCACAGCAACACATTCACACCGAGCAATTTTTTTTAAGTGTGAGGTGTCTGACAAAACCTTCACATAGTTATCAAGCCTCCTGGTCAATCAGGCAGCCCACACAAGGGCGAAGCCCTTCAAATGTGAGATTTGTGATAAAGCTTTTCAGACATCCCCAAATCTCCTGATTCATCAGAGCATTCACACAGGGGAGAAAACATTCAAGTATGAGGTTTGTGAGAAGGCTGTCACATAATCCTCTGATCTCCTTGACGAATGTGATATAAAATAGTTACTTTAAAGATATTAGTTACTGTAATGTAGATCTCGGCCGGTCTAATTCATGTTAGTTCACAGACAAAGGATTTCAGAGAGCATGGCAAAAGAGGGGGGGATGGGGTGTTTAGAGTATGAAGAGAAAAGGATGCTGGGTAATAAGAGGCCAGGGGAAGGGATGAGAAGTGAGCCAATTAGGATGTTTGGCCAGGTCAGGAGGAGTATAGGATGACCTATGGGAATCGTGTATGTGAAACTTGATGCCATTTGAATGTGTTGGTAGAGATTTCTTTGTTCTACAGAATCACTCGATTCTGGAGACCCAGGAGGCAGCTTGCATTCTGGGTTTTTGTGAAACAAGCCAGACTTGCAAGTCAAATAAAAATAACTAATGCTATGCCTACAAATCCATCTCGAGTTTTATTGAGGCCAGACTGACGGGTAAAGAATTTATTATTTCTCATTTGGTGCCGGAAACCCGGGATTTCTCAAGACGGTTCTGACCAACCGCAAAATCAGAATTAGACTGATTTTGGACAAGGAGAGTGGAAAAGTGCCCACAATGTATAGCTGAAAAATGACCGTGCATTGATTTTTCCCCTCTTCTTATGGTCTGATTAGTCTGGTCACTCGCGGTTGGTACGGAAAGATCGTCTCGACGAAATCAAAGGTCAGTCTGGGGATTAGAAATTTAACTGATAGGATTTCATAATTGATGATTCGGTTTTGGGTTAGATTTTGGAATTAATGGGACATCAAAAAAGATGGTTTAATTCCATGTGTGAGTGTTTTTGAAGAACTGATGCGACCTCAGGATGAGGGTTTAGTTCAATGAGTGTTTTTAAATCTATAGTTGATTAAGCTAAAATTGTATCCTTGGACTGTAGTGGCGAGAAACAATAAATTTTAAAACAAACTGGATGCTGCATGTTAGTTAAAGCAGAAGTCTCTCAAAGGGTTAACAGCAGCTTGAGATAACAGGCAGCTTGTGGTGTAATTGGATACCTTGCTTTAGAGTCAGTGAAACTCCAGCAAAGTTACGTTTTGAATTAATTAAAGGAAACCAGTGGGTTTCTCCACCTCTTTGATAAAAGTTTATTATTTTCGCAAGCAATTGATTGAAATTGCCAGAATCTTCAGTTTTAATTACTTGAAACAATGTTTCTCTCATTTTATTTGTGAATTAATAGAAACTTAAAGAAACACGCTGACACCATTTTAAAATGTGTAAATCTGGAAATGACAGTTGACTTTGCTCCGGTATAAATCACCGCCGCTAACTGCTCCCTCGTTGATAGCAGCCAACATTTTTGTGAATGTAAGAAAAACTTGTCAAAAGAAAAATTGTTAAGATAAAGAATTAATTAAGTTGTAAAAGTTATACAAGTTTGTGTTAAGCAAATCGTAAATTTAGTTCTGAGTTGAGATCAGAGCTAAGCTTGCAGGTTGCAGTAATTCAATTTGAATTTTCAAAAATGTTAAGTTTTAAAAGAACACTGTTAAAACCTTTTCAATAATTTTGCCAAGTAGCAAAAATTGCCATTGGTTATAAATAGGCAAATAAATAAAAAAATAATAATTTTAAAAAAGAGAGCCGAAGTATGAAAGCTAAAGAGTTAATTGGATTATGGAGACAATATTGTGAACATGAGAGGGATAAGATCATGTTATTAAGTTGGCAATAAAATGCCCTTAAAATGGGGATTCCAATTAGTGAAGGGGGAAACCAGAAGACGCTAGACATCTTGAAAAAGGAGTGTGCATTCAAAAAAACGCGCAAGTAAAGAGAGGGTGGACTCGAGAAAAAAAAAAACATGGGCTACGTAGTTCAATGGCTGGCCTTGCATTGACAGAGACGGGGGATGAACTAGAGAATTGGACCGACTGCACCAGTAGCATTGTCTGCACTCATTCCGAAACCACCAGAGTATCATAATTTATATCCAGTCACTGCTCCCCAGATTCAAATTATGCCAGCCTCCCCAGCCCCCTTCGGTTGATAGCGTGGGTCCTATTTTACCATCTTCACTGTCTGCGAGAGAAGGGGAGCTCTGTTCCACAAGCCCAGTTAGCTCTAGGACCCGATCTCGGACAGCGAGAGAAGGGCCCAATCCTATCCAGAAACAATCACGCATATCACCTAAATCCCTTCAGACCGATATAGTAGGACAGAAAAGTACGAGAACAAAGGAAGAGGATAGGGATGGTTCTGAGGAGCTGGAGCTCCCTCTAGTGACCGGTAAGGACGTTGAAGTCTTGGAAGAAACAGAGGAATCAGCTCGAGCGCCCCCTAGTGAGACTCTGAGACAGTTGCCGATTAGGAAAATACCAAACCCTGACGCTGTGACGGCGGCAGCCCAGCCCACGATAGACGTTTATTTCCCATGGAGACCCAGATGGCTATTATGGCTGAAATCCCAGACAGGAAGAAATCTCCTGCTGCTTTCGTGGATCATCTGAGAACTACCATCTCAGTTTATCAAGCTGATTCTAGGGACCTCTGGGCTAGTCCAGCAGGTTTTAACCCCAGCAGAGTACCGCAATCATCGCAATCATTTGAATTATGCTAGCCACGCCGCACTCCAGCAAGCCCATGTGTTGGACGATGATAGACGGACACAAATCCTGAATGCGTTGAATAACACATTTCAAAAGCCCATAAACATCTCTGCTATCTTAGACCTCAAACCTAAAAAGGCTGAAGAGCCAGAGGAATTTCTGGAACGTTTTAATGAAATCTACCGTGGGCAGTCAGGTGACTTGCTGTGCCAAAATGGTCAGAATTCCCCATAATATTGTGCTATGTTAATGCATTGCCTACCACCTTCCGTGGCTACTGCCGTGAAATGTAATAACATGAATTGGACAGAGAACGACCCTTCTCAAATGGCCAGGGCAGTTAGATTTTATTGGAATGAGGGTGTAGGCCAGGAAGGAGGCTCAGTTACAAAGATTAAGACTGAGTATGTAATGAAAAAGGATGATCTGAGACCCCAACCAGCGGCAGAAACGGTGGCTTACCAGCTGGAACCCCAATATTGTGACTTTGGATGGGTGGATCAACATGGGGGAGGATATCAAACCCACCCAAATGGACCCTCAGCTCCTCTTTATGGCCCACCGTATGCACCAACAGCTTTACAACTGCCACCCCCTCTGAGGGGCCATTGGTCTACTGGGAAAAGAGGACGGGGCAGATATAGAGGGAACAATGCATGTTTTAATTGTGGCCGTGCAGATAACTGGCAACAGGAATGCCCCTTTAAAAGATGGGCAGCAGAAGGAGACTACCTGACCCAAAAGGAGGGGGACCCACTAAGGGGAGGACAGACGAGGTACACCGACTTCTCCCAGGCAAACCCTTTCCCAACACAAGATTGACTAGCTAATTTAGTCATAAGGACTCTCCAGTCGGACAGGATACCTGTTATCTCTCTGCAGACAGGAGATCAACATTACCCATTTGTAATCGACACTGGAGCAGCCATGTCTTCGGTGCAATCAGAACTTCGACTACCACTATCCGACCACACCCAGCATTTGACGGGGTTCCAAGGACAGGTGTGTGAGTATCCTGTTTCTGAACCTGTGACAGTCACTTACGAGAATAAGTCTGCGGATCATCAGTTTGTAGTGACTACTGGATTGGACTGTAACTTGTTGGCCCGAGATTTACTGTGTATCTTCCAGCTACAGCTAGAGTGCGGAGACGAAGGGGTAACGGTTCAATCATGGAGGATGAGACAACAGTGCTATATTTCTATCACTCCCCAGTGGTGGACGTTAGACATTGACATTCACTGCATCACGTTACCCTGGCCTATGACAGAACTGGACAAAACAGGGTGTTGGAGGACAGATACCGGCCGTTAATTGGGACCGAATGGCCAGTCAAGATTACAGCCACAGTCACGGGAAAAGAAGGGACAGCCGATTTTGTTACAATACCAGCACATTTATGGCCACAGTCAGCTTCTGTAGGCCCTCATATTACACGTCAGGTCCACGACCAGTACCATGCCAAGGATCTGGGGCATATGGTAAAGAGGGTAGTGGATCATTCAGATCCAACAGAGTACGCCAGACGGCACTTCCATAAAATATTTTGAGGTTCCTGAAACGATTAACAGTCAACTTCAGCCAACCCACAGCTCTGGAAGAATAGGGGATTCCTTACCTCAGCCGGCACGGAAATATCCCACCGGGGTTTAGTTCATGACCTACTACAGGCCCTCCTTATGCCCGCGCAGATTTCCGTCATTAAATGCGCTGCCCATACAAACGGTAAGGCCCCAGTTGACATTGGTAATGAACAAGCAGATTGTGCAGCGCGGACAGCCGCGCAAATTCAGCAAGCGATGGTGCCTAAAATGTTAAGTCAGACTAAACAATCTACTATAAATATGTCTGCTTCTGACAAGCCAATGCCAACCATCCAAGACGTCATAATGTTACAGGAGTACGCTCCTGAGAGTGATAAACAAATGTGGAAACGGTTAGGTTGTACATATGATTCTGTTTCCTCTCTATGGACCACGCCAGCACATCAGACTTGTATGTCTGATGTACTGGCTTTATGGGTTGTTGAATGTGTACACTTTGCAACTCATTGTGGGGCTCGGGGGACTAGTGATTTGTTGCTGGACACTTGGTGGCACCCTAAAATGCAGGGGTTGGCCCAGAGTATCAGTAATCGGTGTTTAATCTGTCAGCAATATAACACCGGCAAAGGTATCCCTTGCAGTATGGGGCAAACCCCGTTGCCCAGTGGTCCCTTTGAGACACTCCAAATGGATTACATTGAGTTAGAAAGGTGTCAATGTTATAAATATGTTTTGGTTATTGTGTATGTGTTCAGCAGATGGGCGAGGTGTATCCGACTGCCGATAATAAAGCTGCTACTGTGGTTAAGGTTCTGATTTGGGAAATCATTCCCCGGTACGGCATACCAGCTCAGTTGAGTTCTGATAACGGGCCTCATTTTCTTGGACAGATTAACCTGCCTCCCTTCCCCAGCGCTATTTTACAGGTGTGGAGCATGATGGGGTGGCTACGCACTGCCTGTGTGATCTTCAGCCTCATCTCATTTGGAGTTACATCGGCGACGGACATGGAAAAGGGAAATATGATCTACATTTGTAACCCCAACCAAACTACAAGGACATTTTGTTTGTGCAGAGGTGAGGTTCTTCGATGCCCCCATATGGTATCAACTCAGGGAAGGTCATCAGGTTAACGGACACTGCAGGACTCATGAAGCAGTTGCACCGGTCCCGGCGATGGGAAGGAAACATTACATGGACATTCCCTTGTTTTTGGAGTACATGTAAATTTGATTTTGGATGTGTTGAGCTTGGTGCCATAAAGGTAAAATCAGACCGTCAGGAGAGGGTAGGAAGAGGTTGTGAGAGAGAGAGGGGGACTAGAGAGAGGACGGGGTGTGTAAGGAGGGGAGTACAACTAGAACGTAGGTTATCAGGCGATACACTTAATTCATTTAGGGCCCAGACTGAGGAAAACCCGGGTAGTATGAAACTCTTCTACCAGATTTACCACCGCTTGTATGGCCAGGGACGGGTTGTCTGCTACCCGAACCCCGCAGCGGTGTCTAGGTTATTTTCTGTTTCACCACTTTGGGGCACTCCCCAAACGGTGGTTCATTGTCAGCGTTCCGAGCCACCGCCCGAGCAAGTCACTCTTCCTTACGATCCGGGTTCAGCACCACCGGCTATTTGCCTTTCCCTGCCTCGGGATAATTCCCACTCACAGTATGATAGGCTGCAACGGTGGAGGGCGTACATACCTAGCCACTTCACTCCCAATAGGGACTACCGGTCGTACGAGAATTGTTTCAGCAGTGACGGGTATGGCTGTTTACTGGTAGAGGTGGAAACTAATATAACATGTCTGTTCCCCACCTGTACGGATAGGAGGTGTCATATCACCCAGGTGTCTGGCCAATGCGTTTGTTACAACACCACCTGCATTCCATTGAACGCCGGCCTCCAGCTCCTTTGTGGCTGGGCAAATGTCTCTCATATCACTGTTGGGACTAGTGATTTCTGCATTGCTAGGAGGCCCGAATGGGCGTTCCAAAGCTGGATAAACTGAGCTACTGGGGGATCCCTACTCAACCGATATACTGATTGTGATGGAAGCCTGGAATTTGGAGGTTGGAAGGACTGGATAGACGCCCCTAGAATCTTGGCTGTTAGGATCCACGTGGGTGCAGCGGATGAGGGGGGGGCTACAACAGGAATTGGAAATGCAGCGACAAATCTTTTTAGATGAGGGGCCGTAGCTATGGATTGAATAGCTAGGTTATCATGAAATGATAAAAGGAGGGAATGACAAATGTGATATAGAATAGTTACTTTAAAGATATTAGTTACTGTAATGTAGATATAGGCCGGTCTAATTTATGTTAGTTCACAGGCAAAGGATTTCAGAGAGCATGGCAAAGGAAGGGGGGGATGGGGTGTTTAGAGTATGAAGAGAAAAGGATGCTGGGTAATAAGAGGCCAGGGGAAGGGATGAGAAGTGAGCCAATTAGGAGTATGGCCAGGTCAGGAGGGGTATAGGATGACCTATGGGAATCGTGTATGTGAAACTTGATGCCATTTGAATGTGTTGGTAGAGATTTCTTTGTTCTACAGAATCACTCGATTCTGGAGACCCAGGAGGCAGCTTGCGTTCTGGGTTTTTGTGAAACGAGTCAGACTTGCAAGTCAAATAAAAATAACTAATGCTATGCCTACAAATCCATCTCGAGTTTTATTGAGGCCAGAGTGACGGGTAAAGAGTTTATTATTTCTCATCCTGAAGCACCAGAGGATCCACACAGAGAGAAACCATTGTGAGGTGTGTGACTGAGCATTCACACAATCATCAATGCACGTGTAACACTGACACATCCACACTGGGGAGACCGTTCAAGTATGAGGAGTGTGACAAATCATTCTCGGACTCATCAAACCTCCGGGCACACCGATGTATCCACAATGGGGAGAAACCATTCACATGCAATAAATTATTTCCCCACTCACCGACCCTCAGTGAACAATGACGCAGCCACATAGGGGAGAAACCATTCACTTGTGATGTTTATGACAAGGCTTTAACCCACTCCTCTCCTCTCCTAAGGCACCAGAGGATTAAACTGTTCAAATGTGAGCTTTGTGATCAAACTTTCCCATAGTCATCAAAACACGTGGAACACCAACACATCCATGCTGCAGAGGAGCTGTTCAACATGTAAGATCCATTATGAGGGTTACGTACATAGGGCCTCTTAAATCACCATCACATTCACAGAGTGGAGCTCCCTGGCCAATAGTTGCTGGGGTAATCTTTATGTCCTTTTTTGAACATGGGTGTGAAATTTGTAATTCTCCAGTCTTTTGGCACAACCCCCAAGACTAAAGCAGTTTGGAAAATTATGGCCAGTGCAATACTTAGATGCATCACATGTGGTCCAGTACCTTATCATCTTTAAGTAGAGACAGCCTATTCAATGCCTCCTCCTCATCAATTTAAATCCTGTCTGAACTACCTCCTTTTTCACCATCACTTTGTAAAATTAGGTGCAAAGTATTTTTAATACCTCACTCATGCCCCTTGCCTCTGTACATAAATCGCTTTTTTTGGTCCCTCAATGGCTCAATTCCTTCATTTATGACGTGGAGATGCCGGCGTTGGACTGGGGTGAGCACAGTAAGAAGTCTTACAACACCAGGTCAAAGTCCAACAGGTTTGTTCCAAATCACTAGCTTTTCGGAGCACTGCTCCTTCCTCAGGTGAATGAAGAGGTAGGTTCCAAAAACATATAAAGACAAAGTCAAAGATGCAAGACGATGCTTTGAATGCGAGCATTTGCAGGTAATTAAGTCTTTACAGATCCAGAGAGAGGAGTAATCCCAGGTTAAAGAGGTGTGAATTGTCTCAAGCCAGGACAGTTGGTAGGATTTCGCAAACCCAGGCCAGATGGTGGGGGGGTGAATGTAATGCAACATGAATCCAAGGTCCCGGTTGAGGCCGTACTCATATGTGCGGAACGTGGATATAAGTTTCTGTTCGGCGATCCTGCATTATCGCGTGTCCTGAAGGCCGCCTTGGAGAACGCTTACCCGGAGATCAGAGGCTGAATGCCCTTGACTGCTGAAGTGTTCCCCGACTGGAAGGGAACATTCCTGCTTGGCGATTGTTGCACGATGCCCGTTCATCCGTTGTTGCAGCGTCTGCATGGTCTCGCCAATGTACCACGCTTCAGGACATCCTTTCCTGCAGAGTATGAGGTAGACAATGTTGGCCGAGTCGCATGAGTATGTACCGCGGACCTGGTGGGTGGTGTTCTCATGTGTAATGGTGGTACCCATGTCGATGATCTGGCACGTCTTGCAGAGATTGCCATGGCAGGTTTGTGTGGTGTCGTGATCGCTGTTCTGAAGGCTGGGTAGTTTGCTGCAAACAATGGTTTGTTTGAGGTTGCACGGTTGTTTCAAGGCAATTAGTGGGGGTGTAGGGATGACCTTGGCAAGATGTTCGTCTTCATCGATGACGTGTTGAAGGCTGCGAAGAAGATGTTGTAGTTTCTCTGCTCCGGGGAAGTACTGGACGACGAAGGGTACTCTGTCGGTTGTGTCCCATGTTTGTCTTCTGGTGCGGTTTTTTGCTGTTGGGCGTTGGAACTGTCAGTCGATGAGTCGAGCACCATATCCCGTTCATACGAGGGCATCTTTCAATCTTTCAGCGTCTGTAGATGTCTGTTATGCTCCTCCTCTTCTGAGCAGATCCTGTGTATCCGGAGGGCTTGTCCATCGGGGATGCCTTCTTTAATGTGATTTAGGGTGGAAGCTGGAGAAATGGGGCATCGTGAGGTTATCCGTGGGCTGATTTGTCAGCATGGTGTGTTCCTATTTACTGAAACACTCAGGAGCCTACAGTCAGAGCCCTGTACAAAATATATTGGTCAATGTCACTATATATTTATCTACATCAATGAGTTTAGAATTTCCAGTTTACAGGAAGCAGAATGTTTCCTTGAGTAATAAAGACTTGCATTTTTGTATCAACTTTCACAATCTCTGGTTATCTTGTGCACTGCATTGCCAATAAAGTGTTTTCATTAGCTTTCGAATCTCGGATTTCACAAACCAACTGCTCCCACAAACAGCAATAATTCAGCCTCGGTGCTCAAGTCTCTGGAGTGAGACTTGAATCCACAACCTTCTGACTCCGAGACGAGAGTGCTAACCAAGCCACGACTGACAACTTATAATATTTATTGTGTTCCATTCAGTTTCTCAGAGGTTAAATCCCAAGACTGTGTACAGAATGCTTTTTGCCCTGTAAACTGGCAGCCTGAAAGCTTTGACAAAGAGTCATCCAGACTCAAAAGGTTAGCATCCTTCTCCCTCCACAGATGCTGTCAGACTTGCTGAGATTGTCCAGTATTTTCTGTCTTTGTTTCAGATTCCAGCATCCGCAGTAATTTGCTTATATTATTATAGCCTGAAAGTTTGATTTGATTTAAAGTGGTAACTAGTTGGAGCTGCAGGTGTCAGTGTTGTCTTTGGGTCTGGGTTCCTGAAGCTGTGAAATTTGATAAAGTCCCTGGTGTCAGTAAAAGTGAAACTGATGGGAGAAAAGTGGGTGACCCAGGAGTAAGACTTGGTACTGATAGAGGATTCCCACATTGAACAAGAACCCAAACATCCGAAATCCCACTGACTCAAATAGAACCACACTCCAGAATGACTATCAATCGTCTGAAAATCCCTGGGATTGCTGAGTGATGGTGGTCTGCAATGCAGCCTCCCACCACTAGATTCACTGTTTGTGGAGGACTCTCTTTGTGCCTGGGTCCTGCTCCCAAACACGGCACCCATTGACATTAAGGTCAGTAACACAGGAGCATCTGAGTGACTGAGACAGGTGAGTTTTGATCCTGGTCCGGTTGTGTGAGTGACTCGGGTCAATCCCACACTCCAGGGACAGTTTAGAAGGAGGTTGGCGATGTATCTAACCTGTGCTGTACCTTCTCTGTGAGTGGTGTGAGACAGTGTTAACTGGAGAAGTTATTCCATCTCCATTTTAAATGTGGGGCAGTTATTCCTTCTAGTTCATATCCCAATGTTTTTTAAATATGATGAGGGTTTCTGCCTCTAGCGCCCTTTCAGACAGTGAGTTCCAAACACTCACCACCCTCTGGGTGAAAAGATTACTCCTCAACTCCCCTCTCATCCTTTCCTCAATGACTTTAATTCTCTGCTCCATGGATAGTGACCTCTTAGCTCAGGGAAATAAGATTGAAACAATCATCAGCTGTCTCTGCCACTTCATCACCTCCACGAGCCCTCCTGGACAAAATTCCATTAATGCTGCACCTGCCCGAGCAAGGAACTCTCATCTTTCTCCAGTTTCTCCCCTATCTCCCCTCATGTCCACTCTGAGCTCATCTTGTCCATGACACCCTCCTCCTGTTCCCTCAACCCTATTCTCACTGAACTGCTGATCACACAACTTCCCCTCCTGGTCCCCATGTTGGCCGATTATTGTTCCTGGTTCTCTCTCTTCAGATGTTGTCCCTCTCTCCTTTAAATATACTCTTATCACCCCTATCCTTGTCTTTGCAAACTACCGTCCTATGTCCAATGTCCCTTTCCTGTCCAAAGTCCTTCAACATGTTGCCACCTTCCAACTCTTGAAAAAGGACATGGGGTCAGGAAAGAGGTGAGGGGTAGAAATGGGGTGTGATATCAGGCGAGGGATGAAAGGATAGCAGAAAGGTCAACCGAAAGTGAGCACTCAAATCACAAACCATAATCGAGTCAATCTTTTCATTTCTCTCCTGTACATGTGTGGATCCCACCACTCAAGTCATCGCTGCCTTAGATGCTGTGGGTCTTCCCCTTCAGGTCTGCTGTCAAACACATCCGAGGTTACTCATCCCACACTGATGGTGTCAGTATGAAAGTCTCCAAAGATGAAGAATGCTATTCCCACACTAGAAATCTTTGTCAAATGTTTACCAGGGAGGGAGCCGTCTTTTTAGGGATGGCATCGTGTAATATCCACACTCGTTCAGCGATATATTCAGTTGTGATGGATCAAGGTTCCTATGAATTTCATCTCATAATATCCACACTAATGTTCAGGCAGTCTGACTATCCTGTGAGAAATCAGGTGTGGAAATGCCCCTTATGCTGTGTGAGAAGATCCAGCTCAGAGACCTGTTTACTCGGTGCTTTGTGCTGAACTGCTTTACTCGAGCAAACTCAACCCAGGGAAACGGCCTGGAAGTTGGGATATTCGTTCCAGGGGATGGATTACCCTGGGAGTCAGGCTGCGTGACCCTAGACTGAGTGAGGAGGACGCTGGGTGAGGAGGTGGGCTGGGTGGAAGGCTGGTCTTGGAGAACCGGTACTATCAAAGAACAAAGAAAAGTACAGCACAGGAACAGGCCCTTCGGCCCTCCAAGCCCGTGCCGACCATGCTGCCCAACTAAACTACAATCTTCTACACTTCCTGTGTCCATATCCCTCTATTCCCATCCTATTCATGTATTTGTCAAGATGCCCCTTAAATGTCACTATCGTCCCTGCTTCCACCACCACCTATGGCAGCGAGTTCCAGGCACTCACTACCCTCTGTGTAAAAAAAATTTGCCTCGTATATCTACTCTAAACCTTGCCCCTCGCACCTTAAACCTATGCCCCTGATTCTGTAAATGTTACAAGTTGTTTAAGTATCAATAGACACTAGACTCTGGCGTGGTCCGGCAGATTGGAAATTAACAAAATGAAAAAATGAAATGAATGAAAATGAAAATCACTTATTGTCACAAGTAGGCTTCAAATGAAGTTACTGTGAAAAGCCCCTAGTCGCCACATTCCGGCACCTGTTCGGGGAGGCTGTTACGGGAATCGAACCGTGCTGCTGGCCTGCCTTGGTCTGCTTTCAAAGCCAGCGATTTAGCCCTGTGCTAAACGTGACACCACTGTTTAAAAAAGGAAGTAGCCAGAAAGCAGGTAATTATACGCCAGTTAGCTTAACTTTGGTAGTAGGGAAGATGCTGGAATCTATCATCAAAGGAAGAAATAGCAGGGCATCTGGATGGAAATTGTCCCATTGGACAGACGCAGCATGGGTTCAGAAAGGGCAGGTTGTGCCTAACTAATTTAGTGGAATTTTTTGAGGACATTAACAGTGCGGTAGACAACAGGGAGCCAATGGATGTGGTATATCTGGATTTCCAGAAAGCTTTTGTCAAGGTGCCACACAAAAGGTAGCTGCATAAGATAAAGATGCATGGCGTTAAGGGTAAGGTAGTAGCATGGATAGAGGATTGGTTAATTAATAGAAAGCAAAGAGTGGGGATTAATGGGTGTTTATCTGGTTGGCAATCAGTAGTTAGTGGTGTCCCTAAGGTATCAGTGTTGGGCCCACAATTGTTCACAATTTACATAGATGATTTGGAGTTGGGGACCAAGTGCAATGTGTTCAAGTTTGCAGACATCACTAAGATGAGTGGTAAAGAAAAAGTGCAGAGGATACTGGAAGTCTGCAGAGGGATTTGGATAGTTTAAGTGAATGGGCTAGAGTCTGGCAGATGGAATACAATGTTGACAAATGTGAGGTTATCCATTTTGGTAGGAATAACAGCTAAAGGGATTATTATTATTTAAATGATAAAATATTAAAACATGCTGCTGTGCAGAGGGACCTGGGTGTCCTAGTGCATAAGAACTAGGAGCAGGAGTAGGCCATCTGGCCTCTCGAGCCTGCTCCGCCATTTAATGAGATCATGGCTGATCTTTGTGGACTCAGCTCCACTCTCCGGCCCGTACACCATATCCCCGAATCCCTTTATTCTTTAGAAAGGTATCTATCTTTTTCTTAAAAACATTTAAAGAAGCAGTCTCAACTGCTTCACTGGGCAAGGAATTCCAGAGATTCACAACCCTTTGGGTGAAGAAATTCCTCCTACACTCCGTCCTAAATCTGCTTCCCCTTATTTTGAGGCTATGCCCCCTAGTTCTGCTTTCCCCGACCAGTGGAAACAACCTGCCCGCATCTATCCTATCTATTCCCTTCATAATTTTATATGTTTCAATAAGATCCCCCCCCCGCATCCTTCTAAACTCCAATGAGTACAGTCCCAGCTGAGTCAACCTCTCGTCATAATCTAATCCCCTCAAACCTGGGATCAACCTAGTGAATCTCCTCTGCACTCCCTCCAGTGCCAATATGTCCTTTCTCAGGTAAGGAGACCAAAACTGAACACAATACTCCAGTTGCGGCCTCACCAACACGCTATACAATTGCAGCATAACCTCCCTAGTCTTGAACTCCATCCCTCTAGCAACGAAAGACAAAACTCGATTAGCCTTCTTAATCACCTGTTGCACCTGCACACCAACTTTTTGCGACTCGTGCACCAGCACACCCAGGTCCCTCTGCACAGCAGCATGTTTTAACATCTTACCGTTTAAATAATGATCCATTCTGCTGTTATTCCTCCCAAAGTGGATAGCCTCACACTTGGCAACATTGAATTCCATCTGCCAGACCCTAGCCCATTCAACTAACCTATCCAAATCCTTCTGCAGACTTCCGGTATCCTCTGCACTTTTTTGCTTTACCACTCATCTTAATGTCGTCTGCAAACTTTGACACATTGCACTTGGTCCCCAACTCCAAATCGTCTATGTAAATTGTGAACAACTGTGGGCCCAGCACTGATCCTTGAGGGACCCCACTAGTTACAGGTTGCCAACCAGAGAAACACCCATTTATCCCCACTCTCTGCTTTCTGTTAGTTAACCAATCCTCTACCCATGCTACCACTTTACCCTCAATGCCATGCATCTTTAGTTTATACAGCAACCTTTTGTTTGGCACCTTGTCAAAAGCTTTCTGGAAATCCAGATATACCACATCCATTGGCTCCCCGTTATCTACTACACTGGTAACGTCCTCAGAAAATTCTACCAAATTAGTCAGACACGACCTACCCTTTGTGAACCCATGCTGCGTCTGCCCAATGGGACAATTTCCCTCCAGGTGCCCCGCTATTTCCTCCTTAATGATAGATTCCAGCATTTTCCCTACAACCGAAGTTAAGCTTACCGGCCTATAAATACCCGCTTTCTGCCGACCTTTTTTAAACAGTGGTGTCATGTTTGCTACTTTCCAATCCTTTGGGACCACCCCAGAGTCTAGTGAATTCTGATAAATTATCACTAGTGCGTTTACAATTTCCCTAGCCATCTCTTTTAACACTCTGGGATGCATCCCATCAGAGCCAGGAGACTTGTCTACCTTTCGCCCCATTAGCTTGCCCAATACTGCCTCTTTCGTGATTACAATCGTCTCAAGGTCCTCACCTATCATATCTTTATTTCCATCAGTCACTGGCATGTCATTTGTGTCCTCCACTGTGAAGACTGACCCAAAATACCTGTTCAGCTCCTCAGCCATTTCCCCATCTCCCATTATTAAATCTCCCTTCTCATCTTCCAAAGGACCAATATTTACCTCAGCCACTCTTTTTTGTCTTATATATTTGTAGAAGCTTTTACTATCTGCTTTTATGTTCTGAGCCAGTTTACTTTCATAGTCTACCTTACTCTTCTTTATAGCTTGTTTAGTAGCTTTCTGTTGTCCCCTAAAGACTTCCCAGTCCTCTAGTCTCCCACTAATTCTTGCCACTTTGAGTCGCAAAAAGCTGGTTTGCAGGTGCAATAGGTGTTTAAGAAGGTGAATGGCGTTTTATACTTCATTGCTGGAGGGATGGATTTTAAGATTAGGGAGGTTATGCTGCAACTGTATAAGGTGAGGCCACACCTGGAGTATTGTGTTCAGTTTTGGTCTCCTTACCTGAGAAAGGACGTACTGGCGCTGGAGGGTGTGCAGAGGAGATTCACTAGGTTAATCGCAGAGTTGAGGGGGTTGGATTACGAGGAGAGGTTGAGTAGACTGGGACTGTACTTGTTGGAATTTAGAAGGATGTGGGGGGATCATATAGAAACATATAAAATTATGAAGGGAATAGATAGGATAGATGCGGGGAGGTTGTTTCCACTGGCGGATGAAAGCAGAACTAGGGGGCATAGCCCCAAAATAAGGGAAAATAGATTTAGGACTGAGTTTAGGAGAAACTTCTTCACCCAAAGGGTTGTGAATCTATGGAATTTCCTGCACAGTGAAGCATTGAGGCTCCTTCATGAAATGTTTTCAAGATAAAGATCGATAGGATTTTGAAGAATAAAGGAATAAAGGGGTATGGTGTTCGGGTGGGAAAGTGGAGCTGAGTCCACAAAAGATCAGCCATGATCTTATTGAATGGCGGAGCAGGCTCAAAGGGCCAGGTGGCCTACTCCTGCTCCTAGTTCTTATTTTCTTATTATTATGTTCAGTAGAGCTCTTCTATTTCTACGAAAAATCTTCCCAGATTCTGTGCTGATTATGTATGATCTTGGTGATTTCATTTGAGTACTTTTGCAATGTCCTTCCATCCACCATCAGGATTGCGAATGCGCACAAAATCACTTTCTCTGAGTGGAGAGAATGGTTTTTATTGTAATATCTCTTTTGTTTGATCTTCAGTTGCTGCATTTTCTGATGCACAACTTGTTCATCCTCATTTGGAACAATTAGGGAAAGTAATGTCGTATTTCTGCTCCTTCCCATCAATAGTTGTGCTGGAGAAAAACCCAATGACAATGGTGTAGCCCTGTATGAAAACAGTGTTAATGCAAGTCCATTTTGTCATCCATTGCTTTTTTGAAAAATTGCTTCACAATTTCCACCTCCTTTTCAGCTTTCCCATTTGTCTGTGGATATTGGATATTGTGGGCGAGAAGGGACATGTGTGAAGTTGTATTCGTTAGCATATTGTAACCATTCCTCGCTGCTCAAACCTGGTCCATTGTCCGTGACAACAGTAACCGGTGTCATGATATTCAAACACACACATCATGATAGACACACCAACAGACAAATCAGAACACACACCACAACCAATCACAGACAAGGACAGGGACAGTATAAAAGGACAAACACGACACCTGGTGGCCAGTATTAGCTGGAGACCAGGACAAGGACAGACCTGTTACACTACACACTCAGGGAGACACAACATGCAGAGTATCCAGAACGAACTGTATATAGAAATTAAAATAAAATAGAGTTGTACCAAATACAACTGTGTTGGTTCATCTGTGCATCAGAGCACCCAACACCACATGGTACAGGAGTGGATCGATACCTGCCGGCATACCTCAGTGTACAGAGACAACCAGCAGTACCCAGGCAAGATGTATTGGCTCCCTGTTCCGCAGCCGTTCCAGTGCCATGGCGATCTCCGCGAAAACTGGCGGCGATTCCGGCAAGTGTTTGAATTGTTCCTGGTGGCAGCTGAACTCGAAGACCTGGATGATAATGAAAAAATTGAATTTCTCCTCACCATCGCCGGTGCAAGAGCAAAAGAAATCTTCACAAGGTTCAGGTTTTTCAGGAGGCAACAAAGGTACGATTACCAGGCAGTCCTGGACAAATTCGCCAAGTACTGTGAGGAAAACGTACTCCAATCGGCAAGTAAAGGTAAGAAAAGCGGCAGTACTCACCTCGTGGCCGGGATCCCGGAGGCCGAATTCCCAGAAGCCGAAATCCCGGGCCTGAGAGAGAGTGGGTCGAGGTCGGTGGCCATCTTGCTAAAGGTATCACGCTAGCACAGTTGCGCGAGCAGTGCGCAGAACCGGAAGTTTCGTTTGCGCATGTGCGAGACGCTGCACATGCGCAGTCAAGAAAATGGTCATCGGTAAAGGAACAGCGATCTGCGCATGCGCAGTCGCTTGCTACGCGCTACATACCGAGCGTCAGGATGTCAGAGGCCCCAGACCGCACCAATTTAAAGGGGAAACGTCCCAAATCCAATTTAAAAGGGAAACGTCCCAAATCAAAAAAAACAAAAATCTGTTAAAGCTGTAAAACAACCTTCCCTCACCTGGAATGACAGCACATTGCCGCAAATTGACCCAGGAGATGAATTTGACCTCCGAAGAACCCTGCAACAAGCAGTTACCTACGCACAAGCCGATGATTCCGACCTCGAATACTTCGAGACCGATCTTTACACTTTTTCTGGACCTCGCAAGCCCAATGACCGCTCCATGGTCCTAGACGACTACGACTCGGACGAACCTTTCGTGTTGCACATTGGCGACCCTCACATTGAATCCGACGCAGATGCAGATTCATTTTTCGGATTTGAAGATCTTCAACCCAGCAGATATGACGTCCCAACTCATCAGTGCAGGATGATGCCGCAGCCTGAAATTAACAGACAGGGAGCGGTGCAAGCCCACAGAGAGCGGCCTGCTGCCACACAGAGCATGGTCCACGTCCCGCTCAATATTCCCGACTCCACGATAGAAGGAACACAAGACTCCAGAGCGCAGTCCTTGCGCGAACAAGAAGTGACTCCAGTGTCACAAGCCTCCACAGAGAGCTCGTGGACAGCCTCCACGATAGAAGAAACGCTTGACTCCGATGCGCAGTCCTTGCAGGAACAAGACCATGAGGGTCTAGCAACCTCTCCTGACCAACCAGCGGCAGACGATGCAAGTCTGCCATGCTCACGTGAACAGCAAGAAGGCTATAACAGCCTACCATGCTCCACTGCACAGCAGCATGACCATGACGGTCTCTCATGCTACGATGAAGGGCACAGCGCTGATGACTGTTCAAGCCCAACTGAAGACAAGCCAAAGGAATCGCCTCCTCCAAGCCCGAAGGAAAAAGGTTTATGTGCTGACCTTCAGGATCATTATAGCCGAACAGAGATTAATAATGCTGCACGGTCACAGAAGGATGCTGAGGATTTGCTAAAGAAATTACTTGTATGTTTAACTTGCAAGGAGCAGACTGAGAATTGCCAGTGTTTTAGTACGAAAAAAAAAAATGGACAAGACATTGATCCTCAGTTAATGGAAATAACACAACCTGAATCATACCTACAGCAGGGACAAATGTCTCCCTTCAACACAACACCGCAAAGTCCCAACTTCGGAGACCAGCAGTTAGTCAGTAATGACTCTTCAAACCTTGAGGGGAACATTAACTGCATTGAATCTATACACACTCCACTGATAAATGAGCAGAACATTGGATCAAGAATCCTGAGGACACCGACATCGAGTAGCCAGATAAAGAATTTAAAACCCGCAGCAGTTTCAAGTGAACCAAGTGTGCTTTCCACTAATGGTGAAGATGCAGATAAGGTCGACCCGATTATCCATTGTACCACACTAACCCCAGAGATTAAGCAGTTATGTCTGGGGAGTATAATGTGGGCAATTGCGAACAGTAAAAGAGAGACTGTGACTATGCCAGTCCCAGAAAAATCAGACCCAGAGACTATGAAGGCATGTACATTAGACAAAGATACATATGAGGTAACTGAGAAGAAAATTGAAACGGAATGTTGTTTGGAAAATAGTACAATGTTGAAAGAAACATTGGATCCTACATTCGAGACCATACATATGGGAGAATTTGAGGGTAATAAACAAGGTTCTGCAATGTCTGGGGGAAGATTTAAAATTCCAAAGAAGAAAAGCCCAAATGAAGGACAACGGCAAGACAATGACAGTCCACCGACATGGTTTGCACCACCAGATGAAAACTCTGACAATGTACCCAACCCTAGTGAACAGCAAGCTGCTAATGAGGATCTATCCACGGGATGTGAGACGAGTGACGACAGCATCCCACTTCCCATGCAAAAGGTGCAAGGTGACAGACCTCACCTAGTGCGTACAGAGGCACTCGACGATCATGGTGGGACCACTGACGACTGCGGTGGCGCCGCACCGCTTCCACCCTTGATGACTCGAGCCTCTCCACTGGTCGGTGCATTCCTGCATGTTCCGACTCCAGAAGTGCAGCTTCAGGGAATCTCGGCTGCCTCCAGTGAACCTGTTGGGACTCCAGATGGGGAGCAGCCAAGCGCCGACTCTGATTCGCGTACGCCAGACTTTGCTCCGGACGGGCAGTGTCGCGGCCTCGGTGATGGCACGCTCAGGGTGACGGCGGATGCCATGGCGACAGGGAATGGATCGCGTGGCAGTCACACTGGGTCGGCAGTGATGACCAGCACCGGCGGTCCAAGACGGATACACCAATTCGCGCCATCGCCAGACGTTGATGCGAGCAACAATTCTCTCTCCAAGGCGACATGCTTCGACGTTCCTCTGCGGAGTCGCCCTTCCAGCACAGCATGTGGCCGGAACCAGCGTGCACGGTCTCGGTCGACTTCAACATCTGGCACATTCATCGCCTTGCATGACATTAGTGATGGTGCCTCTTCAACGGCAACGACCCATCGGCTACAAGATGCCGTCCAGCGGCACCACCACAAACATTAAAAAGAAAAAAGACTCCACCTCGTTCCTGGTATGCATGACGGATGGATTGGTGCGTAGGCGCAATCGGCGAGCCTTGCGCTGCCTTCCACGCTCGCAACTGAACCGTGCACACACGCCGGATCCTCCACTGGTTCCCAAGGATGACTTCGTGGAGCTGCCACGGATCATGCCCCTTCCATCGCCACCCGTGACCAGGCCACAGCACCTAAAATCCTCCCCATGCAGAAGCTAAGGCTGTTTCTGGGACCTTGCCACCTGTCAAATCCAAGGCAAACTTTATTGAAGCAGACAAGTATTTTCTCCCTTTTGAGTTGGCATGCCAGTCGAAATGTCCCCGCATAGTCAGCACATCACTTGACTGTTTACAGAAATTAATTGCCTATGGGCATCTCACTGGTAATGCCCCAGACAGTACAACACCTGGCAAGAAATTAATTGATAGAATCATAGAGACAATATTGGTTGTTTTCAAGGACCACAAACCGACGAAGGTGTTCAGTTGCAGATAATTAAGGCCTTACTAACTGCAGTAACATCTCAGCATATAGAAATACACGAAGGAACTGTGTTACAGGCTGTTAGAACGTGCTACAATATTTACCTGGCCAGCAAAAACTTAATAAACCAAACCACAGCCAAGGCAACACTAACACAGATGTTGAATGTTATATTTGCACGAATGGAAAACCAAGCACTGCAGGAAGTAAAACAAATGGAAAAGGAGAGACTTCGGCAACAGCATCACCTCCAACAGTCCAATGTGAACCAGTGTGAACCTGAATCTCCACAACTGAACCAACTTGAGGACCAGCCTATTCTTGAGGTGTCACAGGTGCCTGAATCAGGCCACCTCAATGAAGTCGACAAACATGTTCGCGAGGATACAGAACCAGAAAATGGGACGGATATTTGTAATGCCGAAAATGAACAAACAGAAGTTGACCAGGCTTGCACATCAGCCGGTGGTTCTTGACCCACCCTTGAGGCGGTCAACCCGAATTCGTCGCACACCTATTAGACTGGACTTATAACACTGCTCATACGTTTAAACGTTAAACACTGCTGTATTATAACCTGTTGTTGTTTTATCGTTCCAGATATCGTTTGACCGGACCACTAGTCAAAGTTTTTTGCATTCATGTTTTGTTACGGTACAACCTCATTAGCATGACGCACCCGACATCGCCCCATGTATATTGTTACGTCGTATGCACATGCTGTAAATAACACACACACACACTCTTAGATGCACACACGACACGATTATATTTATAACCAAGTAGGCACATATCATTGTAAAAAGGGGGGATGTCATGATATTCAAACACACACATCATGATAGACACACCAACAGACAAATCAGAACACACAACACCACAACCAATCACAGACAAGGACAGGGACAGTATAAAAGGACAAACACGACACCTGGTGGCCAGTATTAGCTGGAGACCAGGACAAGGACAGACCTGTTACACTACACACTCAGGGAGACACATCATGCAGAGTATCCAGAACGAACTGTATATAGAAATTAAAATAAAATAGAGTTGTACCAAATACAACTGTGTTGGTTCATCTGTGCATCAGAGCACCCAACACCACAACCGGTATGCCATGCCTGGCAAATATATTTTTTGTTGCCCTGACAACTGAATGCATTGTTGAATCGGATAACATGATAACCTCTGGAAAATTAGAGTATGATAATTAAATAATCACGTCCTCGAAAATAAAATAGATCCATGGCGACTTTTGCCCAAAGTTGAGTGATGCCGGTTGGTGCATTTGGCATACCCGACACTTTTGCATGTAATTGGCTATATCTGTGTTGATTCCTGGGCAATACACCGCGGTATTGCCGTGCTCTCCATCGACATTTCTCAATGCCTTGATGTCCCTCATGGATTTGTTCGAGAATATTTTGTCTGAGACATAATGGAATTACAATGCGGTCCCTTTTCAGCAGAAAGCCGTCTATGCTTGTCAGGTCATCTTTGATGTTGCGAAAGTTTGCCCATTTTCCTTTAGGCCATCCAGTCCGTAGATATTGTATCACTTGCTGAAGTGTTTTATCTTGTGGAGTTTCTACCTTGATTAAGCTAGTTACATATTAAACATCTTGTTCCAAATGCTGGGCATTGTTGCTTTAAGTGGCCACAGCGTCGGCAAATCAACACGCTTGTGACGTCATGCGCAAACCTCTCATGCGCATGCGCCGAACGGTAGACTTCCAGTTCGTGTTGTTTTTCAAAGTGCATGTGCGAACTGGTCCTGCACATGCGCAGAACACTCAACATTCGAACCGTATTATGTTCTCAAACGCGCTTGCGCAAAACGGCCGCCTCCTGCAGCGTGATGTTTTTTTTATCTGCGCCACAGAGTCAATGGCACGACCACGTTGCTCAAGTTTACGCCTTTTTCTCTGGATCGGAACTCAGCATACTCGTTGGTGGCTTGCTCACCATTCACTGACAGTGGACATCCAGGGACAGTTTAGGCAGTGCTTGACTCATCTAACCCATATCTAACCCGTTCTGTACCTTCTCTGTGAGTGTTTGTGTCGTGGTTCCCCAGGACGACAATTCGTTTACACCGATTAAAACAGAGAGTCTGAGCAGCAATCTTCCAAGCAGTAGACTTTATTCACCTAGCACAAGAGAATAAAATCGGGATGTCCGGAACAATCCGATGAGCCCTCAGGCTTACAGTCTTTTTATGTGCATTTCAGCTCCGTATCTCAAGATTCTTATCTTTATTATCTTACTTTACAGCCGGACCTTGCTTTGGCCACCATTGTTTTTAGTTGACTTTTATCTGTCTTATTCAAGATTGGTCGCTTCCTTTTTCCTCTCTTTGTCTCTTAAACCATGGTGGTTATAACTCTTGCCCTTATCTACACTTCTCTACTTGTGCAACAATCGTGGTTTAGCTGACTTAGGCCGAATGTGTGGAAACACCTGCTCACTTTATTCTCTCTTTTTTATTATGGTCAACTACTAAAGTGAGCCACTGAGCAGTATTCATTGTTCCCCCAAGTGACTATTGTTTGCCTTCGTTAATTAGTGACTGCTATACTACTTTTCTGGGTCTTCTGCTTTGATCATATCAACTATACTTGATTACATTAGGTCATCTATTCTATGTTTGATTACGTTAGGTCACACGAGGTTACTCTAAATTACATTAGGTTACATAGGTTACATACCCATTTCACTACTCACCTAAATCTGCTTTATCATTTCACTAAAACCTATGATTCTGAATTCCATACCTAGCTCATACAATATCCAGTACAAATTCCCAACATGTCCCCCCTTTGAGGCTATTTCCTAGCCTCATCTCAATTACCAAGCTCAAATAACCCCCTCGCTTGATCCCATTCGCATTTTTATTTTAATCACTCTTTGCAGGCAATGTGGAGGAGCCGAATACTTTGGTCAGGGATCAATGCCCCTGTTCTAACTTTATCATAATGTGTTTATCCAGGTTCTGATTCTTGGGTTGCTCCCCCAGATTGCCTGCTCCTGACAGTCATCAGCCAAAAACCTTCCCACCCTTGTCGAGGGAAGGGAAAAAGACTGATTCCTGTGTACAGACTAAGTTCTCTTGGTCCCCCGCGGATTTCAGCAAGGTGCTTATCGTTGTCACCAGACGATCTTCCACTATCGTAGTTAGTTTACAGAGTGACGAGTTTCAACTTCAACCAAGGTCATGGTAAATTCACTCAGCGGGGGCGGCTCAAAGTTTCCCCATTCCTCTGTTTTTCCTCTTGAGCGAGAATTGCGTATCACCCGAGTCACCATCTGCCGTGCTGCCACCCTGGTAAGGAAGGATCTCAGGACGGGTAGAAAGCAACAAAATATTAATCCCAGAATGATTATTGTTGTGATTGCTACAGCTCCAGCCTTGGCAAACCATGCCCCCCATCTTCCGAACATTCTATCCAGCCAACTCCATACCCCCTGTCCAAACCCAGCATTTTCTTTCATTTCTTTCGCAAGATTCTTTAACTTATTCATGGCTTGTGTAAATGACCCCTCTGGACTAGTGTTATTAGGGATAAATGTGCAACACTGATCCCCAAACATAACACACACACCTCCTTTTTCTGCCAGGAGCCAATCTAATGCCTGTCGATTTTGCCACGCCATTTTGCTGGTCGCATCCAACTGCTCTCCCAAGGCCTCCAGGGCAGCATTTGAATAATTAATAAACCTCTGCTGATTATAATAGATGTAATTGATCCACTCAGTATTCTTGTTGGGTGTGATCCAAAAAAAGATGGATTCAAACCCTGCGGCTATTTCGCTTCTAGCTTTGAACTCATTCGGGATGCCTCGGGGCTGTCCGATTGCGTCCATTTGTACGTTAGGGTCAAGGGTATATGCCCTCTTAACTCTTTGTGATTTAGTTCCGTTTTCCACCGGCAGTATCACAGTGCTCTGGGCCAGCATAACTCGGGCACATAGTCCCGTCCAATTCAGTGGTAATCGAGCCAGCAGCCCTTTTTCCGGGCCACAAAGCCACCAGAGATCGGCCAGTTGATTTACTTGATATTCTAGTACATAAGGAGAGGGTGGCGTTCCCCCTGTCCGGGCGGGAACAGCAGGGTTGAGCAGACCACGGATGTCGGATATATCCCAAATCCTTTCACACTGTCCTGTGTAGTTTCCCAAACTACTTCCCGTGCTGCCTTCCCTCCAATAGCAATCTTGGATTTGTAAATTGGGCTCCACCCTCCATTCCTCTGGGGCCGCGTCCATTGCCGTCTTTGGCCATATTGGACAATCGTGGGCCACATGGTAGGTGCGCTTTTTTACCCCAGCACGCAGGATACATTCGAATGGACACCTCGGCATTTTCCCCTTACAAAGGTTATCACACGCGGATCCTGAACAGTTTATCGTCTCATACGTGTATGTCTGATTCTTATGCGTATATGTCTGTGTGTATGTGTTATATGTACGGCAATTTTCCTTTTTCCATTTTAGCAGCATGGTCCAACAGTCTCCTGATCCCCACGGTATATCAGTTACTTGGGTGCGTGGTCTTTCTGCCGCACATATCACACAGTCTTTCCCATCACTGTTTTTCTTACCAGTATACTCAGCCCATTTCCACCAGATGTTTTTCTGTGCTTTCTCCCAAATAGTATCTGTGCTCACTGATCGTTTACGTCTTTCTTGTCTTAATACTCCACCTTCCTGATTCTGCACCCTTATGTCCTCTGCATCCCACTTTCCTTTGTCACGGGTCAATGAAGTCCTCAAAGGAAATAGTTTCCAAGTCCCAGGTGGGGAACGAGGCCCCCTCCCTGTTCTCACCTCCCCCGGCACCTTGACTAACAGGCCCAGGCTGGGCATTTGTATCATCAGCCAGCTCATGCACAGAACTACTTTCATCATCCTCTACTCTTTCTGTTCTACTTTGGCTCTGTTCCTCCTCCCCACGATTCTCCCCGTGTAGTTCTATCTCTTCCTCGCTGCTACTTCTATCCGCACTGCCACTGTCTTCAATCTCCCTTCTCTCCCCTACCCCTGTTATCGTTCTGGTACAATGGTTCAAGTGATACCACAGTGTACTGCCTTCTACTTGCAACGCCGTGGGAGACACTTTGGTGACTTCAAACGGTCCTTCTCGTCTCGGTTCGTTCCAACGTCTCCGGAACTTCCTGATGTATACTTGATCTCCAAGTTTGATCTGGTGTTCCGTTGCAGGGCTCTCCTCCTCCTTGGCCTTTTCCTGTTCAAATATAGTTCTATGTATAATAGTTAATTGTTGTACATACTCCCTTGCGTCCTGCTCTAAACATTCCAGCGCGGGGCCCCCTGCTCCCCTGATCTTTGGCACCGGCATTACTCTTCCTGTCATCATTTCATGTGGGCTCAAATGTGTGATTCTGTTTTCCTGACTCCTGTATTGCATTAGAGCCAATGGCAGAGCATCCATCCAGTTTTTCCCTGTCTCGCTGCAAATTTTGCTTATTTTAGCCTTAAGGGTCCCGTTTGCTCTCTCCACCATTCCTTGGGATTGAGGATGATACACACATCCAAACTTCTGCTTTATTCGGAGCGCTGAGAGCGTCTCTCTCAGTGCCCTTCCTATAAAAGCAGATCCATTATCTGAACTTAATTGCATGGGTATGCCAAATCTTGGGATAATTTCTTTTGACAGGAAGTTAATCACCGTTCCAGATCCTTGATCTTTGGATGGTGTTGCTTCTATCCATCTGCTGAATCTATCAATAATCACTAGCATGTATCTTTTCCCCCTCACCACCTTTCCCATATCCACATAGTCCATGCATAGATGTTTAAATGGTCCTTCGGGAATGGGTATATGCCCTATCGGGGCAGTAATGCCCTTCCTGATATTATTCTGAGCACACACCTCACACTGACTTAGTATGTAGTCAATTGAGTTTTGCAGGTATGGTGACCAGAATCCTTCCTTCTTGATCTTTCTAGCCACCTCTCCTCTTGCACAGTGGTCCACTCCATGTGCTTCGCTGATTAGTATGGTTAGTAATGATGTGGGTGCTATGACCAATCCCTCCCCATTTCTCCATATTTTGTCATGTTGTCCCTGTATTGCTCCTCTATCTTTCCACATTGTTTTTTCAGCTACAGGGGCTTCCTCCTGTAACTGTGCCACATCGTCTAATGTGATTTGAGGTTCGATATTCCCCACACCTGGCCCTGGGTGTGGCCTTGCTATTTCTACTGGGGCTATCGTAGCCTCAATGCATCCTGACGCTTCTTTAGCTGCCTTGTCGGCTTTGGTGTTTACCTGTGTGATGCTATCCGTTCCCTTTTTATGCGCCTGACACTTAATTATGGCTAATTCCCTTGGACCCATCATGGCCCTTATTAAAGCCCTGATTTGACCTTCGTGGTGTATTGGTCCTCCTCCACTTTTCATAAATCCCCTTTGCTTCCATATTGCCCCAAACAGGTGGCAGACCCCGTGGGCATAGGCCGAATCAGTATAAATTTCCACCGCTTCCCCGTTTGCTAACTCGCATGCTCTGGTCAGTGCTTCAAGCTCCGCTAACTGGGCTGAGCATGGCTGCTCACATTCTTTTGCCTCTATTACCTCAAATGATTCCCCTCTCTGTTCAACTACTGCATAGCCAGCATGATTTCCCCTATGATCCCTATAACACGAACCATCAACGTACAACGTCCTCTTCTCTTTTGTGCTTAATCTATCTGCCTTCAAGTCTTTCCTCAGTTTCATAAACACTCTTGTCTCTTTTACACACTCATGCTCCTCTCCCTCATGTGGTAATGGCATATAGTCAGCTGGGTTGGCCCTATTACACTTCACTATCGTAATGTCCGGGAATGTGGTCAGCATTTGAAAATGATGAATTCTAGCCGGCGTCAGAACAAACTTCCCTTTTTCAATCAATTCAGCTACCTTATGGTACACATGTATGTTTATCGGATATCCCATTGTGACTGTAGCTGCCTTTTCGTACGCCCACCAAGCTGCTGCCAGGCCTTGATAGCACGGAGGATATCCCATTGCTACGTCGTCTAGCTTGGTACTGTAATATGCTACAGCCTGCCTTCGTCTACCCTTGCAATTTTCCTGCGTTAACACTGCTGTAGCAAATCCGGCTTCTCTGTTACTCACAAATAAGTCAAAGGGTTTGTCATAGGTCGGTAAAGCCAATGCTGGTGCCTGTGCCATCTCTTTCTTTATATTCTCAAATGCGTCTGAAGCATCTTTATCCCATCTTAGTTTGGTTCTTAATTCTTCGCACCCTGCCTCCTTCATTACCTTTCGTAGTGCCTGCGTTTTTTCCGCATAGCTTTCCACCCATTCTGAACTGAATCCTGTCATTCCCAAAAATGTCATCATTTGTCCCACCGTCTGTGGTTTCGGAACTTTTAGTACAGCTTCTATCTGCTGAGAAGCTATCCCCTTCTGCCCTGCTGATATTTCTCTTCCCAAGTACTCTACTTGTTTCTGGCACAGCTGCAGCTTTTTCCTGGATACTTTATGGCCCCCTTCTGCTAGTCTTTCCAATAGTTTTAAACTATCCTTCCTGCATTGTTCTTGTGTTTCTGTGCATAATAATAAATCATCCACATATTGTATCAGTGTTCCTTCCAACTGCACTCCTTTTAAATCTGCTCTCAACACCTGATTGAATACATGTGGGGAGTGTTTAAATCCTTGGGGCATCCTATTGTATGTGTATTGTTTCCCTTCGAACGTAAATGCAAAGAGATACTGACTTTCTTGAGCTAACGGCACACTAAAAAATGCCGAACATAGGTCTATCACAGTAAACCATCTACTTTCAGGTGGTATATTTGTCAACAAGGTGTAAGGGTTTGGAACCTCTACTGGCATATCTTCCACTACCTCATTAATTGCTCTGAGGTCATGCACCAATCTCCATTTTTCTCCGTCCGCCTTCTTTACTGGTAGCAGCGGTGTATTACACCTGCTCCGGGTTTCTTTTAATACCCCTGCTTCTATCAATCCCTTAATCGTTTCTCTAATTCCTTCAATTGCTTCTGTCTTGATTGGGTATTGCGGCCTATAAGGCCCCTGGCGTCCTGTCTTTAATCTGACTTCAACTGGATTAGCGGTTTTGACCCTCCCTACATCCGTGTCCTGTCTGGACCACAACTCCTGCGGGAGGGAGTTCAAATCCTGCTCTAAACTCTCTCTCCACTCCAGTTCCTGTTTCTCAATTTGCACTCCTATTGTTATTTGCTTTGGTTTCCCAAGCATCTTAACATCCAAAATTATTTTCATCATTTGTCCATCGCTGGACGTCCAAATATCTACATTGTCTGTCTGGACAAATTCTAAGTCTTGTGCTCTCAACACCATTGGACCTAGGTCTTTTGATCTATATCCCGGATTCACTTTCAATGTGACATGTGGCTCCGCTCCAGATACAGAGAACCATTTGTCAACCCATTCGTTCCTAACGATTGTGAGGGCCGCCCCCTCTAGTCCGATTAAAATACTTCCTGACTTTATTTCCTGTTCTCGTCCCGCCTCCCTTTCCCATTTCTCCTGTACCTCAGGTTCCTGCTTTTCATCAAATATCATTGTACTGTGTAATTCTGTTCTTGGCCATTTGGCTTGTGGAACCCAGGCGTCTATAAGTTTTCCCCAAACTTCCCATATCTGTTTTTTAACTTGTTCCTCTATCTCTCCCAACCAATATACATTAACCCTTTCTTTTCCTGGTATTTCAAGTGGATACATTCCCATCAAATCAATTCCTTGTTCAGTGCATTCTAATTTCAGTCCTAGACCTAGGATTGCATCCCTTCCCAATAGATTTAAAGGAGTTTTATCACATACTAAAATAGGTACATGGGTAGTCTTATTTCCAATGGTAACAGGCACCGGCGTCGTCATTCGAGCTAATGTTACTTTTCCCGAGAACCCCACAGTTTTTACAAACTGGTTTGACAATGGTAAGTGATCCGCATATTTCGTTTGTATGCACGTACATGTGGCGCCGGTGTCTATCATCATGGGGACCTCGATCCCTCCTACTCTAACGTTAACTATAGGTTCCTGCTCTGCGGTTTCTGTTATTTGTACGTACTGTCCTACCATTTTGGGGTTCTCTGGGCCTCCCTATGGGGAACTCTGATGGTTTACCGGCCCTTGAAACATCGGGATGCTGTTCGGCGACACTTGGATCAGTTGCTGGCCTGTCTGCTGCTGGTTTTCTCCCTGCCTGTGGGAATTCCGCGGGCAATTCCTTTTTATGTGCCCTGCCTCCCCGCACCCCCAACACACACCTGAAGGGCCAGGCAATGGTCCCTGTCTCGGAGTCTGATGATTAACCTGTCGCTGTCCTCTCTGATTCTGATAGGGTGGCCTACCACCTCCCTGTCCTTTCCCATTTCTATTCCAGTCAGTCTGACTTTGCAGGGCGTATGGGTTTTGATAATTTAGGCCATAGGCTTCTGGGTTCATGGACAGTGGGAAGGCAGAAATGTTATAGGTTATGATGGGCCGGCCTCCATCTCCGCTCCCCCCTTCTATTGGTGCAGGTATTTCCTCTGACTTTTGCTCCACCATCATCGGTGCTATTTTTCTGGGTACGAGATCCTCTTTTGCCTTTATCTTATCCTTGCTTTTGATCTCCTCCAATTGTGCCTGAAGGAGTTTACGTTGTATCTCCTTCAGCTGTTTGTCTGCATTCTTTTCATCTTTGCGATGTCTTTCTACTGCATGGGCAACATAATCCACAAACTCTCGGTAGTTTTTTGAGTCCAAGCCCACTACTTCCTCCAGTCTTGTCTTAGCTGAGACTGGCAAGCCCTCTAGGATTGCAGCCCGGAACATGGAGTTGGTCAGCGGGTCTATTAGAATGTCCCTTTCCGTGTCCCTTCTCCATCTTTTTAACTGCTTTTCCACATACACAGCTGCATTCTCCTCCTCACCCAATGGCTCTCCCCTTAGGGTTTTTACATCCATTCGGTTGGGGTATATATCCCGCAGTGCCTGCCAGATGTCGTGGCGATACGGGTCCATGAGTGTCCCATCTACCTCTGGGTCATAAGCTGCGGTCGGGATGCCAGCACGCCTCATTACTTCCGCCATTTGGTCCATTCCTAGCACCTTTGTCAGGAGAGCTTTGATGTCGCCCAATGCCATCCTTTTTCCCACCATTCCTGTCTCCAACTGTCCAATCCACCTTCCAGCTCCATCCAAAATACTGGGTAATTCATTAATTAGACTAGGCAAATCCTGACCTGACCAAGGGATATACTGCAGTCTGCCACCCTTCAGAATCACCGGGAGCATCCTTTTCTCTCTCCTATCCTCAGCTGGAAACTTCACAGGTTTGTGTTTGTTCCGCGTTGATTTTCTTTGTTCCCCTAACACTGATTGTCCCCCTTCGTCTTCACTACTTTCTTCTGTCTCTCCTTCCATCTTTCCCTCTATTCTATTTTTCTCTGGGTGCTTCCACATCCATGTTTTCCCCAATCTTCGTCTGTCTGCCCCGTTGTGCACTCCCCAGCATATTTCCTCCATGCTCCTTTCTCTTTCTTTTTCCTCTCTGTTCACTCCGACTCTCTTTCCTTCTATTTTTCCCTGTGATGTCTCACTTCCATACTCGGAGGGATCATCTTCTGTTCTCCCCTCATATTCTTTTCTAACATTCTTTCCTTTCCCTTCTCGTTCCTTATCCACTTTCATTACCTCCTTTGCCCATTTCAAAAGTTCTACCACATTTACTTCTTCCTCCAACTCCTTTCTCCTTTGGCTCAGCCCATCCAAATCCTCTTCCGTTTTCCTAGCCGCTTCTTCTATGCCTTGTCTCTTTTCTCTCTCCCTCTGTGCCCATTCCTCCTTCGTCATTTGTTCTATGTTATATTCTCCCTCAAAATTCATTGTGCCTGATATAACTGGGTACAGTCCCGTAGAGCTCTGTTCCCCTAAGTATGGGGGCGGGGCTACGTTTGGATCTTCCAATTCTGCTTTTTCCTGAAGTTGCACTGGCATCTGCATCCTACCTCCCCTCCATACCTTTCTTCTCTCTTTCCCCTCTCGTTCGAATAGTGCTAGTATCTCTAACTCCTTTTCTCGCTTCTCCCTTCTTTTGCTCGACCTATCCTTAATTTTATAGTTCTTTATCATTCCCTTCTGGTCCCCACACCTCTCTATGTCCCATGTGCCTTCCTCCGGCCACTGTGTATTGGTCTTACTTGTTCTTTTGGCCCATTTTTTAGAGACGTGTTCTATATCTCCCCTGAGGGCTGGGAACTTATCCCCTAATATTTCCACTGGTGTTTTAACTTTGTGTGCCATTACTCGTCTTTTCGGACTACTGTCACAATTTTTATCACTTAATCTGTCAGAGTTAGGTATCACAGTGATTATTACTCGCTGTATTGCTTTTCCGTGCTCAGTCCCCTGTTTACCTTTCCTTTGGGTTTCCCTTGCCAATATCTGTAACTCTAACCGGGGTCCCGATATCCACTTCCCCGTAGTCCCCTGTCCCGGCACTATCTTCCTCTCCCGGGCTATAGGGTAGTAGGTTTTCACTTGCTCGTCTATGTGTATAGAAACCCTGTATCGGTCAGATTCCTTTATTAATTTCTCTAGAGTTTCCAATTTTATTTCGTCTATCCAATTCCTATCGGCTATTCCTTCCCAGTTTACATACGGCCACTCATTCTTTATCTCCTCTAAGTTAGTTATATGTGTAATCTTTTTCCAATCCAGTGTTGCTTCCGTTTTTGTTATTATCCTTTTTAATCCCCTGACTTTTTCTTCTCAACCGGTTGTACCAATCTCGCCACTAGGCGGTTTTGTCAGTGTAATCTTTCCAAGTTGTTAGTTATTACCCTACCTGTGTTCCGACTCTCCCTCTTATTTCTGTCCTCCACGCCGCTACCTCAGACCAGTTTGTTCAAATTGGTCGTTTACTTCCTCTATTCTAGCTGCTAATCCCCTTCTCTGGGTTAGATTCCACTCCTGTGCTTTTGACTACCGTATTAGGTCAGAGAGCGATCTCTCACTGATCTCTCTCCCTCTCGGTTGACGTCCCTTACCCGAGGCCCTGGGTAGGTTTGGACTGGCAGATTTTCCCACACTTACTCTCTTCTGGGCAAGTCGTAACCTGAAAACCCGCTCCAAACCGCTTGACTTAACCTAATTGCATTACTTTAGCGTTCGGCCTTTTTCCCGTCTCACTTTTTACCCATTCACAGACAATACAGTATTCTCAGCGCGCTTTTGCATGCAAAGCTCTACTCTTCAGATCAGGCTCAGTCTCTCAAAATATTTTACACAATTTAGTTTTACCTTTGCAGGATATCTTTTGGGTTGGGGAGATCCAGGACCAGCAGAGAGCCGGGTGCGCCGAGCCTCGAGATCCCTTTTCCGACAACAAGGATTTACATGCAATACAAATCTGCTCACCTTGCTGTCAGAATGCCGGCTTTGGGATGTCCAGCCCCGGTCGGACCTCCGCCTCCGCCACTCCTTCCAGATGCTTTTCTGGGCGATCTCTCACCAACCCTGCTCGCAGCGCCAATTTTGTCGTGGTTCCCCAGGACGACAATTCGTTTACACCGATTAAAACAGAGAGTCTGAGCAGCAATCTTCCAAGCAGTAGACTTTATTCACCTAGCACAAGAGAATAAAATCGGGATGTCCGGAACAATCCGATGAGCCCTCAGGCTTACAGTCTTTTTATGTGCATTTCAGCTCCGTATCTCAAGATTCTTATCTTTATTATCTTACTTTACAGCCGGACCTTGCTTTGGCCACCATTGTTTTTAGTTGACTTTTATCTGTCTTATTCAAGATTGGTCGCTTCCTTTTTCCTCTCTTTGTCTCTTAAACCATGGTGGTTATAACTCTTGCCCTTATCTACACTTCTCTACTTGTGCAACAATCGTGGTTTAGCTGACTTAGGCCGAATGTGTGGAAACACCTGCTCACTTTATTCTCTCTTTTTTATTATGGTCAACTACTAAAGTGAGCCACTGAGCAGTATTCATTGTTCCCCCAAGTGACTATTGTTTGCCTTCGTTAATTAGTGACTGCTATACTACTTTTCTGGGTCTTCTGCTTTGATCATATCAACTATACTTGATTACATTAGGTCATCTATTCTATGTTTGATTACGTTAGGTCACACGAGGTTACTCTAAATTACATTAGGTTACATAGGTTACATACCCATTTCACTACTCACCTAAATCTGCTTTATCATTTCACTAAAACCTATGATTCTGAATTCCATACCTAGCTCATACAATATCCAGTACAAATTCCCAACATTTGATGGGACAGTGTCAACGTGGAGAAGTTATTCCATCCCCATTGTAAATATGGAGAGAATATTCTTCAAGTTCATATCCAGTGTGTTTTAAATGTGATGAATTTCTGCTTCTATCACCTTTTCAGACAGTGAGTTCCAGACCCTCACCATCCTCTGGGTGAAAAAATTACTCTTCAATTCCCCTCTAATCCTTGGATGGCTCCTGCTGGGTTTTGGATTTTAATGCCCAGTTTCTGAATAAGCTGATGCAGGAAAGCATAAGGAAGGTGGGGAATGTTTAAGACCCAGAAGACGGGTGAAGAGATCAAAGGCTTTTACACAATTAAAGAGCTTCAAGGCCAACGATGTTGCAGGGCACCGATCTGACAGTGAAAGATCAGGTGAGGCTTAGGAAAGATTAGGTAACGGGGCACATGGAGGACCAGGGTTTGACTCCTGGCCCTGGGTCACTGTCCGTGTGGAGTTTGCACATTCTCCCCGTGTCTGCATGGGTTTCTCTCCCACAACCCAAAGACAGGTTAGGTGGATTAGCCACACTAAATTGCCCCTTGGGAAAAAGTAATTGGGTACTCTTAAATTTATTTTTTAATAAAGGAAAGGTTGGGTGAGATAGGTTTTCCACTCGGGGTTTGATCGAAGGACTCGGGGGACGGCAGGTGTTCGCGGTATTGGTGGGCAAGAGGGTGAGCTTTCAGATGGAGAAGGTGGTGGTACACCAGAGGGGCAGGAACGTGATAGTGACAGGGACACTAGAGGGGAGGTTGGTGGCACGAACTGGGATGATGTGGAGTTTGTGAAATGGGTGCCAGGTGCCATCCCTGATTTGGATATTGAAGAGTTAATAGTGGGGGAGGGGATTGGAATATGGTGCAGGAACCGAAGGTGGACAGGTCTCAGCCTCGCTCGCTGGCCCAGTCAGATGGCTGTGCTCATGAGGGAGATGGGAGGAGTGGATCCGTGGAGGTTCTTACAACTGAGGAATGGGAGTATTCCTTTTTGTCCCTAGTACACAAAGTGTACTCGATAGACTTTTCCATGCTGGAGAAGGTGCAATTGGCTGGGGTTAGGAGGTTGGAGTCGTCAGCAACAATTATTTTGGATCACGCTCCACATTGGTTGGATGTGGTTTTGGAAAAGGGGATGGCCCAGAGGCCAGGGTGGAGAATGGACGTGGGACTTTTCGCGGACCAGCGGTTTTGTGACAAGATCGGGAAGGTTATAGAGGAATATGTGGGGTTTAATTGCACGGGGGAGGTTTCACAGCCGGTGGTTAGCGAGGCTCTGAAGACAGTGCTGAGGGGGAAAGTGATTTCATTCAAAGGTAAGGTGGAGAAGGAGGGGAGAGAAGAGTGCCAAAAACTGATAGAGGAGATTTTGGAGGTGGTGGGGAGGTAAGCGGGGGACCTGGATCTGGGTTTCTTAGCCAAGAGGAAGGAGTTGCAGGCGAGGCTTGACCAGTTGTCCACAGGGAGAGTGGTGCATCATTTGAGATGCGTGAGGGGGTGGTTAACGAGCATGGGGAGAAGGCCGGCCGGTCAGCTCCGGAGGGAAGCAGCGGCGAGGGAGATAGTTCAGGTACGGGACAAGATGGGGAAGCTGTTGGTGGACCTGGAGCAGATCAATAAAGTATTCGAGGAGTTTTATAAGGATCTATATAGGTCAGAGCCACCAAGAGAGGAGCGGGGGATGGGGGAGTTCCAGGACGGGTTGGAGTATCCGAGGCTGGATGAGGGGCATAGAGCAGGCTTGGAGGGGCTGATGGGGGAGAAGGTGATGAAGGAGGTGATTGGGAGGATGCAGACAGGGAAGGCGATGGCGCCTGATGGGTTCCCAGTTGAATAATATAAGAAATTTAAGGATAAGTAGGCACTGCTGATGGTGGGAATGTTTTGAGGATGTGATAGGCAGGGGTGTCTTGCCGCAAACAATGGGGCAAGCTTCTATTTCACTGCTGCTCAAGAAGGATAAGGATCCAGTGGAGTGTGGGTCGTATATAGAATGTAGATGCCAAGGTATTGGCAGAGGTCCTAGCGTCAAGGTTGGAGGGATGTCTTCGAAGGTGATTGGTGAGGATCAGACTGGGTTTGCGAAAGGAAGGCAACCGTTCTTGAATGTGAGGAGATTGCTGAATGTGATCCTCTCTCTGGCAGAGGGAAAGGTGACAGAGATGGTGGTGGCACTGGACGCAGAGAAGGTGTTTGATCGGGTAGAGTGGAGTTACTTGTTGGTGGTATTGGAGAGATTTGGAATTAGGCCGAGGTTTGTGGCGTTGATGCGGCTGTTGTATAAGGAACCCATGGCAAGTGTTTGCACTAACTGCATGAACTCTGGGTACGTTGCACTGCACCAGGGTACGAGGCAAGGGTGCCCTATGTAATAATAATAATCGCTTATTGTCACATGTAAGCTTCAATGAAGTTACTGTGAAAAACCCCTAGTCTGTCACCCCTGTTGTTTGCATTGGCTATGGAGCCTTTGACCATTGTGGAATGGGATAGTGAGGTGGTGTGGAACATAGGGTATCCTTATATGCCAATGATCTTCTATTGTGTACATCTGTGGGGATAATGGAACAGAGATTTGGGATGCTCTCGGGGTATAATTTAAATTTTAGGCAAGAGCAAGTATTTTATGGTCTCCCGCTGGGAATAGGGGCGGGAATGGAGTGGAGGCGAGGGTGCCATTCCGAATGGCAGCAACCCACTTTAGGTACTTGGGGCACAGGTAGCCCAGGATTGCGGAGGGCTCCGAAAATATAATTTTACTAGTTTGGTAGGGAGGGTGAAATCCAATCTGTCAAGGAGTGACAACGTCCTGTCGTTGGCTGGCCGGGTGCAGGCAATGTAATGAATGTTTTGGCTCGATTCTTGTTTTTATTCCCGTGCCTGCCGGTCTTTTTGTCAGAGTCCTTTTCGGGGGGTGGACAAGTTGATATCTTCGTTCATCTAGGCGATGGGGGGCAGAATTAGGAGGGTAGTCCTGCAGAGAGGATGACAGGCAAGGGGTGGTGTGGCTCGGCCTCCCAAACTTGCTGTACTAATGGGCAGCGGATGCAGAGAAGGTGCAGGGTTGGAGCACGGCCAAGGCTTGGTGGGTTAAGATGGAGGTAGGCTCGTGTAGGAGATCGGAGTTGCGGGCTCTGGCTATGGAGCCGCTTCTGATGGATCCAGGAAGTGGTTGGTGAGTCCAGTGGTGGTGGCCACATGAAAGATTTGGAGGCAGTTCAGGCAAAATTTTAAGCTGGAGTCCGGGTCAGGAGGGATGCCAATTAGGGGAAATCATGGGTTTGAGCTCGGGAGGATGGACGCAAGGTTCCGGGAATGGGATGAAAGAGGGATCAAGCAAATTAAGGATTTATTCCTTTTAAAAAAAAAAAAATTTAGAGTATCTGATTCATTCATTCCAATTAAGGGGCAATTTAACGTGGCCAATCCACCTACCCTGCACATTTTTGGGTTGTGGGGGTGAAACCCACGTAGACACTGGGAGAATGTGCAAACTCCACACGGATAGTGACCAGAGCCGGGATCGAACCTGGGACCTCGGTGCCGTGAGCAGCAGTGCTAACCACCGTGCCACTGCGCTGCCAGAAGGATTTGTTCCTTGAGGGGGTGATTCGCAAGCCTGGAGGAGTTGGGAGAGAATAATGGGTTGGCGCAGGGGAAAGCGTTTATGTAGCTGCAGGTTTGGGATTTCGCAAGAAAAGTTTTCCCGATCTTCCCGATAGTGCCAGCCCATTCGTTGCTGGAGGTGGTGCAGTCAGTGGGTGGGCTGGAGAACGGGATTATTATGGAAGGATTCTGGAGGACAGGGTATCTATGGAGATGATTAAGACAATGTGGGAGGACAAGCTCAGGGGGGGGGGCGATGGAAGAGGGAATGTGCTGTGAGGTGCTGCGGAGGGTGGAAGCCTCGACCTAGTGTGCGAAGCTGGGGCTGATGCAGCTGAACGTCGTACATAGGGCACAACTCACAAAATCAAGGATGTGCCATCTGTTCAAGGGGGTGGGGGGTGCCTGTGTGTGATAATGGGAGGGGCTCCATGAACCATGTCCATATATTTTGGTCCTGCCCAAAGTTGTAGAGGTTTTGGAGGATGGTATTTAGCACAATCACAGGGGTTTTGAAATGAAAATCACTTAGAGTCACAAGTAGGCTTCAATGAAGTTACTGTGAAAAAAGCCCCTAGTCGCCACATTCCGGCGCCTGTTCGGGGAGGCTGTTACGGGAATTGAACCATGCTGCTGGCCTGCCTTGGTCTGCTTTCAAAGCCAGCAATTTAGCCCTGTGCTAAACAGCCCCTGTATATGGATTTGCATATGGATGTGGAGCCCAGTCCCCGAGAAGCCATATTCGGGGTGTCATAGATTATCATAGAATTTACAGTGCAGAAGGAGGCCATTCGGCCCATCGAGTCTGCACCGGCTCTTGGAAAGAGCACCCTACCCAAGGTCAACACCGCCACCCTATCCCCATAACCCAGTAACCCCACCCAACACTAAGGGCAATTTTGGACACTAAGGGCAATTTATCATGGCCAATCCACCTAACCCGCACATCTTTGGACAGTGGGAGGAAACTGGAGCACCCGGAGGAAACCCACGCACACACTGGGAGGATGTGCAGACTCCGCACAGACAGTGACCCAAGCCAGAATCGAACCTGGGACCCTGGAGCTGTGAAGCAAGTGTGCTATCCACAAGGCTACCGTGCTGCCCACTGGAGTCAGACCGGCCCGAGTTGCAGGCAGGTGGGGACGGATGTTTTAGTCTTCGCCTCGCTGATCGCTTGTAGGCGGGTCCTGTTGGGGTAGAGGTCAGTCTCTCCACCCTGTTCCGCAGCGTGGCGGGGGGACCTGCTGGGGCTTTTGACCCTGGAAAAGGTGGGGCGCGATTCTCCGAGCCCCGCGCTGGGCCGGAGAATCGCTGCAACCGCGCCGCCACGCGATTCTTCAAGGTGCGGAGAATCGGCACCATTTGCGCTGGCACATTTGACGCGGGGCCGGCATCGGCGGAGCCGCCGATCCTCCAGGCCGAGCAGCCGCGCGGATACGACAGAGTCCCGCCGGCGCCGTTCACCCCTGGTCGCTGCCGGCGGGAACTCTGAGCGAAGAGTCGGAGGGGGGGGGGGGCCTGTGGGGCGGGGGAAAGCGCTTCTTCACAGGGTGTGGCCTCCAATGGGGTCTGGCCCACGATCGGGGCCCACCGATGTCACTTTGAAAGCCTCCGAGGGTGACCTCTGGTTCTAGGTTTTCCTACAAGTGTGAGGCATGATCAATTTGGCTAGAGACGAAGTTGAATTCAAACTGAGGCTTTATTAGTATCTGAAGTGTGGCCTCCTACAGTAGCTGATGAAATGGCTGCGAGCTGAAGGCCACGCATATTTATAACCCGGCTCCTGGGCGGAGCTAGCATGCAGGGGCCCAGGTGAACCTGCAATGCAGGTTCTACCGTACAACCCTTAATATAGGAACACTGTGGTTTACCACAAAGTGGAAACATCCTCTCCTCGTCCACTCTATCCGTGCCTCGCAGTAACCTGTATGTTTCAATAAGATCCCCCTTCATCCTTCTAAACTCCAATGAGTAAAGACCCAGAGTCCTCAACCGTTCTCATACGACAAGCTGTTCATTGCACAGATCATTCTTGTGAACCTCCAAGGCCAGCACATACTTCCTTAGATACGGGGCCCAAAACTCCTCACAATACTCCAAATGGGGTCTGACCAGAGCCTTATACAGCCTCAGAAGTACATCCCTGGTCTTATATTCTGAACCTGCACGTTAACCTTAAGAGAATGGTGAACAAGGACTCCCAAGTCCCTTTGTGCTTCTGATTTCCTAAGCATTTCCCCATTTAGAAAATAGTCTGTGCCTAAATTCCTCCTTCCAAAGTGCATAACCTCACACTTTTCCACTTTGTATTTCATCTGGGACTTCATTGCACACTTTCCTAGCTTGTCCAAATATCTTTTGCAGCCCCCTTGTATCATCAATACTGCCTTTCCCTCTGGAGATCTTTTTATCATCTGCAAACTTCGCAACAGTGCCTTCAGTTTTTTCTTCCAGAACATCAGAAAGCTATTCCCATACGAGAAATCTCTGTCAAACGTTTCCCGGGAGGAACTGAGACAGCAGCTGCAATAAGTGAGGTTTTATTACTTTATCAGAGTTACAAAGCTAGAGCTCAGAATGTGGACAGGGACAAAGCCCTAATCCAGCTCCTTGCCTGCTTAAAAACCAATTCATGGTCCCCACAAGAGAGACATACCAGATCCAGGCATTACATCTGACCTTACGCTCATCTTAGCCAATATTGGCAAGTTTAAATCCCCACCTGATCTGATGCTCAAAGTCGCCTGTTTCCCCGGTCAGTTTTCCAAGTTTCAGAAGACTCCTGTTACTGCAGAAATATTTGGATTGGCTGTGAGAGACGCCAATCAGAGAGCCCACCCACTCTGCCCATTTTCTCCTCTTCCTCTACCACAGCTGCTTCACTTCCTGTAGGGACTCCAAACCAAGTCAGGAGATGGTGAGTGAAGGAGCAGAATTTAGAAGAATTACATTGCACAATATCCACACTAATGTTCAGGCAGTCTGACTATCCTGTGGGTAATCAGGTGTGGAAATGTCCCTTATGCTGTGTGAGAAGATCCAGCTCAGAGACCTGTTTACTCGGTGCTTTGTGCTGAGCTGTTTGATTGGCTGAGTGTTGGATACTGAGGGTGTTTATTGGAAGCATTTCCCTTCTGATTTACAAGCTGAGTTTTGTTGCTGGACCATTGCTGAATATGGGAAGCTGAGGTGTTATTACCTGGGAGGGGCAGACATACAATTATTGAAATACCTTCTAATGTCTTCTTTAAAGATTTTACCTGAAGCCCTCTGCATTTCCCAAAAGCTTGGGCTTGGATTTGATCATTTTGCCCATTGTGCCTGAGAGCTGAATTTGGGATGTGCAGTCTGAGTGAGTGCAGTGTATCTAATTTCCCAGGATAAACCCTAACCCTACCCAGCGGACTTTCTTCAAATAATTTTGGAAAACAAAGGGAGAAATTTCAAAATCTCCATTGAATTAGCATTTCTCCCTTGAGGATAAAATTGGCCTTTGCCAGCACAAGCCGAGGTCACAATACGTTGATAGCATGTTTTATTCTTTGGCGATCACTCGCTAATGAGTATGAGTGTCCACCTGAGAAAGGTTGTGTTACATGGGTCCTTGCATGTCTGCTGAGCCCAATCCTAGAGCCTAATCTTCGACCACACACTTGGCAGGTATTTCTGGGAGGTGGGAATTAACTTTGGCCTCGAGATCACTGATATTCCTTTCTCAGTCATCTTTTCTTGATCTCCTCTTGCTGCCGGGTGTCCATGAAGAATTGTGTCCTTCAATCAGCAGGTTCCTCCAAGTAAGTCTCTTCTGAGCAAGGGTCTCCCAAGCATCAATGTTTATGTTGCATTTCTTGAGATAATCCTTCAGGGGTGCCTTTTAAGCACTTCTTTGTCGTTCATCCCTAGTTTTCCCTTGAGAAAGTGGTAGTGTGCTGCCTTCTTGAATCGCTGCAGTCTATGTGGTGTAGGTATACCCACAGTGCTCAATTTTACCCAGCGATAGTGAAGAAATGGCAATATGTTTCCAAATCTGCGGGAAGCTGTTTGCATTTCAAACCAGCAGATCCCACAAGGATTTGACTGATACCAATGCTGACTCAGATTGATGGACTCGGCTGGTGGCCAATGAACTGGCTCAGATTGCCAGTACTGATTGGTTCTGATTTCTCTGGGTGGTATATCTCACCCACAGTCCAAAGACCTGCAGGTTAGGTGGATTGGCCATGATAAATTGCCCTTGGTGTCCAAAAAGGTTAAGAGGAGTTATTGGGTTACGGGGATATGGTGGACCATTGTAATTGTGGAACAAGGAACGATCGTCTTCTGAAACACAATCATAGTCATCAGCCTACAAACATATCAGCCATGAAAGATAGAAATTTACACTGGAGACTCAAAGGGTCACTCACTCAACATATGGAAAGTAATTTAAAAGGTGAAAAAAATGTAATTGAATTAAGTTACCTCGCCGGTTTATTGAGCGCGGGCGAGGTTACCCACAGAACCAAAGAACAGAACCATATGGCTTAATATGAGTCGGTGCAGACTCGATGGGCCGAATGGCCTCCTTCTGCACTGTATGTTCTATGGTGGTGTGTCCAGAACCAGGAGTCACAGTCTGATGATATGTGGTACACCGTTTAGGACAGAGATGAGAAATTTCTTCATCCAGAGAGTGGTGAGCCTGTGAAATCCGTTACCACAGGAAGTAGTTGATGCCAAAACATTGCATGTTTTCAAGAAGCAGTTAGATATAGCACTGAGGGCGAAGTGGGTCTAACAATATAGTGGAAAAGTGGGATTAGGCGATGGAAATGGATGATCAGCATCATAATGAATGGCAGGGCAGGCTCGAAGGGCCTCCTATTTTTTTATGTTTCTGTGATGGCTGTCTTCAGCTCTTTCAAGTTTTCCTCCACTCCATTAGAATGGACATTTTGGAGAAGAAACTGTTGGATGTTCACTAGCATGCTTGGCTCTTGAAGCTGTTTGACATCAATCTTTTTTCTGAGCTATTTCTTCATCTTCCGCTGCTTCTGCTAGAGTTTGATTGACAGAGAGGAGAGGATGAACCGGCGGTCATCAGCATTGGCCATCGCTTTGGTGATAAGGGCATCCTTTTGGTCGCAGATGATGAAGATGTCACTCATGTGCCGGTGCTATGATTGTATATGGCGCTAGGAAGCCTGAACTTGTCTTTTTGGTGCTAAGTGTTCGTGATGACAAGCTGGTGCTCCACACATTTTGTGGGCAGGAGGACTCCTTCCTTTCCGATGGTTCTTTTTCAGAGTTGGGGGTCCTTTCCTACCCTGGCATTGAGGTCCTCAAGGAGGATGATCTTCCTTAGGAATGTTGGAATAAACAGTGTCCAGAGTGGAGTAGAGGTCTTCTTTGGACTCTTCATTAGCATCAAGGGTTGGGCAGAGGCACTCATGACTGTTGCTTGCTGGTTCTAGGCAAGTTGTTATCGGAGGGTCATGAGGCACCCGTTGATGTCGACGGAGCTACGAGAGTTGGTTGACGAGTTTGTTCTTGATTGCGATAAACATGGTAAACGATATTAACCATTTCCTAGTGTCCTCTGCCATGAGATAACCAATGTGGTAAAATGGTATCGACTGTTTTGTTATGCCTGGTGTAATTGTGGAACAAGGAACGATCGTCTTCTGAAACACAATCATAGTCATCAGCCTACAAACATATCAGCCATGAAAGATAGAAATTTACACTGGAGACTCAAAGGGTCACTCACTCAACATATGGAAAGTAATTTAAAAGGTGAAAAAAATGTAATTGAATTAAGTTACCTCGCCGGTTTATTGAGCGCGGGCGAGGTTACCCACAGAACCAAAGAACAGAACCAAAGAATCCTACAGTGCAGAAGGAAGCCATTCAGCCCAATGAGTCTGCAATGATCCGCTGATAGAGCACCCTGCCTAAGCCATCTACCCTCACACTATCCCACCTAACCTACACATCTTTGGACACAATTTAGCATGGCCAATCCATCTAACCTGCACAACTTTGCTCTGTGGGATGAAGCTGGAGCACCCGGAGGAAACCCACGCAGACTCAGGAAGCACGTGCAAACTCCACACACTCACCCAAGGTTGGAACTGAACCCAGGTCCCTGCCGCGGTAAGGCAGCAGTGCTCGCCATTGTGCTACATGTCTTTCTATCTGTGTGTTTGGGCAGTGTTGAATTTCTGTGTGAGTTTCAATGTGTTTTCTGCTCTAAATTGTCATTGGTGTGTGGAGTTTCAGCACTTTGAGTTACAGGCCTCGTGAGGATTGTGAGTTGGATTAAAGGATCCCATCAGGCCGACAGTATTGGCTAAATTTCCCATCATGCCACAGAGACCTCTCATAACTACATTTGTCTATTCTAACGCTATTAATGTATGTTTTAATATCAATCTTAATAAAACCCATGATGTGGAGATGCCGGCGTTGGACTGGGGTGAGCACAGTCTTACGACACCAGGTTAAAGTCCAACAGGTTTGTTTCAGATCACTGGCTTTTGGAGCACTGCTCCTTCCTCAGGTAAATGAACAAGTAGATTCCAGAAATATATATATATATATAGACAAAGTCAAAGATGCAAGAAAATGCTTTGAATGCGAGCATTTGGGCAGCATGGTAGCATAGTGGTTAGCACTATTGCTTCACAGCTCCAGGGTCCCAGGTTTGATTCCCGGCTTGGGTCTCTGTCTGTGCGGAGGCTGCACGTTCTCCCAGTGTGTGCGTGGGTTTCTTCCGGGTGCTCCGGTTTCCTCCCACAGTCCAAAGATGTGCAGGTTAGGTGGATTGGCTGTGATAAATTGTCCTTAGTGTCCAAAATTGCCCTTATTATAGTTTATTATAGAATTTACAGTGCAAAGGAGGCCATTCGGCCCATCGAGTCTGCACCGGCTCCCGGAAAGAGCACCCTACCCAAGGTCAACATCTCCACCCTATCCCCATAACCCAGTAACCCCACCCAACACTAAGGGCAATTTTGGACACTAAGGACAATTTTATCATGGCCAATCCACCTAACCTGCACATCTTTGGACTGTGGGAGGAAACCGGAGCACCCGGAGGAAACCCACGCACACACGGGGAGGATGTGCAGACTCTGCACAGACAGTGACCCAAGCCAGAATCGAACCTGTGACCCTGGAGCTGTGAAGCAATTGTGCTATCCACAATGCTACCGTGCTGCCCCACGGGTTACTGTTGGGTGGGGTAACTGGGTTACGGGGATAGGGTGGAGGTGTGGGCTTGGGTAGGGTGCTCTTTCTAAGAGCCGGTGCAGACCCGATGGGCCGAATGGCTTCCTTCTGCACTGTAAATTCTGTGATTAGCAGGTAATTAAATCTTTACAGATCCAGAGAGAGGGGTAATCCCAGGTTAAAGAGGTGTGAATTGGCTCAAGGCAGGACAGTTGGTAGGATTTCGCAAGCCCAGGCCAGATGGTAGGGGGTGAATGTAATGCGACATGAATCCAAGGTCCTGATTGAGGCCGCAATCATGTGTGCGGAACTTGGCGATAAGATTTTGTTCGGCGATTCTGCATTGTCACGCGTCCTGAAGGCCGCCTTGGAGAACGCTTACCCGGAGATCAGAGGCTGAATGCCCTTGACTGCTGAAGTGTTCCCCGACTGGAAGGGAACATTCCTGCCTGGCGATTGTCGTGCAATGTCCATTCATCCGTTGTCACAGCGTCTGCATGGTCTTGCCAATGTACCATGCTTCAGGACATCCTTTCCAGCAGCGTATGAGGGAGACGACGTTGGCCGAGTCGCACGAGTATGTACCGCGTACCTGGTGGGTGGTGTTCTCACGTGTAATGGTGGTACCCATGTGATGATCTGACACGTCTTGCAGAGATTGCCATGGCAGGGTTGTGTGGTGTCGTGGTCACTGTTCTGAAGGCTGGGTAGTTTACTGCAAATAATGGTTTGCTTGAGATTACACGGTTGTTTGAAGGCAAGTAATGGGGGATGCGGGGATGACCGTGGCAAGATGTTCATCTTCATCGATGACGTGTTGAAGGCTGCGAAGAAGATAGCGTAGTTTCTCTGCTCCGGGTAAATACTGGACGACGAAGGGTACTCTGTCGGTTGTGTCCCATGTTTGTCTTCTGAGGAGGTCGGTGCGGTTTTTTGCTGTGGCGCGTTGGAACTGTCGATCGGTGAGCCGAGCGCCATATCCCGTTCGTATGAGAGCATCTTTCAGCATCTGTAGATGTCTGTTACGCTCCTCCTCGTCTGAGCAGATCCTGTGTATACGGAGGGCTTGTCCAAAGGGGATGGCTTCTTTAATGTGTTTAGGGTGGAATCTGGAGAAGTGGAGCATTGTGAGGTTATCCATGGGCTTGCGGTAAAGCGAAGTGCTGAGGTAACCGTCCTTGATGGAGATAAGTGTGTCCAAGAATGCAACCGATTTTGGAGAGTAGTCCATGGTGAGTCTGATGGTGGGATGGAACCTATTGATGTCATCGTGTAGTCGTTTCAGTGATTCTTCGCCGTGGGTCCAAAGGAAAAAAATGTAATTGATGTATGTGGTGATACGCATCACTGTAAATACACAAGGGGTTAATGAAAATACACTCCGACTAAGTAAACACGAGAGGGAGCACCAGAGACGTCATGACATGCAGACATGCAGCTAATGAACACATAGAATAGGACACGACCAATGGGCAGTCAAGACACCCAGAGGTGACACTACCACAAGAGGGCATTACACAACCCATATATAAGGACAGGGCACACATGCTCTGTCTCTTTCCACAGGCTACACTTCGAGAGTAGGACAGGGGCAGATCAGAAGCATCACACTCACCACGTGGCTTAGAGCAGACTGGTTAGTTAGACTTGAGTTACTATAGCAAAAGTCGGGGGAGAATCAAACTCATAGAGAACTGTGCTAATGGTTCAATAAATCACATTGAACTTACATCAATGTCTGGAGTATCTTTTGGTCAAAGCTGCATCGAGTTGCAGCCTGTGTTATCCCAGAGTACATAACACAACAGTGTATAACGTTGGTTGAAGGTTGTTGTGGGAAAATCAACCACTTCAGGAGTCAGACTTGCTGTGTCCAATTAGTGCAGTTTATTGTTATACGAAGCTTCGGGAGAAAGCGTACGTACCCCGCGGTACGGTAGCCAGCCTTTCTCGTGGTTTGAATGGCAGTCATTCATTTTATACTTTGGGTTCACAGTGGGCCCAGATACAAAACAATTATCACCTTGTTATCTTTAAACAGCCACTTCGGGTTCACAATGAGCCCAGATACAAAACAATTATCACCTTGTTATCTTTAAACATTTTATAGATTGTACATCACTATTTGTAAGCGTTTTGCCATTTACACATGGTTATAGTTAAAATGGTGTTACAGGTGGCAGCAGGAAAGCAGTATCGATTGTCCCTTTGTTTTAGGAAATGGCCCAAGACATTCGTATTAGCATATCATTGTGTACACCTTGGCTGAAGTCAGCTTTATTCAAGTGGTGTCCCGCATTTATGTATTTCTTAATCTTCCTGTCTGGCTCCCTTTGTCCTGGATCTGTTCCTATCTGTCCCACTGGCACCACGCTGGGATCAAGGCATCAGTTATGTCTGCTTTATTCTGTGTCTCCATCTTGTGTGTCAGGCAGCCATCTTCTGTGCCAAGTGCCCTTCTGAACCATTTCCCACTTCAAAGGTCCTGCGGGGAGGAGGTCTTGTTCAAACTTGTGCATGAAGGTGTTGGCATATTGAGGTGCAAATTTGGTCTCCATGGCTGTTCGTGAGTCTGGATGAAGAAATTGTGGAAAGTGAAGGTGTTGTGATCCAGAATGAGTTGCAGTTGCAATAAAACCCATTTCATCTATCCGACTTCAACAATGGTTCATTAAGTTTACAAAGAACACCAAGGGTTCCGATATGAATCACTAACTCGATAGAAAAGTATACAACCTTTCACAGTTGGGAGTGGTTTACTGATCCCAGAGGGCGGACAAATGTTTGGCACAAAGTGTGTTCATTTTAATCTTTCTCCTCTTTCTAGAATGTGTCTGCAGATGAGAACTGCTCCCACACCAGCACCCCGTCACCAGAATCCCACACCAGGACTCCCACCCCATACCACAGTCCACACACCAGGGCCCCTTCCCAAACCCCCTCACTGGGACCCCTCAACAGGCCCCCATTCTAGGGCCCCATCATCAGGGCCCACTCCTCCATGAAACCCCTCATCAGGCCCCCCTTACCACTATACGACCCGTAACAGAACACCACCGCTGGAAATTGCAAATATCCTCTTTTTCTGGGGCTGGTATTTTACACTCAGTGTCAATTATCTATTTAATAGACACAAACTGTCAGGGGAGTTACCATTTTCCCTGTATGTCACCCTGCTCGAGGACAGTTTTTTTTAGTTTACATCCTGCTACGGGTGATATTCTGGTCCTTTCTAAACAATTACATAGATAAGGAACGCAGTAAGAAGTCATACAACACCAGGTTAAAGTCCAACAGGTTTGTTTCAAACACTAGCTTTCGGAGCACTGCTCCTTCCTCAGGTGAAGGAATAGATAAGGAAGTACACAGGACGCCATCTAACAGAGATAAGAATGTTAACCCACCAGCCTGAATTCAGTGACCTTGCTCTTTTGTAGACTGTTTAAAAATTGTTGCCTTTTTAGAGTTTTTTAATTATGCAGAAAATGTCTTTTTATTAAAGACCTCCAATTTCTTCCTCAGCCAGGACAAAGCAGGCTACTTGATTGGTCCCCATCATTCACATTCACTTGCTCCATCATTGAGACAGTGACAGCAGTGTGTACTATCTGCAAGATACACTGCAGGAACTGCCCAAGGCTGCTTTGGCAGCACCTTCCAAACGAGCAACCTCTGCCACCTGGAAGGACAAGGGGAGAAGATGCATTGGAAATCCAACCCCTGAAAGTTTCCCCCCAAGACACACTCCATTCGACCCACCATTCCTTCATTATTGTTGGGTTAAAATCATGGAACTCCCTCCCTAACAGCGCTGTGGGTATACCTATACCACCACATGGACTGCAGCAGTTCAAGGAGCAGCTCATCACCATCAAGGGCAATTAGGGATGGGCACCAAATGTTGGTCGAGCCAGAAACAGCCACATTTTCTGAAAGTATCAATTCAAAATTGAGAAGGCAGCCCCTTCAGCAGAGTAGGAGATGAACTATAGAAAAGTTATGGTGCAGAAAGAGACCATTCAGCCCATCGTGTGGACACGGCCAAAAAGGAAAAAATAAACTAGCCGCTGATTTTAATTCAACTTTCAAGCACCTAGTTCGTGGCGTTGCAGGCAGGCAGTGGCGTAGTGGTATTGTCATTGGACGAGTAATCCGGAACCCAGGGTAATGCTCTGAGGGTATGGGTTCAAATCCCACCATGGCAGATGGTGTAATTTGAATTCAATTTTTAAAAATCTGGAATTAAAAGACTAATGATGGCCATGAAACCATTGCCGAGTTGTTGTAAAAAAAAAACATCTGGTTCACTAATGTCCTTTAGGGAAGACAATCTGTCATTCTTACCTGGTCTGGCCTGCATGTTACTCCAGACCTACAGCAATGTGGATAGGCACAGTAGCACAGTGGGTAGCACTGTTGCTTCACAGCTGCAGAGTCCCAGGTTCGATTCCCGGCTTGGGTCACTGTCTGTGCGGAGTCTGCACGTTCTCCCCATGTCTGTGTGGGTTTCCTCCGGGTGCTCCGGTTTCCTCCCACAATTCCCGAAAGACACGCTGTTAGGTAATTTGGACATTCTGAATTCTCCCTCTGTGTACCCAAACAGGCACACAGTTTGGGAGGCGACTAGGGGCTTTTCACAGTAACTTCATTGCAGTGTTAATGTAAGCCTAGTTGTGCCAATAAAGATTATTATTATGTTATTATAATGTGGTTGTGTTGCTCTGTTTCTCTGGTTATAAATATGGCGGTCAATATGGTCGCCTTCCTGAATCATGTTTACTTTAGAGTCGACTGATATCTCTCGATACCGCCACAAGGTTCAAACCCGAATACTGATCAAAGAGCCAATACTCCAGTTAGTTAGTTCAAAGTCAATAACATTTATTTACACACACAGTAATATCTACTCATGCACAAAGTACTACAAACCCTGTAAGAGAAGGGTCCAACGGGATGCTCGAATTTGGCTGACTGTGCCGTCCTTAAGTCTACCATCTAGTAGGAGTTGTGTTGGGGTGTGCTCAGTTAAAATGATGATGGGGTTGAGTCCTGTAATGTAGGCGAAGTATTGTACTGCTCATAAAATTGCAAGCAGATGCCTTTCGCAGGCAGAAAATCCTTACTCCACTGGATCAAGCACTCGTGAGGCGTATGCAACGGGGCCTAATCGATCATGTCTTTCTTGGAGGAACACGGCCGAAAGAGTTCGGTCGGTGATAGCAACTTCAATTGCGTACGGGGAGAGTGGATCTGGGACCTGTAATGCGGAGGCTCTGCTGAGGGCTCTTTAATGCATTCACGGCATCCGTGTGCTGTGGAAGTCATTCCCAAGGTGCTTGCTTCTTGAGAAGGTCAGAGAGGGGCGCTGCCTTTGTGGCAAAGCCGTGTATGTGATTCCTACAGTAGCCAACCAGTCCTAAAAATGACCGGAGGGCTGTGACATTATGAGGCAGGGTTAATTTGACGATCGAGTCAATTTGTTTCTGCTCGATCTCGTGTTTGCCATGTGTGATCACTGTTGCTAAGTCAATCACTTTTTCCTGCAGAATCTAGGCTTTTTTGGGGTTCACTTTACAGCCAATTTGCTGAAGGAGTCCTAATAGTTCGGCGAGAAGCGAAATGTGCTCTCCCTTTGTCCGTCTGTAGAAGCAGATCATCTACATATTGGACCAAACAATCGGGTCGGGAAAATTTGGCTAATCCATTCGCCAGCTGTCGGTGGAAAATGGAGGGGGGTTGTGGAAGCTTATGGAAGGCACGTCCACGTATATTGCTGTCCCTGGAAGGTGAAAGCAAATTTATATTGGCACGCTTTATCCAATGGAATGGACCAAATGCCATTGCTAATGTCCAAAACGGAAAAAGATTTTGACTGTAGTCCCTGTTTGAGCATTGTCTCGGGACTCGTGGCGACGGTGGGGGCTGCTACTGGGGTTACTTTGTTTAGTTCCCTATAATCAATGGTCAGTCGCCATGATCCATCGGGTTTCCTGACGGGCTAAATTGGTGCATTATTCGTTGAGGCTACTGATTGAAGTACGCCTTGGTCAAGCAGACTCTGAATAACTTTTGCGATTTCTCCCTCTGCTTCTTGGGGAAAACCGTACTGCTTTTGGGGTTTGGGGTCGGGACCTGTAATGTTCACTAAGCCAGCGGGTTTGCCACAGTCGTGCATGTGCTGTGCAAATGATGCTTTGTGTCGCTGCAGGACTTCCCTAACTTCTTTATTCTGGCTAATGGCTCGAGGGTCGAACCAGAATCTCCTACTGCGCTAATTCTATTTTCTTAGTCTCCAACTGTGAGCATGGCGGGGGCTCGTGCTGCCTTTGCCATTCTCCACACACATTTGTTCACTGGATTGAATGATAGACTGTGGGAGCTCATAAAATCAATACCTTGTCCATATGTTTTGGTCATGCCCGGCACTGGAGGGGTTCTGGAGAGGAGTGGCGGGAGCAATATCTCAGGTGGTGAAAGTCCGGGTCAAGCCAAGCTGGGGGCTAGCAATATTTGGAGTAGTGGATGAAACGGGAGTGCAGGAGGCGAAAGAGGCCGGCATTCTGGCCTTTGCATCCCTAGTAGCCCGGCGAAGGACCTTGCTAATGTGGAAGGAGGCAAAGCCCCCCCAGCCTGGAGGCCTGGATAAATGATATGGCTGGGTTCATAAAGTTGGAGAGGATTAAGTTTGCCTTGAGAGGGTCTGCGCAGGGGTTCTACAGGCAGTGGCAACCGTTCCTAGACTATCTCGCGGAGCGTTAGAGGAAGGTCGGTCAGCAGCAACCTTGGGGGTGGAGGGGACGTCCTGGGAGGGGGGTGGAAAGGGGGGACTGCCTGGGAGGGTGGATGAGCAAGAGATAACATGAAGGGTTGGGGAAACTGGCACGTACGAGTGAGGGCCAGTGTACAAAGCTGTGTAAATATATCATTTTGACATGTATATATCTTGACCTTGCCGATTTCTCGGGTTTTTTGGTACGGGGAGGGGGGAGGTTATTGTTTGTAAGGGAGAAAAATTGTGTTAAAAAACTTTAATAAATATATATATTTTTAAAAAATAATAAAATCAATACCTAAAATGTGTTCGGCTGTCTGGGGTAGATCGACCAGAACTACAGGGTGTTTAGTTTTAATGCTCCCTATCTGAATTGCTACAGGGGCTGAGTTGTGTCCCTGCTACAAATGCCCTGTGAAACCGCTGAGAGTAATGGTGTCCGTGGTGGGCCATGTGTCTCGCTGAAACATTGTGGAGGAATTGAGCGTGGTGCGGGACCCTTCTGTGTCCCAAAGGAATTCTACGGATATCCCCGGGCTGTGCCTGCCACTACCGGTCTACCGGACTTGTCCCAAAGGGTGTCGCAGACCCAAGTTGGGGAGTCCGAACACTGTCAGTCGGTGCCGTTCATATCTGAGTTATCAGAATGGGCGCTAACACTGTGAATTGGCTTGGCCCTATTCTTATTTAGGGTGTCTGTCTGCTGGTTTTGCTGCTGTTTTTGGGGCGCATTGCACTCTCGTGCGCAGTGTCCTAATTGGCCGCAATTATAACATTCCTGGGACTTGGTTTGCTGTGGGCTGTTCCTTTCCTCATTTACCCATGCGGGTTTCTGGTGCGTCCTAACTGGATGCATGTTTGCATCTGCCTGCTATTCCTCTGCTCTGCCATAAACTGATTTACCTTGAACGGACTGTTCCCAAGTGCGGGACAATCTTTTTAGTACCCATTTCTCATTGTGGGCCTCGTCTGAGGAGTCGTAATTTGCGCAAGCTCTCTGTCCTGCTTCTGTCACATGAGAGATTAGGATTCAAGTCCATTTGGCCATATTGTCTGGGGTCAAATGGGCGCGGGCTAACTCTCTGAATACCGCTGTAAAATGAATCCACAAGTGTCCAGCAAATGCTGTGGGGTGCTCTCTTTTTCTGCCTACACTTGTTTAGGCCTTCTACGGAGTGTCCTTTGTTGTAGCCGATCGCATCTAGGATCGCTGCATGCATTTCTTGGAGGGTGCCTCCTCCTACATTTTGTGGGTCGGGAAGGGCTGCCACGACTGAGGGGTCGAGGCTCAGAACTGTGAGCTTCACTTGCTCTTTTTCATCCAGGCCGTACATGGTCGCCTGTTGTTTTACCCTTGCGAAGTAATGGTGGGGGTCCGATGTGGGTAGGAACGGTGTTATCTTGTCGCACGTGTCCTGGTAATTGAGTGACGGTTAATGGGGTGGTGTATAGGCAATCTGGGTCTCCTTCTGTTGTGGCCCTGCGCTGTGTGGTGACAGGGTTCATAGGGTTGTGCTCTGCCTGTGCAGTGTGGTTTGTCCTGTGTACATGTTCCATATACATATCTATGGGCAGTCTCATTTAACTCCTGCCAAGCGGGGCCATTTTCTTGGTCTAATTGGGGTCCAAACGTGCTCTGGAACCCATTTTGGACAGAAAGCAAAGATTGCAGTTCTGCAATTTGCTTCAGGCATTTTGCGTAATCTACCGAGCTCTGCCTTAGTTCCGTCGTGGAAGTGTGGAGTGCTCGTAGGGCTGCTTTTAAATCGTTACATTGTTTCTGTAACTGCTCAACTTGGTGTTCTGTTTCCTCTCTTACCAACACCGTGCATTGCGTGCCTTGGTAGGCCTTGTCGTATTGCAACTGAAAGTTGCTTAAATGGGCGAGACAAGATTGGTGTGCTCGCTTGACATCAGCCATCTCCTTGTCCTTCGCCGCTATCTGCTCTCTCAGTTCCCTGTTCTCTTTCTCATATTCATTCATGTCTCCTTCACTACTCTCTCTCTCTTCAATCTCTCTACGGAGCATCCTCACGACCTCCTCTGTGCCTCGCAATTGTGCCAAGCAGGACACGATTGCCATCAGCTTGCGAGCTTTCCCAAAGCTCTTCCTATGGATCTCTGTCAGGTTCTCCCACCAAGTATGCCCTATACTCCCGGGTCCTGTTTCATCATGCGCACAAAATTCACTCCAAAGGGGCCATCCTTTCCCTTTGAGGTACTTTCTAATTTTGTCTTCCCATACGGGACACTGTCCTACACTACTGGTCGCTGCGACCTCGAATTCTTGGGGGTTCATAAGGCGTTCCATTGCCTTCATTGCCATTTCTAATGCTATCTCTGGGGTCTATACCGAATTTGGAACAGGGGGTGATAAAGTGGTGATGTAAACACGGGTACGGCTTACGCTAACTTCCGGCCTACAAAACTCCCGACAGTTTTACGCAACAAAATCTCACAGGTTTACCTTATATCCCTGTTAGTACGCATGCAAATAACACACTTCTGAATCTTGAAGGTTTGATCAGGATTGGTCTTACACTTGTGGTTTTTCGTTTTGTTTCCAATTGGATTCTAATTCAAATTTGGGTTCTCTCAGAGTGACTAGGCTACTTCTAGGTTGAGTCCCGTCAGATGTCGCCAGTAATGTTGCTCTGTTTCTCTGGTTATAAATATGGCGGTCAATATGGTCGCCTTCCTTAATCCTAATTATGTTTACTTTAGAGTCGCCAGGTATCTCTCGATACCGCCACAAGGTTCAAACCCGAATACTGATCAAAGAGCCAATACACCAGTTGTTAGTTCAAAGTCAATACTATTTATTTACACACACAGTAATATCTACTCATGCACAAAGTACTACAAACTAAACTATCTCTAACGCTAACGCCTATACTTAACTTCGGGTTCCCACTCAGTCAGAGGAACAATGGCCGTTGTTCGGATCTGAGGTTGTTGGGTTCGAAGAGGTACAGGAGAACAGCTAAGGTCATCCGCCTGGTAGCGAGTGTTGACCTTGGACTTACTTGCTTCTGGTGCAGCTGGTGGATGGGTCTCCGCTTTGAGAGCCAAATCCAAGAGAGCGATTCTCTCGTGGGTGTTCCTTCTTATACCCAGAGGGGCTTCACGCGCTTTTAGGCGGGCCTAAATTAATTGGGCCGCTTCTCGATCACTGGTATTGATCTTGACCAATAAAGGGGTGGGTGCCCTGATGGCTGGGCGTGTCTTTGGTGGCCGTTGGCCTGGCTTTGTTTGTGCTTTCGGTTTGGGGAACTGGTGCTGGGATGTCTGGAGCTGTATCGGTTGCTTGAGTGTCTTTCCTTTGTTCCCAGAGATGGGCCATCAATATGTTAATTGACCTATAGTTTCAACTCCGTCTGGGAGCTGTCTTTCCAATATGCATACAGGCTCTGTGCCTCCTTGCTTTCCTAACATTGTCCACAAGCGTCCATTTTGTATTCTGGAAGTGGCCAATCCAGATGGCTACAGTTGACTCTTAAATACCCTCAGGAATGGGCAACAAATGGTGGCCCAGCCAGCGACACTCACATCCCATGAACAAAGGGGAAAAAAGGTTACAACACTTCAGATGCTGATCCAGGTTCCTTTTAAATGAGTTGAGTGTTTCAGCCTCAACCACCAATTTAGTGAATTCCAGATGCCCATCACCCTCTGGGTGAAAACGTTTTTCCTCATGTCCCCTCTAATCCTTCTACCAAACACCTTAAATATATGCCCCCTGGAAATTGATCCCTCAGCTAGGGGAACAAGTCTTTCCTGACTACCTTGTCTCGGCCCCTCATAATTTTGCACACCTTAATTAGATCACTCCTTAGCCTCCTCTGTTCTGAGGAAAACAACCCGAGCCTATCCAACCTCTTCTCATAGCTGCAATTTTCAAGCCCTGGCAAAATCTTGGAAATTGCCTCTGGACTCTCTCCAGAGCAATGATGTGCTTTGCGTAACGTGGTGACCAGAACTATACACAAAACTCCAGCTGTGGCCTAACCAGTGTTTTATACAGTTTCATCATTACATCCCTGCTTTTGTATTCAATATCTCGCCCAATAGAGGAACACATTCCATAAGCTTTTTCCACCTTGTCTACCTGTCCTGTCACCATCAAGGTCCTATGGACATGCACTCTCAAAGCCTCCCATTTCCTCAAATCCTCTCAATACCTTCCTATTTATTGAGTATTCCCATGCTTTGTTTACCCTCCCCAAATGCCTCACCTCACACTTTTCTGGATTGATTTAATTTGCCACTTTCCTGACCACTCAACCAAACCACTGATCTCATTCTGGAGTCGACAGCTATCTTCACTATCAACTACATGGCCAATTTGTCATCTGCACATTTCCTAATCATGCCACCCACATTTAAGTTGAAATCATTAATGTATGCAACAAACAGCAAGGGCCCTAACACTGATCCCTGAGAAACATCACTGAAAACTGTTTTCCAATCTCAAAATATCCATCAACCATGACCCTTTGTTTCCTGTCACTGAGCCACTATCGGATCCAACCTGTCACCTTCCCCTGTATCCCATGAGATCTCACTTTTCCAACCAGTCTACCTTGTCAAATACCTTCCTGAAATCCATGGAGACAATATCCACTGCACTACCATCATGAACCTTCCTTGTTACTTCCTCAAAAAATTTGATTCATTTCATAAGATCTGGTCTTCCTCTCACAAAACCAAGCTGACTCTCCATGATCAATCCATTCCTTTCTAAGTAATGTTTTTTTCTGTGTCTCAGAATTGTTTCCAATAATTTACCCACCACTGAAGTCAGACTGACCAGACTACAATTCCCGGCCAACCTCACACACACTTTTTTAGTAATGGTACAGCGTTCAGACCTCCAATCGTCTGATACCCCAATTGTATCTAGTGAGGATTGGAAAATGATCCTCAGAGTATCCACTGTTTCCACCCTGGCTTCCTTCAATATCCTGGGATATAATCCATCAGCCCGAGTGATTTATCCACCTTCAAGGATTCCCGTCACTCCAGTACCCCCACTCTCACTACTTATTGTATCTAATATTTCCCACTCCCTTTAACTAGAATGTCTGAATCATCCTTATCCTTGGTGAAGATAAGACAAAATACTCATTGAGAACCCTGCCCACATCTTCTGAAACCCACAAGTTACATGCACATCTCTGACTGGCCCCACCCTTTCCTTAGTTATTCTCTTAATAATAATGATAATCTTTATTGTCATAAGTAGGCTTATATTAACACTGAAACACTGTCTTACTCTTTGTGAATTGGTAAAATCATGTTTCCTTTTCCTGTTTTACAGAAGGATTACACCATACTACACCAGAGAATACAGAGAGGATAGACACCGCAGATAGATCCTGACCATCTGCCAAGGAGCAACTGCACAACTGTGGGAGGACACCCAGTCCCTTCACAGCATTGCTCAACACAGAGAAGTTTGGGCAGTAAAAACATCATCTGGAAATCGGTCGGGTCAGGGGACCTTTGATACATCATCAGATTTGAAACTGGTCAGTGGTGTGGAATATTCCATCAGAACCAGCCTTTCTGAAGGTTCGGCTGTCAGTAATCAATCAGAGTGAGGCTGGGAAGAAGTGTGAGTGGGCTCCAAGTGTGGTGAGAGCTTCAATCATTCGGCAAGCCTCATGAACCACTGACTCAATCCTACATGCAAGAACGTGGTCAAGTGTGAGGTGGACTCCACAGAAGCACAGGACTTCCTAACGCAAAAGCTGCATCTGTTGTCCCGCCAGTAACACAAAGACAGCCACATGGAAGGGAAACCATTCAAGTGTGACTTGTGTAATCGAGCATTTGTATATCCATCAAAATTGGAGAATCACCAACGCAGTCACACTGGGGAAAAGCCGTTTGAATGTGAAGTGTGTAACAAGTGCTTTACACAACAATCAGGTCTGGTGAATCATCGGCGAATGCACAATGGGGAGAAGCCATTCAAATGTGAGGTATGTGACAAATCATTCTTGTGGTTATCTGCTCTCCGTATGCATCTGCGCATTCACACAGGGGAGAAACCGTTCACATGTGATGTGTGTGACAAATCCTTCTCATCGTCAACGGAGCTGCGCAAACATGAACGCATTCACACAGGGGAGAAGCCGTTCACGTGTGAGGTGTGTGACAAACCATTCTCGACAACATCGGATCGGCGCAAACACCAACGCATTCACACAGGCAAGAAACCATTCACCTGTGAGATGTGTGACAAATCATTCCCATCAATATCGGATCTCGATAAACACAAACGCGTTCATACAGGTGAGAAACCTTTCAGGTGTGAGGTGTGTGAGAAATCATTCTCATTATCAGGGAACCTCCGCAAACACCGACGCATTCACACAGGGGAGAAACCATTCAAGTGTGAGGTGTGTGATAAATCATTCTCTCATTCATCGAACCTCCTCACACACAGACGCATCCACACAGGGGAGAAACCATTCACATGTGAGGTGTGTGACAAATCATTCTCAACATCATCTGAGCTCTACACACACGAACGCACCCACACAGGGGAGAAACCATTCAGTTGTGAGGTGTGTGACAAATCATTCTCCGTATTAGGGAATCTCAACAGACACAAACGCAGCCACACAGGAGAAACAGTTTAGGTGGAACAAATAATTCTCGTTGTCATCAAGCCTCCTGCTCCCATCAGAGGAGCCACAGCCTTGACAAATCCTTTAGATGTAATGAAGCTTTTGTGACATCTTTAACACTCCTGGGCCACTGGTGGATTCACACGGGGGAGGAACTCTTCAGGTGCGGCATTTGTGACAAAGCTTTCACAAGGTCAACATATTTCCTTGTCCTGGATGTCATCAATCCAGCAACAATATTGAATCTGACAGACAAGCGTCTTGCTCAGTTCCAGTAAACTCCACAACAAGATAAAACTCTTCAAATGTTGCAGGAAGAAGCTGTGATGAAAGGATTGCTTGAAACCATCAAGGACACCTGCTGCTGTAAGAGAGCAATAGGCAGGCAGAGATGAAGTGAATGCCCAAGATGGCAACAAAGGGACTAGAGTCATTATTCTTAAAGACATGAGAAAAGAGATGTTGAAGCACATCCACACAAGCATCAAGAAATCCAGTCTAGTCTGAGGAAGGAAATAGAAATGGCCAAACATGAGCAATGAGATTAAAGGCAACATCGCTGTCTGTGTGGTGTTTGCACATTCTCCCTGGGTCTGCGTGGGTTTCCTCCAGGTGCTTTGGTTTCCTCCCACAGTCCAAAGATGTTCAGGTTAGGATGACTGGCCATGATCAATGCAAGGGCAGGGAGTGGGCCTAGGTAGAGTGGTCTTTCAGAGGGTCTGTGCAGATTTGATGGACCGAATGGCCTCCTTCTGCGCTGTAGGGATTTTATAGCCTCCATCTGCACTGTCGAGATTATATAGATTCTATCTGACAAAGCTATGCAAGATAAAGAGCTGCTCGTGACTCCTGAAATCCCAGATAGACCATGGATGAAGCTTGGAGTAGACCTCTTCACTCTCACTGGAACTGATTGTCTTGTTACAGTTGATTACTGTTCAGACGACTGGGAGTTAACCAGCTGATGTCAATGACTGCCATTGAGATTGAAGAATACCTGAAAGCACACTTCAGCAGTCCTGGCATCCCTGACATTGTGATGAGTGACAATGACCCTCAATTCAGGCACTTTGTGAATGATTGGGAAATTCAGCACCACACATCATCTCCACACTATCCCCAATCAAGTGGAAAGGCTGAGGCAGCGTTGAAAATTGTCAAAGAGAGCATCAAAAAATTGACTAGATCCAGCACTGATCTGTAAAAGGCAGTATTAGAGTGGAGAAGCACACCTACTGAAGGGCTGGAAAGTTTGTCCAGTCCTGTGACTAATGTCACGCAGCACCAGGCTACTCTTCCAACAGCTTTATCAAGATCAAAGTGAAACGACAGAAAGCTAAATTTCACTTTTATAAAGCTGCCACATTGTTGCCAGAGCTGGGAGTTGGCGAGCCAGTCAGACTGCAACCATTCAACACATTCAACAAAAGTCAGCTCACTGGGCAACTTGTGACCTGTGTAGTGAAATTGTCACTTCAGTCGTACAAGGTGAATGTGAACGACCAGATCTATCGTCACCACCGCAGCATCTACGTACAACCGGAGAAGCTGCTCCTTCACTGCTGGTGAAATAGGAGTGAGCGGCACAGGAGCAATGGGGACAGGGGAAAAAGCACAGGAGGAGAGTAATTTATCCTCCTCTGCTGTTCCCTAGCTTCTATCTCTGCTTCGCTTCTCCTGCCCACCTCTCTTTTCTCGTCATTCCTATGGCTCTTCCTCCCACCCCTTAATTTTGCTTCTCTTCCACTTTCCAATCCTTTCAATTCTTCCTTTCTGCTACCTCACGTCTCCTCCTCAATTCTCTCCTCCTGTGCTTTTCTCCTTTTACCTCTCTTCTATCTGTCACACTCCTCTCTCTCTCTCGCTCCTCCTCCAGTGTTACATAGATGGAAAGGATGGAAAGTTCAACATTTTAAACTATCATCAATTAAATAAAGCAGAACCTCCAGACAATATTATTGAGGTAATAATGTGATTATGGCTATGATAAACTATTTTAACTATTTATCTTGTTTATATTCCACAACTGAAATAAACTATTACCTGTGGGCCTGTAGTTTGCTGGAATAATTTCTGGCCACAGCATGTAGACTGGAGTCATGAATATAACTGACTGTTGGTGCCTAAACGCCCCAAAACCCTGAGTGAAATTTGAAGAGGCGCCTCAAACAGGCCCTAACAGCAGAAACTCACCACTTTCATTATTCCCATCTGCGGCCGTGGTCAATTCTGTGGTTGGTACCAGTTTCTTGGGTGATTTATAATAAACCAGTGTTAAAGATTGTGAAAGTTCAGATCATTTTTGGCGTGACTTACATTTAAAATTCCTGATATGGTCAAATTCAGCCAGATTAGGCTGATTAAAGCAACAAGGAATTTTACTGAAGAAAAGGTGAAAGTGGGTGGGATGCTTGACAGGGAGCCCGGAACCTCCGGAATTCTTAGTGAGGCCTTGACAATAATTTTAATCCATGTTCATGGAATAATCCATCTGGAGTTGGACATAATAGAGCCCATGACACTACGTTGTAGAAGAGTGAGGAAGTTATTTCCAATGTCCCGGTCAATATGGATCCCACAATCAATATCAGTACAACAGATTATTTGGTCATTATCACATTGCTGTTTGTGGGAACTTGCTTTTGTTGCAAAAATCTAGTTCAGAATTCGTATTATTTAAAAAATACCTTTCAGTTTCAGAAATTCATGTTTTAACTCTCTCAATGGGAGCATATCTTTGCGAAACTGGTAATAATTCTGAGGTAAATGCAATTCTAACAAACTAGTTAATTCATGTAAAAAGCTAACCTATGTTTATCTTACAGGATGAAGGGTAGCGGTGTGAAAGTATTAAATAATAGGTCAACTTCAGCTCGAAAAGGAGCCAAAAGGTCTACCGCTCGATAAATTATTTAAATGATGTCTGTAGTTTCCAGATGAAAAGTAGCTGAAAGCAGCTGAGTGAACATTGGGAGTTTCTTCATGCACCCAGTGAGTCTGGAGAGAGGCCAATCACATCCATCAGTGTTATTAATAATTCATATGAATCAAAAGAGTTGGGTGGAAAGTTATTTTGTATAATTTAGCCGGGTGTTTGCTCACGGAAGGCAGTTGCAGTTCTACTTTGAAGCACACGGCACTTCATTGGATAGTGTGAGCCAATAGGAGATGATTGTTCATCAGGCCTGCAATTTAAGTAGGCAGAATACTCACCTTACCGTTCACCATATGGATTTCGCTAAAGTGCAAGTTGGGATTTTGAGGAAAAAAAGCAACTGGAAGATTAGCCTGGTTTGACGCAAGAGGAAAATATCTGCAGTGGTCCACACAGAGCCTTGTGGCAGAAATCAGCCAGCAGAGTTAGCTTGGAAGCTGGGTTTCTGCCTGATCTGAAACACAGAGCTGAGGCATTCACAGTTGCTGCTCAGTCAGCAAGCTAATGGAAGGAGATTAGCTGGAACGTTGGGAAGAATTAAAGAGAATTTTTGAGGACTGTGGCACACTTTTGGCGAGGTCCCAAAAAAGGTAAATGAACCTTCAATATTCTTGTAATGTAAAGGGGAACTCTTGGGCTTTGTTTAATTCTTTTGTGCTCAATAAAGTTTGTTTTTGATTAAAAACGCGAAACCCGTTGGTTAATCACAGGAAGTTCACATTTCTCTTCAACTGTTAATGGCCCCTAACAGGATCGTCATACTGCACAGATTGGCTGCCATGTTTCTTACAGCACAAACTACACGTCAGAAGCATTTAATGGACTGGGATGTTAATGAATGTTAACAAATAAATTCAAGTATTTCTTTCCTTAGGAAATATGATACTTCCTGTGAACCGGAAATTCTAAACCCATTGATGGAGAAACTCGACCGATTTTCAGATGAAGGTTTCACTGCCCAACCTTCTCTGTGTTGGGCAATGAAGGGACTGGATGTCTTCCCACAGTTGTGCAGTACATTAGGTGATGTTTACGATCTATCTGTGGTGTCTATTCTCTCTGCATTCTCTGCTGTAGTATGATTCAATCCTTCTGTGAAACAGGAAAAGGAAACATGATTTCCTCCAACTCTCTTTCCTTTACTAAAAGGGCTGACTCTTCAGTTAGAGATTGCTCCACAGTCAGTGCTAGTCGGCTATTCACCTGTTTGTTGGGATCAGATACAAGTCCTTTTTCCTCACTTGACTGTCACACACCCTATGTTTCCAGCAGGAACACTGAATAGTGACAGGATCAGACATGGTTACTTTCTTTCCTCCGCCCGGACCTCTATCTTTCCAGGCACCACGAGAGCAATGGAAAAGACAGTCGGGCAGAATGTAAAACAGACTAACAATTCATGATGAGCTAGAGTCGTGCTGGTGAAGACTAGTTTTCTCCTTCAAGTATGTGTTTAATAGGTGATCGGTTAGCTCATGGCTGGTTCGTGATGGGGAGTGACGTCAGTCGTGCACGTTCAATTCCCGTACCAGTTGAGGTTATCATGAAGGCCCCACCTTTTTAACGTTGCCCCTTGCCTGAGGAGTGGTGACCCTCAGGTTAAATCACTACCAGTCAGGTCATTCTCAAAAAGGGGGAGAGCAGCCTATGGTCCTCTGGGACTTCAGCGACTTTCATTTCATTTCCTGTGTTTCATATTCAAAAAACTCAGGAGAAATGTTAATTCAATGGACATTTTGAAATGTCTCCCCTTTTCCAAGATTATTTAAAACCAAACTGGGCAGGAAGTGCTGGAAGCAAAGGAAAATATTTCTTCAGTGTAGCTGATTGAAGGGTTCTGGTTTATCCTGGGAAATTAGATACACTGCACTCACTCAGACTGCACATCCCAAATTCAGCTCTCACACACAGCACTGGGCAAAACTATCAAATCCAACCCCAGGCTTTTGGGAAAGACCGGGGCCTTCAGGTAAAATCTTAAAAGAATTAAATTGAATAGATGTGTCCACAAAATTCGGCCTGTAAATCAGATTTCCAATTGAACTGTTAAGACCCCCTTGGGGGCCAAGGACTATGCTTGAGACGATTTCTCCCCTCAGAGTATGAATTCCCCATGTAATTGGAGGCAGGGTTTCCCCTTAACAAGGGGAAACATCTCAGTATAAAAATCCTGACCTGGGTGCAGGTTGAGGAGGGTGGACATTTGGGGAGAGGAGTTGTAGCTTTTGTGATTTTTTGTATACCGTAATAAACCTTTGTTCATGGTCTATCCTATCATGTGTTCCTGTGTCTTTTCCATTGGATTCTACATTGACGACGAGGATGAAGTGGAGTTGCCGCAGCCACCATTATACCACCAACCCACTTTGTCCAGGCCCAGAGAGGCCTCCCCTCCGAACAGTGAAATGCCACACATCGGCAAATTTGAACAGTTCGATGCTGATATTGATGACTGGATCCAGAACGTCGAGTGGGTACAGTATTTCTTTGGGTCTAACACAATTATTGGGGATGAGCTGCAAACCGTTATCCTACTGACCACAGTCGGGGGACCCACCTATGCACTGATCAAACGCCTCACCCACCCAGACAGGCCAGACTCCGTGTTATTGCCCTGGTCGAGGTCATCTTAACCCACAGCCCCGATAATGGGCTGCTAGTTCCATTTCCACATGGCCTCGCAGGTCCAAGGAGAATCCAATTTTGACTTTTTGGCGCACTTGAGGATGCTCGCCACCTCGGGAGTTTGGAGCTGCACTGTCCTAATCACTACAGGACCATTTCATCTGTGGGTTCAAGACGTCGACACCCAGAGGAAACCCCTTGTGTAGGCCCACTTAACACTCCCATGGGCAGTAGACATCGCCATTTCACTGGAGAATGCGTGGTCCAAGTGTTACAGGGCCTAGCGGTCTTGAACCTCGGTCGGCTGGAGCAAACTGCGACCGGCTGCACCCAGGCCTGAGAAACGTAAGCTTCTGCAAAGCAGGACCGAATGCGGGATCCAAGACGCAACTGGGACGACTCCCCTGAACCGGAGCACCAAGGTGGAGGCAGTAGGCTGCAGGCTCGGTACCACAATCAGGACTAGGATGTCAGATGGGCCCATGGGGGTGCCATTCCTGCCAACCCTCAGGCATTATCGCCCTCCTAGAGCCAAGCTTATGTTGAGGACTAGGAGGGCACATACCAGCAGCTGCATTGCATCGAAGGTGAATGGATGCCCCATTGACATGGAGCCCGACAGTGGAGCGGCAATCTCGATGATCAGCTGCCAGACGTTTGTCATTATCCGGCCGGTCTCCAGACATTGACCCTTCGGGACATGGATGCCCGGTTGGCTACCTACACTGGAGAGTCTTTGGCCATTGAAGGCACCACCCACATGGCCATGTCCTATGGGGACATGGCATATTTGCCCTTGGTGGAAGACCCAACTTACTGGTCTGCGATTGGCTGCATCATTTAAAATTGGATTGGCAATGCGTCTGCCACATGTACCCCCATTTTCGGGTTTTCCAGGACGTGATGGAAAACATCCTGCGGGACCTACCCAGGGTAGCCATGAACCTAAATGATGTACATCACCAGGGCCTCAGACAAGGTGAATTGTACATTCTGAATTCTCCCTCAGTGTGCCCGAACAGGCGTCGAAGTGTGGCGACTAGGGGATTTTCACGTTAACTTCATTGCAGTGTTCATGTACGTCTACTTGTGACACTAATAAAGATTTAATTATTATTAAGGAACATTTGGAGAACCTGGCCGAAGTCCTCTGGCATTTTGAATAGGACGGCACTCGTTAGGGTAACAGGTAGACAGGCACATCCTTCACCTGGTGGAAGACAAAGTGCGGGCCATCCAGCAGGTTCCCATCCCTCAAGGTCCGACCGAGCTCCACTCTTTCTTAGGGCTCATAAATTAATATGGAAAATTCATCCCCAACTTAGCCAGGCTGCTCAGCCCACTCCACCAATTGTTGAAGAAAGGACACAAGTGGGAATGGAGCCTCCCGCAACAGAAGGTGTTCCATTAGGTCAAGCGGTGGTTGTCATCCGAGAATCTGCTGACACACTTTGACCCAGAAAAAACACTTCTCCTAATGTACTATGTCTTCCCTTCTGACGTAGGGGCTGCACTCTGGATGCCTGATAGTTCAGAGCGGACGTTAGCTTTCGCGTCTCGTACGCTTGCTGGCGCCAAGCGGAACAATGCCCAAATCGAAAAGGAGGGCTTGGCTGTCGTGTTTGGTATGAGCAAGTTCCACCAGTATGTCCACGGCCATGCATTCATGGTCTATACAGACCATAAGCCTCTGCTTGGGCTGTTCAAAGAGGATTTAGTGATTCCCCCAATCACGTTCCCCAGGGTCCAATGATGGTTGCTACTCCTAGCGGCGCACGAGTATTTACTGAAACACTGCCCAGACTCCTGGATCACACATACCACACATCAAGCCACCTGTCCCTCTCCACGAGGCCGCCGGCACCCACCTCAGCCGCAAAAGTAATAGGGATCTCCACTTCATGGACTGTTTGCCAGTTATGGCAGCTCGCATCAAGGAGTGGACCCAGATGGACCTGCAGTAGTCCCAGGTCTGACACATGGTCCAGTATGGGCCCGACACAGAGCCCTCCCCTAAAATTTGCAGGCCGACACCATGAAGATCCCAGAACTGAGCATGGAGTTCAGTAATTTGTTGTCGGGACACAGTTGGTCATCCCGGAACACGGTCAACAATGGACACATGGGAATATCCAAGATGAAGATGCTTACTCAGAGCTACATTTGGTCCCGGGATAGACTCAGACATTGAGACGGTGGCCCAGTGCTGCAGTCCTTGCCAGGAGAACCAGAAGGCACCAACTGCTGCTCCGATGCACCCTTAGGAGTGACCTGGAAAACCTTGGGCCCGTGTCCACATAGACTTCGCCAGTCCATTCCAGAGGGTGACATTCCTCATCATGGTGGACACGCACTCAAAGTTGCTCAAGGTCCCCAAGGTGCAGACCGTGACCACAAAGGCAACCATAGACAGACTGGAGGCACATGTACAGTACCCATGAAATACCCTAAGTATTGGTGTCCAATAACGGCACGGCTTTCACCAGCAGGTAGTTCAAGTCGTTCGTGGCCTTAGTTCAAGTCATTTGTTCAAACGGAATCCGACAAATACTGATTGCCCCGGCCTCAAACGGGGTGGACAAATAGGCAGTCCAAACCTTCAAAAGGGTCATGAAGAAACTGAGTACCGGATCTTGGGAGACGCGGCTGGCCTGGTTCCTTTTTAATTACTGGATGACCGTTCATGCCACCACGGAAGTGGCCCCAGCAGAGGCACTGATGGGACGTCAGCTCAGGACTCGCCTCAGCCATGTCACCCCAGATATAGGTGCTTGGATCTGCCAGCGACAAGACCGCTTCGTGGTGCAGAAGGTGCGTGACTTCAAGCCAGGGGATGCTGTGTAGGTTCAAAATTTTGCCGCCAGTGCCACTCACTGAAGCAGTTTTATTTAAGGTGGCACCATAGAAACAAAAGATACAGCACAGAAGGTACCTGGTCCGGTTTCCTATCCAGTCTGGGCACAGTGACATGAAGCCAGCCGCCACCTGGACCACATCTGCAGGAACCTCTGCTCAGGCTCAGAATGAGCCAGTCCACGTCTGCCCATGGCAGCACACCAATCTCCGTCAGCACCGCCCAGGTCACCACACCAATCACTGTCGCCTCCGCTCGACAGGTCCAGGAGGCTGAGATGCCTGACGCCTCCTCGGAAGTCACTATCACCGATTCCGACATGGACACTGGCCCGCCCGACATAGTTGTCCAGCTGCCTTCAATGCCCTTTAACGCACTCACCACTCACGCTTCAACACTCCTCTTGAAAACGGTGGTCACTGGTGCATTACACACCGCCTGGGCCTGCTCCGTCAATGCTGGGCCGTCGTCCGCTCCCAAGTGGCGAACAAGAGGACCAGTCTTGTCCAGCTGGCATGGACATTTCTCCGGAGAGGGAGAAAGGTATTACGAACCCCTTGGGGGTTAAGGACTATGCTCTATATGATTTTCCCCCGTCACCTCAGTGTATTATCTCCCCCAGTAATTGGGGTTGCGGTTTTTCTCTTAACTGAGGGAACCTCTCAGTATAAAAACCCCAACCTGGGTGCAGGTCGAGGAGGGTTGGCCTTCGGGGAGAGGAGTGAAAGCTTTTGTGATTTTGTATATACCGTAATAAACTTTTGTTCATTCCTATTCTACCGTGCATTCCTGTGTCTCTTCTGTTGGATTCTACACAAGCAGCTCAGCACAAAGCACTGAATAAACAGGTCAATGAGCTGGGTCTTCTCACACAGCATAAGGGGCATTTCCACACCTGGGGTGGAATTCTCTGATAATGGCCCCACGCCAGCGAGAAAACGGACGCGAATCACTCTGGACTTTCGTGGCCTTTCTCCGGTGCCTCGACAACAGTGTCAAGGCATTCCACTCCATGCATACAGTAAACACCATTGGCATATCATTAGCGTGCCTGACCAGGTATTCTCCAGGGCCTTTGCGATTCTCCACCTACACCGGGGCGAATGCCCGACGGTAAGGTTCACTTGTGCTTTTTAAAATCGAGGAAAAAGCACCGTGGCTGATGCGGGAGAGAGAGGAGGTAGGACACGGAGAGGCACGACCATAGGCTGCTGGGCTGGACACTGGCCGGGCTTGCTGGCGGGGGGCCCCAGCCAGAGAGGGGGAGTCGGGGGGGGGGGGTGGATGTGCTGTGCAACCTGGATGAACCCCCATGAGACTGGAATGACCAGGAATGGTGTCATTGCCACGGCCTGCAAGGCAGCTATCCCGCTAACTACCCACCTTGGCCTTGGTTCTGCATTGTGACACCTTCCGTATGGGTGTTCTCAGCCCATCACCCCTACCCCACCCTCCGTCATACCCCTCCAACCTGCCACCACCCACCAGCGGAGTATCACGCAGCCTGCCCAAGGGCAAAACCCATAGTAGCCCCTACACGGGTCGCCGGATGGGGGCCAGAGGCCCTCACAGTGCCAGGGGTGCAGTCAGGGGGGACAAGTGGGGGCAGAGCCACAGTGCCAACTGGGGCCACCGTGTAGTCTGGTGGACCTGGTTGAGCACAGGGGTATGCACCATATTAACATTTTGTTTTTTAAATTTGGAGTACCTAATTCATTTTTTCCAATTTAGCATTGCCAATCCACCTACCCTGCACATTTTTGGGTTGTGGAGGCGAAACCCACACAAACACATGGAGAATTTGCAAATTCCAGAAGGACAGTGACCCAGGGCCAAGGTCAAACTTGGGACCTTGGTGCCGTGAGGCAACAATGCTAACCACTGCGCCACCGTGCTGCCCACACACCGTGCTAATATGTCGACCTTTCACCCCTGCAGACAATGTATATTGGAATATAACCAGCTATGGTGGCCTTCCTCCAAGTTGCTGCAGCTCTGGGGGATGCACTGTGGTTGTACGAACTGGAGCTGCCCGAGGAGGAAGCTGCAACAGCGGAGACTGACTTAAAGGAACAGGAGGCAGCCGCTGAGGATGGAGAGCCGGCCGCCCAACAGGCCAAGGAGGTGCAAAGAAGGCACCGCATGAGGCCTTGCGTGTACTGGCAGCGCCTGTCATTCAAAGACCTGCCAGACCAGGCATGCCGTCGACGACTCCAGCTGAGCAGGGGGACAGTGCAACATATCTGCCTGATCATGGCGCACCTGGCACCGTGCGGGAATGGGGGAGGTCACCCGCTCCCGGTGGCTGTCAAGGTGATGGTCGCCCTGAACCTTTACATCACGGGGTCCTTTCAGATGCCGAGTGGGGACGTGTCCGGGATCAGGTGCACCCGTGCCGTCACAGAGGCCCTACATGCCCAGTTGGCAAAATACATCGATTTCAATCTAGACCGAGCCCACCAGCGTGTCCGAGCAGCAGGGTTCGCTACCATCGCCGAGATGCCCAGGTCCAAGGGGTGATCGACGGGATGCTTGTTCCACTCGATGAACGTGCAGCAGGTGTGTAACCATCAGATGCGCATAATGCACGTCTGTGCCCAAAACCCAGTCAGGCCTCCTTCATCGTAGCATATTCGACAATTTCCAGCCTCTTCGAGGTGCACCCCCAGCTGGGTGGTTGGCTCCTGGGCGACAAGCGTTATCCGCTGTGGTTGTGGCTGCTAAAGCCTATCCGGAGGCCAAAGGCCAATGCTGAGACCTGCTACAATGACGCCCATGCAGCGACCAGAGGCGTGATCGAGCGGTGCTTCGGCCTCTTGAAGATGCGGTTCAGGTGCCTGGATCGCTCTGGAGGAGCCATCCAGTATTGTGCTGGGAGGGTTGCTGAAATCGTGATGGCCTGTTGCGCCCTCACAACATCGTGCAGCAGAGGGGCGATGTTCCGGAGGAGGAGGATGAACGCCAGGCCTCATCCGACAAGGAGGTTGCGGGGGAGGGGAGGATGGCCTGGACAGGGTCCAGGTAGGCACTGGAGACCACATAAGTGTGGGCTCTGATCGCATCCAGGTTCACCGATTAGGCTGGTGTGACCGGCCAGCGGCACGGACACTGCATCCCATCTTCATCCCGGCCACCCCCCAGGCTGCAACCCCCTTGGTGATACATACCTGCCGCATTATAGGGTGCAGACCTTGGGTTGGCACCAATAGTGGGTCTGGTCCAGCGGATGGAGGATGATGACGACCCAGTCTGCGATGAGCTCTGATGCTCCACATCGTCTGACAATGTCTGGCTCCTGCGCACAGTAGTACTTTCCACCACCCACCAGGGTGATCCGTGCATATGAACTGGCCATTCCACCACATGGTCGCATCGATTCCCTGGTGCGGCAGAGGTGGTTGGGGGGGGGGTGGGTGGGTTGTGTTGGAATAAGGGTGGGTTACCGGAGCGGTGAGCACTGGTGCGGTCCCTGAGCCAATCCCATGCCCAACAAATGTGCATTTCTCCCCCCCACTCCCCCTTCTCCCCCCGCACCCACTCTGCGGCCAGACTGGAGCAGCCTACCCCTCACACCTTTCTAACAGAGCACCGAGGCAGGTTGCAACATTGTGCACAGGTGTTTAATGTGAGTACATATATACAGGCACAGGGGGTCGGCATGCGGCACAGTGGTTAACACTGCTGCCTATGGCGCTGAGGATCCGGGTTCGAATCCCGGCCCTGGGTCACTGTCCGTGTGGAGTTTGCATATTCTCCCCTTGTCTACGTGGGTTTCACCCCGCAACCCAAAGATGTGCAGGTCAGGTGGATTAGCTGCGCTAAATTGACCGGGTACTCTAAATTTATTTTTTAAAATAAAAAATCTTTGGGTTGTGGGGGCAAAACCCATGCAAACACGGGGACAATGTGCAAACTCCACACGGGCAGTGACCCAGAGCCGGGATTGAACCTGGGACTTCGGCGCCGTGTGGCAACAGTGCTAACCACTGTGCCACCGTGCTGCCCCTCACGTGCTGCAGTTTTCTGGCACCTCCCCTGTGGGAGTCACCGGTATGGACCCCATCACCTCCTCCTCCCGATGGCCCCCGGGCTACTGCATTGGACGGGGGTGCGAGCAGAGCTGACCCCTGAGGCTCACCCGCCACCTGGCGCTGCCAGTCCTGGAGGCTTGCTGCCATCTTGGCCAGGGTCTGCATGCTCATGGCCATGGAGCACAGGAAGTGGACCACCTCAGTCTAGGTCTGTGCCAATCGCGCTGTGATTATTCCACCACTTTCTGGGTCTGTGCAACATCAGACAGTGACTGTACCATCTCGTTCTGGGACTGGGCCACCTCCTCAATGTCTGTGCCACATTGGTAATGCCTGCGCAATGCTGCCAATGCTCTCAGCCATGACCCGCTGTGTCTGGGCCGCGCTCAGGAGTACCACTGCAATGTCCAGATGGCTCTGTCACATGACTGCCTGTCAGAGAGCCGCCCTGGCATGGGCCTCAGCCACCACCTGCACAGATTGCCCCAGGCCTTGGAGATGTTGATCCATAGCCGAAACCCACACCCCCAAAGCCTCCACCGCGGACGCCACACGTGCAGTGTTGTCCTGGGTGGCACGTAAGGCTGGCATCAACTCCTGCTCCTGCACGTAGTTGGACTCCTCCACCTGCAGGTGCTGGATGCTCGCCGACAGTCCCTCATGTAGTCCCCGGCTCTGCTAGTGAATCTCCACGATCAATGGGACTGTCCATTTCAGCAGTCCGAAACCTGTATGGACAACAGCTGGTTACTGGGGTCGGCCCGCCTTCCGACCGTCCACCTTCTCGGGAGTTCCTAGCTCCACCTGATGTGCCAAAACATATGTGTGGTACGCACCAGATAGTGTCCCAGGAGTGTCTTCACCAAATTGCCCAACCGAGGTGCGTGTCCCTGGGATGGTGGAGGGTATTGGATACAGCTGTGACGGAAAGTTTGTGTCATCCTCGGACTCAAGCTCTAGGATATCCTGGATTTTGGGTCTATGGATTGCATCCACATTGGTGTCCTCGTCGCTGGTCGGCGCTTGAGGTTTTCGCTGTGGCCGGGGACACCAGAAGTGCCCGCCCCATCACCAACAGGTCCATCAAGACATCAGACAAGACGCGTGATTAGACCAGGGGCCGAGGGGGCGAGTGGGGTTTGTTGGAGAGAGGTCTGTGTTTGGGAGGGAGAAATAGGGGTGGTGTTGGAGCGGGGTGTGGGTGTAGTGTGGTGATAAGGGTGGTGTGGGGATGAGAATTGTGTCGGGGTGGTATTGGGGAACGCAACTCAGTGGGGTCTCTGGACACAGCAAAACCTTCCTCGGCTGAGCAGCAGTGCTCCGAAAGCTAGTGATTCGAAACAAGCCTGTTGGACTTTAACTTGATGTTGTCAGACTTCTTACTGTCTGGAATGCGGCTGCGTAGAACTGGGGAGCATGGAGTCAGTGAAGCCCCGTCCACATTTGCAATTGGCTGTCCATAATGACTGGCATGTCATCGGTTTCCTCTGTGATAGGCTGAGAGAGCTGTCAATCAGAGAGCTAAGCTGTTTGAATGGCTGTGTGTTGGATATTGAGTGTGGTTGTTGGAAGCATTTCCCTTCTGATTTACAGGCTGAGTTTTGTTGATGGATCATTACTAAACATGAGAAGGTGAGGTGTAATTATCTGGCAGACACAATTCATGGAAATTGTCATAATATCCACGCATGTACATAACGAAGTGCAGACAGGCAGTGATTGACACACAGGAGGACCAGTGAGCACACGGCACGGTGCAGCCAATCACCAGACAGAACACCACCACTATAAAGCCAGAGGGCACTAGGTTTCCCACTCTCTCTGGACCCAGCCACTAAGACAGTCAGAGTCCACGAGCTAGCACAGTGCAAACACCATGCGGTAGCTGGTAAGTCTGGTCAGGCTAGTACAAGGTCTTCAGTCAGCTCAGTATAGCGTTGACCCACAGTTAAAGATGTATGTTAGTTCTATTGTTCAACAAAACTGTGGTGGATCTTCTACAACGATGAAGGTCTGTTTCTCGCATCAAGTGCAGTCCACACCGAACCGACCTGCATAACACATCAGAAATGTCTTTTAATGTCTTCTTTAAAGATTTTAACTGAATTTGGGATGTGCAGTCTGAGTGAGTGCAGTGTATCTAATTTCCCAGGATAAACCAGAACCCTTCAATCAGCTACACTGAGGCAATATTTTCCTTAGCTTCTAGCCCAGTGTGTTTTCTTCAAATCATTTTTGGAAACAAGAATATAAAGATTGGGTGGAATAAAGAAAGTGGCCATGTTATCTGCTCCTGCAGTCTCTGGAAACAGGGTGCATGACAGTCAAGTGAGGAAAAGAAAGGACTTGCATCTGATCCTCACACTGGGGAAAAGCAGACTGACGCTCACTGTGGAACTGTTTCTAACTGAGGAGTAATAGCCTTCAGCAAAGGCAGAGAGGAGTTGGAGAAAATCATGTTTCCTTTTCCTGTTTTACAGAAGGATTGTATTGTACTACACCAGAGAGGATAGAGAGCGCAGCTAGATCCTCACCATCACCCAAGGAACAAACTCCACAATTGTGGGAAGATATCCAGTCCCTTCACAGCTTTGCTCAGCATAGAGATGGTTGGGCAGTAAAACCACCATCTGGCCATCAGTGGGGGTCAGGGGAGCTTTGACATATCATTAGATCTGCAACTGGTCAATGGTGTGGAACCTTCCACCAGAACCTTGTCAAGGGTTTGGCTCTGGGAGATTGGTCAGGGTGGGACTGGGAAGAAATGTGAGTGGGCTCCAAGTGTGGTGAGAACTTCAATCATTTATCAAGGTCTCATGAACCACTGACTCTTTCTGGCAGGTGAGAGTGAGTCTCTTCAAATGTGAGGAGGGCCCCACAGGCTCATAAGATCCGAGAACAGGCAAGGTGAATCTGTTACGAGCACGGTTAACACAAGTGCAGCTACATGGAAAACAAAACACTGAAGTGTGAAGTTTGTGACAACTCATTCTCGCACTCATCTCACTGCTGCATACGCCAACATGTTCTCGAAGTGGAAAATACAGTCACGCATGAAGTGTGTGACAAATCAGTCCCAGGGTTTTCAGGGCTCCTTGATTATCAGACAGTCCACACAGAGGAAAAATCTATCAAAGTGTGAGTTTTGTGACAAAACATTTGTGACACCTTGTAGCCTCCTTAAATACCAGGTGATACACACGGGACAAACCATTCAAGTGTGAGGTGTGCAGAAAGGCTTTCACAGGGTTATCAACACTTAAGGTGCACTGACGCATTCACACGGGGAGAAGCCGTTCATGTATGAGTTGTGTGATAAATCATTCTCACACTCATCAATTCTGCGTGCACACCAACGTATTCACACGGGAGAAACCATTCCAGTGTGAGGTTTGTGACAAGGCTTTCCCCACTCCTCCGATCTCCTGATGCACCAGAGGATTCACACTGGGAAGAAATCATTATGGTGTGAGGTTTGTGGGAAGGCTTTCACCCGCACCTCCAATCTCATGAATCACCAGCGGAACCACAGGAGGGAATAAGTATTCACTTGCGAGGTGTGTGACAAATCATTCACACTGTCATCAACCCTTGGTGCACACCGACACATTCATACAGGGGAGAGACCATTCAAGTCTGAGATGTGTGACCAGGCTTTCACATGGTCAGTGACACTCGTGCAACACCAATGTATCCACACCGGGGAGAAACCATTCGCGTGCGAGGTGTGTGGCAAATCATCGAACATCAACACACACCGACGTATTCATACAGTGGAGAAATCATTCAAGTGTGAGATGTGTGGCTAGGCTTTCACACAGTCCACAACACTCGTGCAACAACAAGGTATCCACACTGGTGAGAAACCATTCACGTGCAAGGTGTGTGACAAATGATTCTCGCAGTTATCACATTTCCATACACATCAACATGTGCACACCAGGAAGAAACCATTCAAGTGTGAAATTAGCAACAAAGACTTCATTAGTTCCTCAAATCTGCTGCTTCATCAGAGGATTCACTCGGGGGAGTAACAGGGAGATTTACAGTGAGGTTTTTCTGAAGTCTTTGACCCTCCTGGGCCACCAGAGGATTCACACAGGAGAGAATGTAGCTTTCACCCAGCAACCCCCCCCCCCCCCCCAATGTGAAAAGTACCAGTAGATTTACACTGGGGAGAAACCATTCAGGCATGAGTGTGTGTATTGTTTACCCTCCAGTGCTCACACAGGGGAGCTGTTCTTCCAAAGCACTGTCTTTCTCAGCAGTGCCTGTGTCCAACCTGCCGCACCATCAGTCCAATAATTTAAGATGGCCAATTGAACCTTTGACCACATCACCAAAAGACAAAAGTTTATATAGAAGCTGCTGTATAAACTCATCATCCTTTCAGTGCAGCGCCAGGTACAAGTCACTCACTGACTCTCACTCTGATCATGAAGGCAATCAGATACTGAGTGGTTAGAAAGGCTCCAGCGATGGCAGCACGGTGGTGCAGTGGTTAGCACTGCTGCCTCACGACGCCGAGGTCCCAGATTCAATCCCAGCTCTGGGACACTGTCCGTGTGGAGTTTGCACATTCTCCCCGTGTCTGCGTGGGGTTTGCCCCCACAACCCAAAAGATGTGCAGGGTAGATGGATTGGCCACGCAAAATTGCCCCTTATTTGGAAAAATTAATTGGGTACTCTAAATATTTTTTTAAAAAGAAAAAAATAGAAAGGCTCCAGCTTCTGATCTACCAGGTCACATATTTGAGCGTCATGTTCGTCGAGCCAATCTTGGTGATGATGATGCTCACACCCGCTAATCTGGAAACAGGAGTTTAGGATAGCTGACTTTATTTTGATCCCACTGTTCGGGAATTGAGTTGTATTTGTGAACATTTCCCAGATTGGTCATGAGCTGCTCCTGGAATTCCTCTCTTCTGTCGGGTTTTAGGGCTGAGACATTGATCTTCCTCTTAGACATTTGGGTCTTGTGATGTCTTGGTGCTGGGTGGATGTTCATAACCAATCGAACAAGTCGATGATCTGTCCAGCAGGCATCAGTCCCCCACATCATCGAGTGATGCAGACATCACTTAGAACTTTGACTTGGCTTTAGACCTTTCAGAGGAACACCAAAATGATCTTTGTTGCCAAAAAAGTATTAAGAACAACACCAGGAACTCTTCATTACATTCATCACAATCCTGCAATTACTTCATGATGGTATGACTGTAACTGTCTTGAGTGGGAGATCAGAAACACGTCTTGAAAATACAAGCAAGCAAGGCTGTGTGATAGACCTATTCTATTTACAATATACCTGACAGTGACTATTCACCTCATCAAAGATCAACTGCTCTCTGGTATCAGTACTAAATATGACCATGATGGAAAACGAATTTGCCTCGATCACCTCCATGCCAAAACTAAACTGACCACCATCGATACCCATGATATAGTTTATAGATGACTGTAGTGTTGTTGTCCACTGTGCACCAATTTTGCACCTTCTCTCAATCTCTTCAATTCTGGACATGTTTATATAATGGAAATAAACTCCATCCTGTGTCACTAAAGTTCGGTGTCATTTCTGACCATCAGAATTGGGAGCTAAACTAAAGCACAGGGATTAGAAAGAAAATTCTGTCGGTAGTATTCTGAGGGAGTTTCCCCTGATGTGAATATGTGTTAGTGAAGTGAGCCAGCTCTCAGGAGTGGGTATTGGTAGAATCGGACCCTGCTTTAGTTAGTGATGTGAATAATAGGCAGTTCCTCTTCAGGTGACGGGTGTTTGACTAATACCACGGGTAATGTTTGTACTCTCCTGTCTAGGAGGACGACTATCCTGAGTATGGTGAGGGAGTGGGGGTGAGTCTCTACAGACCTGAGTTCCTCAGCCCACCATACATCGATGTAATAAGTTCATCTTACAATCTTCCAAGATGAATTTCATGTCCTGGGCAAGATCTTGAGTCATTTTCAAATGCTTTGTTATTTTGATTTATGTTTGGTGTAGGATGAATATTGTGTTGTTTGTCTGCTGTTTATGAATCTTCTGCAGAGATTTATAACTCACAATAAATTAATTTTTTTAGCTTAAACCAAACTAGCTGATTGGTCAGCTTGGGTGTTCAATCCATGTAAACCAGGACATCAGCGGTAACCAACCCCCTCCCCCACCCACACCTTCTCTCCACACCGTAGTGTCATGGGATCTTTTACATTCACCTGAGAGGGCAGACAGGGCCTTAAGATGGTTCTTCTGAAAGATGGTTCTTCTGGCAGTGCAGCATTCCCTGAGTATGCCGAGGGATGGGTCGCCGCTCATGTCCGGAAAGCTGGGCAGATTTGGAATGTTGAGTTGCGGGCAGCACATTCCATGCAATTGTTGGAACTTTCAAACTCATTATCGCAACATTCCAAATTGCTGTCGCAACATTTGAACACATTGTCCGTGATGTTCCACCTCTTTCATCATATCATCATAGATTATCACAGAATTTACAGGGCAGAAGAGGCCATTCGGCCCATCGAGTCTGCACCAGCCCATGGAAAGAGCACCCCTCCCAAGCCCACACCTCCACCCTATCCACGTAACGCAGTAACCGAACCTAACCTGTTTGGACACTAAGGGCAATTTATCATGGCCAATCCACCTAACCTGCACATCTTTGGACTGTGGGAAGAAACCAGAGCACCCAGAGGAAACCCACACAGACATGAGGATAATGTGCAGATTCCACATGTCATGTGAGAGTACCTTGAAGAAATGGGTGTTTATTACAGCAGTGATGTCAGAGAATGGGTGGAGCTGGGCTGTCTGTCAGCTTTTTTACTTTCGTTTTAGGCTGTTTGCTGCAGGGTGTGTTTTAGTTTCGTTTTCAGAGCTGGATAGCTGCAGTCACAGCTAGAAGGTGTATTAATCTCTCGCTGTAATCTAAAGACTGTAAATCAACCCTGGTGATTTAAAACTGATAACAGTAGTGACTTTAACCTGATGTGCTCCTGGTAAAAGTTGTTTAAGTCTTATGAATGTTGAAAGGAAAGCTTATAGGATTACTTTGTGTTGTATTCTTTGGGGGTTGTATTTGAATTAATGGTTGTGAAGATGTTGACTGTTATGTTTTCAAAGGTTAACTTGAGTTCATAGAATAAACATTGTTTTGCTTTAAAAAATACTTTTCCATTTCTGCTCCACCACACCTGCAGAGTGGGCCGTGTGCTCCCCATACCACAATCTATTAAAAGTTGTGGGTCAGGTGAACTCCATGATACACTTTGGGGTTCTCTAAACCCTGGCCCATAACAAATTGGGGGCTCGAGGGGGATAAAAGTCTATCTATTAGATTGGCTTAGTGAACTTAAAGACAGTGAGGGTTGAGCATATTGTGGTTGCTTTTCAGGTGTGGTATTCTAGTTTAAGTGGGGAGTGTGTTGTGAACAATGGCTCTTTCAGAGGCTCAGAAGGTTTTGGGGGTGGAGACGGTCACACGCAGTACCTTACGGACAGAGACTAAAAGCAGACTGTTAGATTTGTCAAAAACATTGCAGTTAACATTACCTGACAAAATGTGAAAAGACGAGGTAATTATGGCGGTGGCTAAGCATTTAAGTTGCCTGAGATACAGTTTGACTCATTGGAAATGGCAAAAATTCAGTTACATATTAAACAAATGGAACATGAGAAAGAATTAAAGCAGCTTGAATACGAAAGAGAGAGAGAGGAAAAAGAAAGAGAAAGAGAGAGAGAGGAAAAAAAGAGAGAAGGAAGGAAAACAGAAAGAATAGCCCGAGCAGAACAAAAAGAAAGAGAAAGGGAGATACAGATCAGGGAAAAAGATAAAGAGAGAGAGTTTGAACTTCAGAAAATAGCCATTAAAATTGGAAGACGTAAAGGGAAACGTACGGTTGGTTGCTAGTGATGAGGATAGTGAGAAAGAGCGTAATCGTCGAAGGCTTGGTGGGGATCTATTTAAATATGACCAAGCTTTACCAAGGTTTGATGAGAAGGAGGTAGAAGTCTTTTTCATTTCATTTGAGAAGGTGGCAAAACAAATGAAATGGCCACAGGACATGTGGGTATTACTGATTCAAACAAAGCTGATAGGTAGGGCTAGTGAAGTGTTTGCATCACTACCGGAGGGGGTATCTGAGACGTATGAGGAGGTGAAAAAATCCATCTTCTGTGCATATGAACTAGTGCCTGAAGCCTACAGACAAAGGTTCAGAAATTTAAGGAAAGAATTTGGTCAAACATACATGGAGTTTGAAAGGATCAAACAGAGCAATTTTGACAGGTGGATAAAGGCTTTGAAAATAGACCAAACGTATGAAGCTCTCAGAGAAATTATACTTTTGGAGGAGTTTAAAAATTCAATTCCTGATGTAGTGAGAACTCATGTGGAAGAGCAGAGGGTTAAAACTGCGAGACTTGCAACAGAAATGGCATTATTATGAATTAGTTCATAAATCAAAACTTGGTTTCCAACATCAGTTTCAGCCTGTGAGGGATAGAAACTGGGGACATGAGAAATACTCAAGTGGTAAAGGTAAAGGTGAGCTGATGGGAGATAATAAGGCAAGTGTACCTCAGATTAAAAAAGAAATCCAGGAGGGTGGAAGAGACATGAAAAGTTTCAAATGTGTCATGCGAGAGTGCCTTTAAGAATTGGATGTGTAAGCAATGTACCTTTAAGATAACAGTGATGTCATAGAGTGGGTGGAGCTCAGCTCAGTTCAGCCATTTTGCAGGTTTTTAGTTTCAGTTTAAAAGCAGTGTGTGTGTGTCTGTGTGTTTCCAAAGAGCTGCAAGTTTTGCAGTTGGGTTTTTGCAGTTTTAAAAAGTGCCCGGCTGGTTTTGCTGAGAGCAGCTTCAACGTGCCTGGCTGTTTTGCTGTGAGCTGATTAAAAGGAGAAAGCCAGTTGGAAAAAGCAGGGTGTCTGTGTGTGTCCAGAGAGTTTGCAGGGAAAAAACAAGGTGCTGGAGCTGAAATCAACCAAGCTAATATATCTCTGCCATTCTACAGAAAATATATTTATCCTTTAACCTGATGTGATTTTGTTTAAAGGTGTTAAGTCTCTTGGAAGTTTGAAGGAACAGTTTAAGGAGTTATTTACGGTTGCAATATTTTCTGAGTTATCTTTGAAGTAAGGGGTGTTAAGAGATTCAAGGTTTATTTAAGATGTTAGGTTGAGTTCATGGAATAAACAGTGTTTTGTGTTTAAAAACCCACGTGTCCATAATTGTAATTCCACACCCAGGGAAAAAGTTGTGTGCTCCGAAAAGCAACAAATCCATTAAAGGGAGAGGGTTGGTTGAACTCCATGATCTATTTTGGGGTTCTGAAAACACCTCCCCATAACAAATGTTTTCACTGTAATAAACTAGGCCATGTAAAGTCACAGTGTTGGTGGTTGAAGAAAAGCACTGGGAAGGCTGATGTGGTAAGATGGGATAAGACAGTGGGGTTTGTTAAAGTGGTAAAGGAAAGCCTAACATAAGTGAAGGAGGTGCAAAAGATTGTGCCGCCTGATCAAGAGGTGATTGATAAGAAGGTGCCAGATCTCTTTAAATAATTTACTTGTGTGGGTAAAGTTTACTCATGTGTATCAGGAGGAGCAGGTAAAGAAGTCACAATTTTAAGAGATACAGGGGCTAGTCAATCTTTAATGGTAAGAGATGAGCAATTATGTAGTTTGGGAAGAATGTTGCCAGAAAAGATGGTGATATGTGGAATTCAGGGTGAGAGGAGTAGCGTTCCATTATATAAGGTAAGGTTGGAAAGTCCAGTGAAGAGTGATGAAGTGGTATCTTGTCCTGGAATACAGTTTATCTTGGGTAATGATATAACTGGATCGCAGGTGGGAGTGATGTCTACTGTGGTTGATAAGCCATTGGAAAATCAGACAACTGATGTGTTGATGGACGATTATCCTGGGATTTTTTCAGATTGTGTGGTAACAAGGTCGCAAAGTCACAGCTTAAGACAAAAGGAGAAATCAAAAAGTGAAGATGAAGTTGAAGTGCAATTATCAGGAACGAATTTTGATCAGATGGTTGAAAAAGAACAAGAACAGGTGGAGGATGAGGCGGATATTTTTAGTTCAGGAAAATTGGCGGAGTTACAACAAAAAGATGTAGAAATAAACCGGATGTATCAGAAAGCATACATGGAAGAGGAATCTGCGTGTATACCAGAGTGTTATTACCGTAAAAGTAATGTCTTGATGAGAAAATGGAGACCTTTACATATGCAGGTGGATGAAAAGTGGGCAGAGGTTCATCACGTAGTATTGCCAGTAGGGTATAGAAAGGAGGTGTTGCGAGTTGCACATGAGGTACCACTGGGAGGTCATTTGGGAATAAGGAAAACTCATGCTAAAATCCAAAAACATTTTTATTGGCCTGGACTACATAAAGATGTCGTTAAATTTTGTCAATCATGTCACACATGTCAAGTGATAGGGAAACCTCAAGACGTGATAAAACCAGCGCCCTTAAGACCCATTCCAGCATTTGAGGAACCTTTTACAAGGGTCCTAATTGATTGCACAGGACAGCTTCCTAAAACAAAAAGTGGGAATCAATATCTTTTGACTGTAATGGATGTGTCTACTAGGTTTCCAGAGGCCATTCCAGTACGTAATATTACAGCTCAAACGATTGTGGAGGAGTTACTTAAATTCTTTACCAGATATGGACTACCCACAGGAATAAAATCGGATCAAGGATGAAATTTTACCTTAAGGTTATTCAAAGAAGTTATGGATAGCTTAGGAATAAAACAATTTAAATCAACTGCGTATCATCCAGAATTGCAGGGAGCATTAGAAAGGTGGCATCAGACATTAAAGACAATGCTGAGGGCTTATTGGCACGATTATCCAGAAGATTGGGATAAAGGAATTCCATTCGTACTGTTTGCAATTAGGGATGCACCTGATGAATCAACCAAATTTAGTCCTTTTGAACTAATCTTTGGTCATGAGGTAAGAGGACCACTTCAATTGATTAAGGAAAAAATGGTGAGTGAGAAATTGGAAATTACATTATTGGATTACGTGTCAAATTTTAGCGAATGATTAAATAGAGCAGGTGAATTGGCTAGACATTTAAAAGTTGCACAAAATGTGATGAAACGGGTAGCAGACAAGAAATCCAAAGTTCGTAGTTTTGCCTGTGGAGATAAAGTTTTAGTATTGTTACCAGTGGTAGGGGAACCTTTAGAAGCTAGGTTTTGTGCACCTTATCAGATTGAAAGGAAATTAAGTGAGGTGAATTATGTGGTTAAAAACACCAGATAGTGCTGGAGTTTAGAAGGATGCGGGGGGGATCTTATTGAAACATATAAAATTATGAAGGGAATAGATAGGATAGATGCCGGCAGGTTGTTTCCACTGGTTAGGGAAAGCAGAACTAGGGGGCATAGCCTCAAAATAAGGGGAAGTAGATTTAGGACCGAGTTTAGGAGGAACTTCTTCACTCAAAAGGTTGTGAATCTCTGGAATTCCTTGCCCAGTGAAGCAGTTGAGGCTCCTTCTTTAAACGTTTTTAAGAAAAAGATAGATACCTTTCTAAAGAATAAAGGGATTTGGGGATATGGTGTACGAGCCGGAGAGTGGAGCTGAGTCCACAAAGTTCAGCTATGATCTCATTGAATGGCGGAGCAGGCTCGAGGGGCCAGATGGCCTACTCCTGTTCCTAGTTCTTATGTTCTTATAGAACACAGAACAATACAGCGCAGTACAGGCCCTTCGGCCCACGATGTTGCACCGAAACAAAAGCCATCTAACCTACACCATGCCATTATCATCCATATGTTTATCCAATAAACTTTTAAATGCCCTCAATGTTGGCGAGTTCACTACTGTAGCAGGTAGGGCATTCCACGGCCTCACTACTCTTTGCGTAAAGAACCTACCTCTGACCTCTGTCCTATATCTATTACCCCTCAGTTTAAAGTTATGTCCCCTCGTGCCAGCCATATCCATCCGCGGGAGAAGGCTCTCACTGTCCACCCTATCCAACCCCCTGATCATTTTGTATGCCTCTATTAAGTCTCCTCTTAACCTTCTTCTCTCCAACGAAAACAACCTCAAGTCCATCAGCCTTTCCTCATAAGATTTTCCCTCCATACCAGGCAACATCCTGGTAAATCTCCTCTGCACCCGCTCCAAAGCCTCCACGTCCTTCCTATAATGCGGTGACCAGAACTGTACGCAATACTCCAAATGCGGCCGTACCAGAGTTCTGTACAGCTGCAACATGACCTCCCGACTCCGGAACTCAATCCCTCTACCAATAAAGGCCAACACTCCATAGGCCTTCTTCACAACCCTATCAACCTGGGTGGCAACTTTCAGGGATCTATGTACATGGACACCTAGATCCCTCTGCTCATCCACACTTTCAAGAACTTTACCATTAGCCAAATATTCCGCATTCCTGTTATTCCTTCCAAAGTGAATCACCTCACACTTCTCTACATTAAACTCCATTTGCCACCTCTCAGCCCAGCTCTGCAGCTTATTTATATCCCTCTGTAACCTGCTACATCCTTCCACACTATCGACAACACCACCGACTTTAGTATCGTCTGCAAATTTACTCACCCACCCTTCTGCGCCTTCCTCTAGGTCATTGATAAAAATGACAAACAGCAACGGCCCCAGAACAGATCCTTGTGGTACTCCACTTGTGACTGTACTCCATTCTGAACATTTCCCATCAACCACCACCCTCTGTCTTCTTTCAGCTAGCCAATTTCTGATCCACATCTCTAAATCACCCTCAATCCCCAGCCTCCGTATTTTTTGCAATAGCCTACCGTGGGGAACCTTATCAAACGCTTTGCTGAAATCCATATACACCACATCAACTGCTCTACCCTCGTCTACCTGTTCAGTCACCTTCTCAAAGAACTCAATAAGGTTTGTGAGGCATGACCTACCTTTCACAAAGCCATGCTGACTATCCCTGATCATATTATTCCTATCTAGATGATTATAAATCTTGTCTCTTATAATCCCCTCCAAGACTTTACCCACTACAGACGTGAGGCTCACCGGTCTATAGTTGCCGGGGTTGTCTCTGCTCCCCTTTTTGAACAAAGGGACCACATTTGCTGTCCTCCAGTCCTCTGGCACTATTCCTGTAGCCAATGATGACATAAAAATCAAAGCCAAAGGTCCAGCAATCTCTTCCCTGGCCTCCCAGAGAATCCTAGGATAAATCCCATCAGGTCCCGGGGACTTATCTATTTTCAGCCTGTCCAGAATTGCCAACACCTCTTCCCTACGTACCTCAATGCCATCTATTCTATTAGCCTGGGGCTCAGCATTCTCCTCCGCAACATTATCTTTTTCCTGAGTGAATACTGACGAAAAATATTCATTTAGTATCTCGCCTATCTCTTCAGACTCCACACACAATTTCCCATCCCTGTCCTTGACTGGTCCTACTCTTTCCCTAGTCATTCGCTTATTCCTGACATACCTATAGAAAGCTTTTGGGTTTTCCTTGATCCTTCCTGCCAAATACTTCTCATGTCCCCTCCTTGCTCATCTTAGCTCTCTCTTTAGATCCTTCCTCGCTACCTTGTAACTATCCATCGCCCCAACCGAAACTTCACACTTCATCTTCACATAGGCCTCCTTCTTCCTCTTAACAAGAGATTCCACTTCCTTGGTAAACCACGGTTCCCTTGCTCGACGCCTTCCTCCCTGCCTGACCGGTACATACTTATCAAGAACACGCAGTAGCTGATCCTTGAACAAGCCCCACTTATCCAGTGTGCCCAACACTTGCAGCCTACTTCTCCACCTTATCCCCCCCAAGTCACGTCTAATGGCATCATAATTGCCCTTCCCCCAGCTATAACTCTTGCCCTGCGGTGTATACTTATCCCTTTCCATCATTAACATAAACGTCACCGAATTGTGGTCACTGTCCCCAAAGTGCTCTCCTACCTCCAAATCCAACACCTGGCCTGGTTCATTACCCAAAACCAAATCCAACGTGGCCTCGCCTCTTGTTGGCCTGTCAACATATTGTTTCAGGAAACCCTCCTGCACACACTGTACAAAAAACGACCCATCTATTGTACTCGAACTATATCTTTTCCAGTCAATATAGAATTATAGAAGGAAGACTCACCAATTGTTGAGTTACCTTCCAGAGGAAAAACGGATTGACCTGAAAGAGTTATTGATATCACATGGGCATATTTGTGGAGATAAATTGGGACGTACTAAAATGGCTATACATGATGTAGATGTGGGAAATGCTGTTCCAATCAAACAACATCCATACAGACTTAACCCGTTAAAATTGGCACAGATTAACAAAGAGATTGAGAGTGTGCTTAAAAATGGCATAATTGAAGTGGGTTGCAGCCAATGGAGCTCACCCATAGTGATGATACCAAAACCAGACGGTACCCAACGGTTGTGTGTGGACTATAGAAAGGTTATGCAGTTACAAGAACGGACTCTTATCCTATCCCACGTTTGGAGGATTGCATTGAGAAAGTGGGACAATCAGCTTTTATTTCCAAACTGGATTTACTTAACGGTTACTGGCAGGTACCTCTAGCCAAAAGGGCGAAGGAGATTTCAGCTTTTGTGACTCTAGATGGGATACCAATTCAAAGTTATGCCATTTGGCATGAAAAACACCCCAGCCACATTTCAACGGTTAACTAACAAAGTCGTTTCAGGATTACCCAATTGTGCGGTGTACATCGAAGATCTGGTAATTTTCACCCAGACATGGAAAGAACATTTAAAACATCTGATTGAGTTATTTGATAGACTTCCGGAGGCGGGTTTGGTGATGAACTTAGCCAAAAGTGAATTTGGAAAGGCCCAAGTCACTTTCCTTGGCCATACAATCGGACAGGGTCAAATGGTCCCATGGGATGTGAAAACAAAAGTTATTGGGGAGTTTCCGATACCATCGACACAACGGGAAATATTGCGAGTTCTTGGCATGAATGGATCTGATTGAACATTTGTGAAAAATTTTAGTAGCGTGATTGCTCCACTGATAGACTAGCTGAAGAAACGTTCAAAATTTCAGTGGACAGCGGACTTTCAACAGGCATTTGACTGCCTGAAAGCTGTGATAACCAATGCTCATGTGTTGGAGAATTGCAAGGGACTCTGTGGTCAGATTGAACTAAAGTATCTGACTGTAAAGGGAAATGCCGAGGTGCAGAGAAATGGACGGGCTGTGCAAGGACCTTCTTCTTCAAAGAGACTGTCAATCGAGAAGGATTTCAGTTGGTGGAAGAAAAACGAAAAAAAAATGGACTACATTATTATACCTGTTTGCGTGTGTTGTTTTTTGAAACAAAAAAGTAGATTTACTGTGGGCATTTCTTAAAGGATAGTGAAAAGGTGAAAAATAAAACCATCTTGAAGTTGATGTTTTTTTTTTTTTCTTGGGGGGAGGTGTCATGTGAGAGTACCTTTAAGAAATGGCTACAGGAATAGTGCCAGAGGACTGGAGGATAGCAAATGTGGTCCCTTTGTTCAAAAAGGGGAGCAGAGACAACCCCGGCTACTATAGACCGGTGAGCCTCACGTCTGTAGTGGGTAAAGTCTTGGAGGGGATTATAAGAGACAAGATTTATAATCATCTAGATAGGAATAATATGATCAGGGATAGTCAGCATGGCTTTGTGAAGGGTAGGTCATGCCTCACAAACCTTATCGAGTTCTTTGAGAAGGTGACTGAACAGGTAGACGAGGGTAGAGCAGTTGATGTGGTGTATATGGATTTCAGCAAAGCGTTTGATAAGGTTCCCCACGGTAGGCTACTGCAGAAAATACGGAGGCTGGGGATTGAGGGTGATTTAGAGATGTGGATCAGAAATTGGCTAGCTGAAAGAAGACAGAGGGTGGTGGTTGATGGGAAATGTTCAGAATGGAGTTCAGTTACAAGTGGAGTACCACAAGGATCTGTTCTGGGGCCGTTGCTGTTTGTCATTTTTATCAATGACCTAGAGGAAGGCGCAGAAGGGTGGGTGAGTAAATTTGCAGACGATACTAAAGTCGGTGGTGTTGTCGATAGTGTGGAAGGATGTAGCAGGTTACAGAGGGATATAGATAAGCTGCAGAGCTGGGCTGAGAGGTGGCAAATGGAGTTTAAATGTAGAGAAGTGTGAGGTGATTCACTTTGGAAGGAATAACAGGAATGCGGAATATTTGGCTAATGGTAAAGTTCTTGGAAGTGTGGATGAGCAGAGGGATCTAGGTGTCCATGTACATAGATCCCTGAAAGTTGCCACCCAGGTTGATAGGGTTGTGAAGAAGGCCTATGGAGTGTTGGCCTTTATTGGTAGAGGGATAGAGTTCCCGAGTCAGGAGGTCATGTTGCAGCTGTACAGAACTCTGGTACGGCCGCATTTGGAGTATTGCGTACAGTTCTGGTCACCGCATTATAGGAAGGACGTGGAGGCTTTGGATCGGGTGCAGAGGAGATTTACCAGGATGTTGCCTGGTATGGAGAGAAAATCTTATGAGGAAAGGCTGATGGACTTGAGGTTGTTTTCGTTGGAGAGAAGAAGGTTAAGAGGAGACTTAATAGAGGCATACAAAATGATCAGGGGGTTAGATAGGGTGGACAGTGAGAGCCTTCTCCCGTGGATGGAAATGGCTGGCACGAGGGGACATAGCTTTAAACTGAGGGGTAATAGATATAGGACAGAGGTCAGAGGTAGGTTCTTTACGCAAAGAGTAGTGAGGTGGTGGAATGCCCTACCTGCTACAGTAGTGAACTCGCCAACATTGAGGGCATTTAAAAGTTTATTGGATAAACATATGGATGATAATGGTATAGTGTAGGTTAGATGGCTTTTGTTTCGGTGCAACATCGTGGGCTGAAGGGCCTGTACTGCGCTGTATCGTTCTATGTTCTATGTTCTAAATGGGTGTTTATATAAATATCTGTAGTGAGAGTACCTTTATGAAATGGGTGTTTACTACTGCAGTGATGTCAGAGAGGGGGTGGAGCTGGGCTATCTGTCAGCTTTTTACTTTCGTTTTAGGCTGTTTGCTGCAGGGTGTGTTTTAGTTTCGTTTTCAGAGTTGGATAGCTGCAGTCCACAGCCAGAAGGTGTATGAATCTCTGTAATGTAAAGACTGTAAATCGATCCTGGTGATTTAAAACTAATAACAGTAGTGACTTTAACCTGATGTGCTTCTGGTAAAAGGTGTTTTAAGTCTTATGGATGTTAAAAGGAAAGCTTAAAGGATTACTTAGTGTTGTATTCCTTGGGGGTTGTATTTGAATTAATGCTTGCTAACATGTTCACTGTATGTTTTAAAAAAGTTAACTTGAGTTCATAGAATAAACATTGTTTTACTTTAAAAAATACTTTTCCATTTCTGCTCTACCATACCTGTAGAGTGGGCTGTGTGCTCCACATACCACAATCTATTAAAAGTTGTGGGTCAGGTGAACTCTATGATACACTTTGGGTTCTCTAAACCCTGGCCCATAACACACAGTGATCCAAGTTGGGAATCAAACCTGGGAACCTGGAGCTGTGAAACAACTGTGTGAACCACTGTGCTCCCTCTTGTTCTGAGTGTTCCAACCAGTTCAGCCCTCCAAGCGCAAAGTAAAGCCTAGCTCCGACCAAAGTGACCATTACCACTTGGCAACATGCCACATACTGGAACCTTGAGTTCAAAGGGATCACTAGGTTTTTGCATGACGTTAAATCTCATGGGATCCAAGATGAGGTAGCCAATTGGATCCAAAATTGGTTTGACGACAGAAGACAAAGGGTGGTTATAGAGCGTTGTTTTTCAAACTGCAGGCCTGTGACCAGTGGTATGCTTCAGGGATCAGTGCTAGGTCCACTGTTACTTGTTATTTATATTAATGATTTGGATGAGAATTTAATAATAATAATCTTTATTGTCACAAGTAGGCCTACATTAACACTGCAATGAAATTACTGTGAAAAGCCCCTAGTCAACACATTCCGGCATCTGTTCCGGTACACGGATGGAGAATTCATAATGTTCAAATTACCAAGTCTTTTGGGACTTGTGGGAGGAAACCGGAGCACCCGGAGGAAACCCACGCAGACACAGGGAGAACTAACAGACTCCGCACAGACAGTGACTCAAGCCGGGAATCGAACCTGGGACCCTGGCGCTGTGAAGCAACAGTGCTAACCACTGTGCTACTATGTCTGGAGTTGCCTCTCCCACCACTAGATGTGCTATGATCAGAATTCTGACCCCTATTATAAAGCTGGAAAGGGGTTTAGTGTCAGGCAAGGGGTGACAGACAGAGTGAGTGGTCAGGCAATCAGCAAGTGAGGGGTGCGAGGCTGACAAATCCCAAAGTCACTCCGGCAGTCACAGACAATGGTAGCACATCCCCTTCCCTGAAGGACAAGATTGGGTTTTTTCAGACAATATGAAAGCTTTCATGTTTTTATTTTGATTCTATTCAACAAATTTCATTTTAAAAATGTATTTTGCTCCATGGAGTGGCTGAGATAAATAGAATATAATCTTCCAGGGGAAACTACACCTGAGGGAGAAAGGAACAGAAGGATTTGCTGATAGGATGAGATGAAGAGGGGTAAGAGGAGGCTCGTGTGAAGCATCAACACCAGCATGGAGCAATCGGGCTGAATGGCCTGTTTCTGCTCTGTAATTCTACGCATATAACTTACCATGGTTGGATTTGAACTCTCAATCTCTATATTGTTAATCCAACAGCATAGAAATTAATCTCCATATCTGGAGACACATTTGTGCAAATGTCTGACTTAAGGCTTCAGACTTCCCCTTGAAATCATTTCAATTTTGCCAGATTTCATATTTCTATTCTTTTCTGATTCTCACCCCAGTGACTGTCAGGCCACGACTGGCCAGACCCTTGGTCCTGACTGTCACTGAGCTGATATAATTGGTTTTTAATTACATCTTCATGGTGCACATCAGTACAACGACTTCGGTAAAAAAAAGGGATGAGGTCCTGAAAGCAGAATATCGGGAGTTAGGAAGAAAGTTGAGAAGTCGGACCTCAAAGGTAATGATCTCAGGATTACTACCACTGCCACATGCTGGTCAGAGTAGAAATAGTAGGATGTATTGGATAAATATGTGGCTGAAGAGATGGTATGAGGGGGAGGGTTTCAGTTTCCTGGGGCATTGGGACCGGTTCTGGGGGAGGCGGGATCTGTACAAACTGGACGGTTTACATCTGGTCAGGACCAGGACTGATGTGCATGGGGAGGAGGGGGGCCGGGGCACTTGCTAGAGCAATTGAGGGGGTTTTAAAGGCAGGGGAATGGGAACTTATGTAAGGATTCAGAGCAGGGAGAATCAAGAACAAGAGAAAAAGACAGAAAGGAGAACAAGGAAAGTGATAGAGAGAAATCAAAGCTTGTATCATATAATGACATGAAACAATAGTAGGGACGGGCCAAGGAATATGAAAAGGACTAGCCTGAGTCGAGTTAAGAAACATCAAAGGTCAAAAAACATTCAGAGAGGTGGTATACAGCCCACCAAACTGCAGCGGTAATGTTGGGAATAGCATTGGACAGGAAATCAGAGATGCATGTGATAAAGGAACATCTGTGATTATGGGTGACTTCAATCTGCCAATGATTGGGTGACTCAAATTGTCACAGTAAAATAGAAGAGGAATTTCTGGTGTGTATTGGGGATGGTTTTCTGTACCAGTATGTTGAGGAACCAACAAGGGAACAGGCCATCTTGGACTGGATGTTGTGCAATGAGAAAGGATTCTTTGGCAATCTAGTTGTGAGCGAACCCTTGGGGATGAGTGACTATAATATGGTAGAATTCTTTATCAAGGTGAATAGTGAGGTAGTTGATTCTGAGACCAAGATCCTGAACCTCAATAAAGGTAACTATGATGGTATGAGGCATGAGCTGGCTATGACGGACTGGGAAACATTACTGAAAGGAAGGACAGCGGCCAGGCAATGGCAGGTATTCAAGGAACGAACAGGTGAACTCCAAAAGTTGTTTATTCCTATTTGGCGCAAGAGTAGAAAGGGAACTGTGGCCAAACCATGGCTTAGAAGGGTAATTAGTGATAGTATTAGATTCAAAGAAGAGGCATACAAATTAGCAAGATAAAGCAATACACCTGAGGATTGGGAACAGCTTAAAATTCAGCAAAGGCAGACCAAGGGATTGATTCAGAAGGGGAAAATACATTTTGAAAGTAAACTAGTCGGGAACATAAAAACTGACTGTAAAAGTTTCTATTGATATGTAAAGAGAAAAAGATTCCTAAAAACTAATGTAGGTCCTTTACAGTTTGAAATCGGTGAATTCATAACAGTGAACAAAGAAATGGCTGAGGAACTAAATTCGTACTTTGCTTCTGTCTTCACAAAGGAAGACATGAATAATGTACAGAAGTTCTGAGAAACACAAGTTTTAGTGAGGAGCTGAAGGAAATCAATATTAGTAAAGAAATAGTTTTGGGGAAATGAATGGGATTGAAGATGGACAAATCTCCAGGGCCTGATAATCTTCAGCCCAGAGAACTTAAAGAAGTGGCCCGAGAAATAGTAGACCCATTGGTGGTCATTTTACAAATTCTTTGGAATCTGGAATGATTCCTACAGATTGGAGGGTAATAAATGTAATCCCACTATTCAAAAAGGGAGGTAGAGTGAAAACAAGGAACTATAGACCAGTGAGCCTAACATCAGTAGTAGGGAAGTTGCTGGAATGTATTATCAAGGATTTCATAGCACAGCATTTGTAAAGCAGTGGTGTAATCAGACAAAGACTGCATGGATTTGTGAAAGGAAAATTATGCTTGACAAATCGATTAAATTCTTTGAAGATGCACCTAGTAGAATTGACCTGGGAGAACTAGTGGATGTGGTTCATTTAGACTTTCAGAAGGCTTTCGACATGGTCCCACATAGCAGATTAATATGTAAAATTAAAGCACATGGGAATACAGGTCGTGTCGAGATGGGTAGAAAGCTTGTTAGCAAACAGGAAGCAGAAAGTTGGAATAAACTGACCTTTTTCTGATTGGCAGGCAGTGACTAGTGGGGTACCGCAGGGATCTTTGAGGTAGGACCCTAACTGTTCACAGTATATATTAATGATTCCCAGTGACACCCAGTTCAAAATGTCAGCAATGTATCTCCCATAAAGAACAAACGCGTCTTTATTCTTAACGTAGTCTCCAAATAGTCGATCGTGATCGACAGGTCGATCCTGCAGTCTCAAAGTCGAAAGTGCCAAAGGTGCGCAAGACTCAGGATTCTTGTAAGACGAACAAATGAGCTCAATGCTTGCACCACTGCGCCACCCAAGAAAGTCATGATATTGCTGAATGGCGGAGCAGGTTCAAAGGGCTGAATGGCCCACTGCTCCGAAATCCTATATTCCTGTAACATATTCATTGGTTCTTCGGTAGTACAGAACTGGAGTATTGTTTAAAAAGAGACATGCTGTGAAGGCGTTTTGTCTCATCTAGACAGCTGATTGGTTGGTTGTGAACCCTGATTTGCGGAGACATTGCCTTGCAGATTCCAGCATGATACAGTTAACTCCAGATTTTGTTCAAACTCAAACTGGGCAGGTCAATTGCGAATTGGTCAAGGGATTTCCCTGGTGAATGAACCAGGGAACTATTGTTCCACCAATCAGTGTCCACTTGTGAACCCAACATCATTCTCGTCTCATGCAGTATAAATTGTTGTTCCCATTACTGTTGGAAATCTATTACGATTGTCCTGATGCGTATAAGATAAAAAGCTTTGATAGTTTGTCTCGGCTTTCAACTGATTAATTACATAACTCAATCAGAGCTTTGAATGAATCATAAAACGGTGAAACACTAATGCAGCATACAAAATGGCCAAAGACGCCACGATCATTAGTCTCAAAATGGCTTCTTTGCCCGTCTGTTATTAACTCAATCAAGAAAACTGATTGAAGGGCGGAATGGTGGCATAGTGCTTAGTAGTACTGCCAACGGCGCTGAGGACCAAGGTTCGATCCCGGTCCCGCGTCACTGTCTGTGTGGAGTTTGTACATTCTCCTCTTGTCTGCATTAGTCCCAATACCCAAAGATGTGCAGGGTAGGTGGATTGGCCACGCTAAATTGCCCCTAAATTGGAAAAAAAAATAACTGGGTACTCTAAATTTTAAAAAAAGACAATGGATTTATCTTAGAAACACAGACTCCTTTAATTCAAAATCAATTCCAGTCCCCCCAAAACCAGCTAGAGTCAAGACCTAGTGGAAAATTACTCCTTTCCTCTGTGTTCCTCTCTTCTGGACATGTGCTGATCCCACCACTGCACATCATTGCTGCTTTGGATGCTGCAGGTCTTCCTCTTCTGATCTGCTGTCAAACATATCTGAGGCTACACATCCCACACTGATATTGTCAGTGTGAAAGCCTCCGAGGATGAAGAATGTAATTCCCACACTAGAAATCTCTGGCAAACATTTACCAGGGCAGCAATAAGTGATATTATTCAGATTGGACGATGACATGTTTAAATCCCCATCTGATCTGCTGCTCAAAGTTGTCTCCATTTCACCGGTCAGTTTCCCAAGCGTCAGGAAATTTGTTCCTCCTATTTGGAGCAATTAGAATTTTAAACAATGATCCACATGCTGTGTCAAAATGGCTACAGTCCTCAAACCTTTATTTGCAGGTGACAACTAATACTACAGAGGTATTTATCCAAATACCCCACTTATATAAAAACAATTACATGTACTATCATGGCAAATAAAGAGTGTTGTGTGTTCACAGGTTTGCTATATATCTTAGATAATTGCTTCATCGCAGAACAATGCAGAGCTGACACTAGTTCAAAATTGAACAGGTTTATTTAGGTACTTTTTAAAAATCTCATAAATTACAACATTCTATACACGTGGGGCGGGATTCTCTGATCCTGTGGCTAAGTGTTGATGCTGTCGTAAACGGCGTCACATTTCTCGACGGCGTCAAGGTGGTCTCAGGATCAGCGACCCATGATGCTCCAGCTGTCGATCCCGGCGTCAGACGGGCGCTGCGGGTCCGCACATGCACGGTAGGACCGGTGCGATTACTGCGCATGCGCGGTGTCTCCCTTTTCTGCGCCGGCCCCGACGCAACATGGCGTAGGGCTACAGGGGCCGGCGCGGAACAAAGGAGGCCCACAGCCGGAGAGGCCGGCCCAACGATCGGTGGGTCCCAATCGCGGGCCAGGCCACACCGGAGGCCCCCCCCACCCCCCCCCCCACTCCCACCCCCACCCCCCCACCCCCACCCGCCGCCCCCGGACCCTTCCACGCCGAAGTCCCGCCGGGTAAGACCATGTTAGAACGCCGCTTGCGGGACTCGCCATTGGCCAACCGCGCCGGCGCCAATGGCCCCGCTCTGCGTGATACGCGTCGGTCACGGCGATTCTCCGACCCGGCCCCGGGGTGAGAAAATCCCGCCCATGGCTTCTCCATGGAACTAAATTAGTAGCTCCACCCACAGGTTTAAGCAATCAAGCACAATTGCATAGATCTAAGAATCGACTGATAATCAAATTCTGATCAATTAAACCATTGAACATGACACATAATCCACAACGAAAATTGACATACATGAGCAAACTGTTCTTGTTGCTATGTTCCAACACCCATAACCTCGAAAACATTCAGGTCTTGACTTCCAAATGATATCTCTGCAAATGAAATAACATCCACTGTAATCACTTTGCAGCAGATGAAAGCAGTTTGAGAAAGATGCTTTGAAGTGGTTTGTGGTCAGACCATCACTTTCTCTTAAACAGGTGCTGGTTGAAATGCTCACAAGCTAAGCCAATTTCCTGGCTCAATCTGTGCATAGCATTTTTCAGTTTGTGTAAATGCTCCGAATACAAACACAACTGGTTGTTCTTGCTGCATGAGAGTGTCTCCAAGTCCTGTTTTACCGGCCTCTCACTGCATCATTGACACCATCGTACCTCAGCACTGGCTTTGATGTCACTCGTGGCTTGATGGGAGTGAAAGCTGCTTCTTGTTCTGTGCCCCAATACCACTGAATATCCTTTTCACTGAGCTTGCGTAAAGAGAAACACTAGTACTGATGACAGACGAGTAAGACTGTAGTTAGGTAGTCCCCATGTGGGTTCACCTATTCCAGGGGTACAGAACTCACCTCAGTAGGGTTTCTCCACTGTGTGTGTGTGTGGGTCTGTCTGTTGATGGAGCAGGATATATGCTGACTGTGTGAAATCCTCATCATATACCTGACAACTGAGAAGTTTCTCTCCTGTGTGAATCCTCTGGTGTCCCAGGCGGGTCAAAGACATCAAGAAAGTTTCATCGTAAACCTCACTCTTGAAGGGTCACTCCCCTATGTGAATCCTCTGATGGAGGAGCAGTTTTGAGGACTGGGAGAATGATTTGTTACATGTCTCACATTTGAATGGTTTCTCCACTCTATGAATGCATTCATGCACACGGAGGTGTGATGACCCCGAGAATGAGTTGGCACACGCTTTGCACTTGAAATGTTTCTCTCCTGTGTGAGTATGTCGGTGTACACAGAGTGTCGATAACTGTGACAATGATTTGCCACATACCTCACAGGCGAATGGTCTCTCCCCAGTGTGAATGCGTTGATGTGAGCGGAGAGTTGATGATGACAAGAATGATTGGTCACACACCTCACACGTGAATGGTTTTACCCCTGTGTGAACTCTGATGGACCAGGAGTTTAGAAGACTGTGTAAAGGCTGAGTGTATGCGTTGGTGTCTACAGAAATTACATGACTGTGAGAATGATTTCCTGCACAACTCACAGGTGAACAGTTTTTCCCCAGTGTGAATCTTCCTGTGCCGAAGGAGCTGACCAAATTGGGTGAAAGTCAACTTGCAAACCTCACATTTAAAGGGTTTCTCCCCTGTGTGTTTTCTCTGGTGTCTTAAGAGAATGCTAGATGTCCCAAAAGCTTTATCGCACGTCTCACACTTAAATGGTTTCACTTCCATGCCTTGTGTTAAGTTGTTGAACAGATCCACACACCTAACCTGACTGGTTTCCAGTTAATGTTTTCACTGCACAACCTTCCCTGTGTTGAGCTTGGATGATAGGATATCGTCTCACAGGTTTGCAGTTGTTCCTTGGGTGGTGGTCAGGCTCTATCTGCGGTGTCTATCCTCTCTGTATTCTCTGGTGTAGTACAGTACAATACAATCCTTCTGTAAAACAGGAAAAGGAAATGATTGCCTCCAACTCCTTCTCCTCTGCTGAAGAGACTGATTCCTCAGTTAGAGATGTTTACACAATAAGTGTCAGTCTGCTAACCCCCTGTGTGGGGATCAGATATAAGCCCTTTCTTTTTCCTCACTTGACTGTCACACACCTTCTGTTTCCAGCAGGGACCCTGGATAGTGACCAGGAACAGACAATGTGGCTACTTTTCTTCCTCTGCTCAGACCCACCCCATCTTCCCAGGCACTGTGAGGACAATGGAAAAGACAGTCAGGCGGAGTGTAAAATGAACTACCAATTAAGTGTGAGGTCTGAGATGTGTTGATGAAGACAGACCAGTTTTACTCTTAGAATATGTGTTGAATAGAAAAATACTCAGGAGAAATGTTAATTCAATGGAGATTTTGAAATTTATTCCCTTGTTTTCCAAAATTATTTGAAGAAAACACACTGAGCAGGAAGCTCAGGAAAATATTGCTTCAGTGCAGCTGATTGAAGGGTTCGGGTTTATCCTGGGAAATTAGATACACTGCACTCACTCAGACTGCACATCCCATGTTCATCTGCCCCTCCCAGATAATTACACCTCACCTTCTCATATTCAGCAATGACCCATCAACAAAACTCAGTCTGTAAATCAGAAGGGAAATGCTTCCAATAAACACCCTCAATATCCAACACACAGCCAATCAAACAGCTCAGCACAAAGCACCGAGTAAACAGGTCTCTGAGCTGGATCTTCTCACACAGCATAAGGGGCATTTCCACACCTGACTGCCCACAGGATAGTCAGACTGCCTGAACATTAGTGTGGATTTTGTGCAATGTAATTCTTCTAAATTCTGCTCCTTCACTCACCATCTCCTGACTTGGTTTGGAGTCCCTACAGGAAGTGAAGCAGCTGTGGTAGAGGAAGAGGAGAGAATGGGCAGAGTGGGTGGGCTCTCTGATGTCTCTCACAGACAATCCAAATATTTCTGCAGTAACAGGAGTTTCCTGAAGTTTGGGAAACTGACCGGGAAACGGGGGCGACTTTGAGCAGCAGATCAGGTGGGGATTTAAACTTGTCATTGTCTCTTCTGAGGGCAGCACGGTGGCACGGTGGTTAGCACTGCTGCCTCACTGTTCCAGAGTCCCAGGGTCAATTCCGGCCTTCGCGCCTGTCTGTGTGGAGGTTGCACTTACTCCCCGGATCTGCATGAGTTTCTTCCCGGTGCTCCGGTTTCCTCCCACAGTCCAAAGATGTGCAGGCTAGGTGGATTGGCCATGCTAAAATTCCCCTTAGTTTCTTAATACTGCCTCTATTTCATGACACTGATGCTGCTTTGAAAGGATACTGAGTTTATACAAAAGCTTCTACTGATGTCTTACATATAGATGTCTTCATTTGGTGATATTTGGCGATCTGGTCACTGATGAAATTGACCTTGAAATGATTGGACTGATGGTGAGTGAGGTTAGATACAGACACTGCTGAGACAGACTGTGCTTTGAAAGGACAGCTCCCAATGTGAGCACTGGAGGGTTAATAACACAGATAACTCTCAGTGTAAGGGAAGCAGGTGAGTCGGCTCCAAATCCATGTGGAGACGTTGGAGTTTAGCGAGAGAGGAATAGGTGAAACATTTCTGACACGCGTCTCTCCGGAAGGGTTTGATTCCTGTGTGGTTCCAGGAGATCTGACAACTGTGAAGGTTTTATTACAGAACTCCCCAATAGGGTTTCTCCCCTGTGTGAAATGCTTGTCACATAACTCACACCTGAATGGTTTGTCACCAGTGTGGATCTGCTTGTGCTTCAGGAAATCTACGATTAGGTAAAGCCTTCTAAAAACCATTGCACATAATTGTTTCTCACCTGTGTGAATTCTGTGATTTCCCAGGAGGTTTGAAGATGCACAGAAGCTTCACTGCAAACCTCAAATCTGACATGTTACTCTGATATGTGGATTGTCTCATGTAGTAGGAGGCTCAATAATTGTGTCAACATTTTTTCACAGGCCTTACACATGAACAGCTTCTACTCTGGATGAACGTGTTGGTGTCTCACCAGTTCCTATGATCATGTAAAGCCCTTATTACACGCTTGAACGATTTGTGTCCTGTGAATTGTCAGGTGTATCAGCAGCCTCGTAGGTGTCACAAACCTCACACTTGAAATGTTTCTTCCATGTGGATTGTCTGATGTTTCGTGAGGCTCGGTAACTGTGTGAAGGTTTTGTCACAAACCTTGCATGTGTACGGTGTGGTGATATGCATCACTGTAAATATACAAGGGGTTAATGTAAATACACTACAACTAAGTAAACACTAGAGGGAGCACCAGAGACGTCATGACATGCAGACATACAGCTAATCATAGAATTTACAGTGCAGAAGGAGGCCATTCGGCCCACCGAGTCTGCTCTAGCCCTTGGAAAGAGCACCCCACTCAAGCACACACTGCCTCCACCCCACCCCCTTATCCCAGTAACCCCAATTAACCTTTTTGGACACTAAGGGCAATTTAGCATAGCCAGTCCACCTAACCCGCAAATCCTTGGACTGTGGGAGGAAACCGGAGCACCTGGAGGAAACCCACGCACACACGGGGAGAACGTGCAGACTCCACACCGACAGTGACCCAAGCCGGGAATCGAACCTGGGACCATAGAGCTGTGAAGCAACTGTGCTAACCACTATGCTACCGTGCTGCCCCTATAATGAACATATAGAATAGGACATGACCAATGGGAAGTCAAGACACCCAGAGGTGACACTACCACAAGGGGACATTACACAACCCATATATAAGGACAGGGCACACATGCTCTGTCTCTTTCCACAGGCAACACTCAGAGAGTAGGACAGGGGCAGATCAGAAGCATCACACCTACCACGTGGCTTAGAGCAGAGTGATTAGTTAGACTGAGTTACTATAGCAAGATTAGCAGGAGAGTCGAACTCATAGAGAACTGTGCTAATGGTTCAATAAATCATACTGAACTTACTTCAAAGTCTGAAGTATCTTTTGGTCAAAGCTGCATGAAGTTGCAGCCTGTGTTATCCCAGAGTACATAACACAACATGGTACCAGTCGTGCCTGTTGAATCTATATAGTTCAACTTAGCAAGATCCGTGACTACCAGCAACATCACCCAGGCAAGATGATCGAGATTCCGGTTCCTCAGCAGCTCAGGTACCACGGCAATCTCAGTGCCAACTGGCGTGCATTCAAGCAGAGATTTGTAATTTACATGGTAGCACCCGACCTATATGACGTGGCCGATGCTGAGAAGATAGATCTTCTACTCACCATTGCGGGTGAAAGTGCAACAGAAATCTTCAACTCCTTCAAGTACTCCAAAGGGCAGGACAAGAGAGACTTCCAGACAGTCCTGGACAAGTTTGAAAACGACTGCGAGGTGAACACAACAGAAATCGGTAAAACTGGCACCTACACTCACCACGAGGCAAAGGTAGGCTTGCAACAGAAGCAAACGGCAATTTTGATTGGCAGCCATCTTGCGCAAGGAGCCGCACATGCGCAGTTCCCGAGAAGACGCGAACTGGCGGAACAGTGTTTCGCAGTTGAGAATAGAGAGCACAGTGGATGAAAAGCAATCTGCGCATGCACAATCCATTCCTACGCTCTACGTCACAAACGTCATTACGTCAGAGGCCCCGGACCACATCCACTTAAAGGGGAAATGTCCAAAAATAGTGAAAAAAATTTTTTTAACCCAGAAAACACAATTCTTTCACCTGGAACGACAGCACAATGTCTGGACTTTGATCAGTAGCTGAAAGTAACCTCTGCAGAACCCTGCGACAAGCAGTTAGCACCGCCCTAAGAGATGATTTAGTCCTTGAAGACTACGACTCAGACGATGATTTCATCATTGGACGTGGCGACCTCAGTACAAATCCTAACCGCAACAAGATGTGTTGCACATTGAAGCATCCAACACAGTCATGGACGAGTTCTTTGGATTTGAGGATCCGCAGCCCAGCATAGATGACATCCCGACTCATGAGTACAGGATTCTGCTGCGGCCTGACGCCAAGAGACAGAGAGCAGTACAAGCCCACCGAGAGCGGCCTGACGCCAAGGGATTGGTCCACGCACCACGAAGAGTCCCTGACTCCACACAGAAAGCATGACAGACTCCACAGTGAGACCACTGCATGACTCCACACAGGGAACAATGCCAGACTCCACAGAGAGAGCGATACAAGCCTCCACAGCGGGCTCGTTGACAGACTCCACGATGGAAGCAACGCAAGACTCCAAAGAACAAAGAAAAATTACAGCACAGGAAAAGCCCTTCGGCCCTCCAAGCCTGCGCCGATCCAGATCCTCTATCTAAAACTGTCGCCTATTTTCTAAGGATCTATATCCCTCTACTCCTTGCCCATTCATGTGTCTGTCTAGATGCATCTTAAATGACGCTATCGTGCCCGCCTCTACCACTTCCGCCGGCAATGCGTTGCAGGCACCCACCACCCTCTGCGTAAAGAACTTTCCACGCATATCTCCCTTAAATTTTTCCCCTCTCACCTTGAACTCGTGACCCCTAGTAATTGCTCCCCCACTCTGGGGCAAAAGCTTCTTGCTATCCACCCTGTCTATACCTCTCATGATTTTGTAGACCTTAATGAGGTCCCCCCTCAACCTCTGTCTTTCTAATGAAAATAATCCTAATCTACTCAACCTCTCTTCATAGCTAGCGCCCTCCATACCAGGCAACATCCTGGTGAACCTCCTCTGCACCTTCTCCAAAGCACCAACATCCTTTTGATAATGTGGCGACCAGAACTGTACGCAGTATTCCAAATGTGGCCAAACCAAAGTCTTATACAACTGTAACATGACCTGCCAACTCTTGTACTCAATACCCCTTCCGATGAAGGAAAGCATGCCATATGCCTTCTTGACCACTCTATCGACATGCGCAGTCACCTTCAGGGTACAATGGACCTGAACATCCAGATCTCTCTGTACATCAATTTTCCCCAGGGCTTTTTCATTTACCGTATAGTTCGCTCTTGAATTGGATCTTCCAAAATGCATCACCTCGCATTTGCCCGGATTGAACTCCATCTGCCATTTCTCCGCCCAACTCTCCAATCTATCTATATTCTGCTGTATTCTCTGACAGTTCCCTTCACTATCTGCTACTCCACCAATCTTAGTATCATCTGCAAACTTGCTAATCAGACCACCTATACCTTCCTCCAGATTATTTATGTATATCACAAACAACAGTGGTCCCAGCACGGATCCCTGTGGAACACCACTGGTCACAGTTCTCCATTTTGAGAAACTCCCTTCCACTACTACTCTCTGTCTCCTGTTGCCCAGCCAGTTCTTTATCCATCTAGCTAGTACATCCTGGACCCCATGAGACTTCACTTTCTCCATCAGCCTACCATGGGGAACCTTATCAAATGCCTTACTGAAGTCCATGTATATGACATCTACAGCTCTTCCCTCATCAATCAACTTTGTCACATCCTCAAAGAATTCTATTAAGTTGGTAAGACATGACCTTCCCTGCACAAAACCATGTTGCCTATCACTGATAAGCCCATTTTCTTCCAAATGGGAATAGATCCTATCCCTCAGTATCTTCTCCAGCAGCTTCCCTACCACTGACATCAGGCTCACCGATCTATAATTACCTGGATTATCACTGCTACCCTGCTACCCTTCTTAAACAAGAGGACAACATTAGAAATTCTCCAGTCCTTCGGTACCTCACCCGTGTTCAAGGATATCTGTTAAGGCCCCAGCTATTTCTTCTCTCACTTCCCTCAGTAACCTGGGATAGATCCCATCCAGACCTGGGGACTTTTCCACCTTATTGCCTTTTAGAATACCCAACACACCCTCCATCCTTATGCTGACTTGACTTAGAGAAATCAAACATCTATCCCTAACCTCAACATCCGTCATGTCCTTCTCCTCGGTGAATACCGATGCAAAGTACTCGTTAAGAATCTCACCCATTTTCTCTGAGTCCACGCATACCTTTCCTCCTTTGTCCTTGACTGGGCCAACCCTTTCTCGAGTTACCCTCTTGCTCCTTATATATGAATAAAAGGCTTTGGGATTTTCCTTAACCATGTTTGCGAAAGATATTTCATGACCCATTTTAGCCCTCTTGATTCCTCGTTTCAGATTGGTCCTACATTTCCGATATTCTTCCAAAGCTTTGTCTGTCTTCAGTCGCCTAGACCTTATGTGTGCTTCCTTTTTCCTCTTAGCTAGTCTCACAATTTCACTTGTCATCCATGGTTACCTAATCTTGCCATTTCTATCCCTCATTTTCACAGGGACATGTCTGTCCTGCACTCTAATCAACCTCTCGTTAAAAGCCTCCCACATATCAAATGTGGATTTACCTTCAAACAGCTGCTCCCAATCCACATTCCCCAGCTCCTGCTGAATTTTGGTAGAGTTGGCCTTCCCCCAATTTAGCACTCTTCCTTTAGGACCACTCTCGTCTTTGTCCATGAGTATTCTAAAACTTAAGGAATTGTGATCACTATTCCCAAAGTAATCCCCAACTGAAACTTCAACCACCTGGCCGGGCTCATTCCCCAACACCAGGTCCAGTATGGCCCCTTCCCATACTGCTCTAGAAAACCCTCCTGGATCTCCTTGCAAATCCTTCTCCATCTAGACCTCTGACACTAAGTATATCCCAGTCAATGTTGGGAAAATTAAAATCTCCTATCACCACCACCCTTTTGCTCCTACATCTTTCCATAATCTGTTTACATATTTGTACCTCTATCTCACGCTCGCTGTTGGGAGGTCTGTAGTACAGCCCCAACATTATTACCGCACTCTTCCTATTTCTGAGCTCTGCCCAGATCGCCTCACTGCTCGAGTCCTCCATAGTGCCCTCCTTCAGCACAGCTGTGATACCCTCTCTGACCAGTAATGCAACCAGAGCACAGTCCTTGCATGAACAACACCATGAAGGTCGAGCAACCTTATCTGAGCAACCAGCAGCAGACCGATGCAAGTCTGCCATGCTCAAGTGCACAGCAAGACGACGATGACAGTCTACCACGCTCACGTGAACAACAAAAAGACTATGAAAGTCTACCCAGATTATTTGAGCCACCAGAAGAAGACTCTGACAGTCTACCCAGCTCATCTAACTGACAAGAAGACACTGAAGGTCTACCCACTGTATGTGCGACAAGTGACAAAGGCTTCACAATTGCCATACAAGATGTGCAACATCTCAGCGAGACTGACAGATCTCAGCTAGTATGTACAGAGGCACTCGACAATCAAAGTGAGGCTACTGGTGACTCCAGTGACACCACGTTAATTCAAACCTCATCTACTCGAGCCTCTCCACGAGAACCTGAAATGACTCCAGGCGGGGAGCATCGACAAGCCAAAGATGATTCAAGTGAACCGGACATGATTCCAGACAGCGCCGAGGAATCAGAGAAGGCACGCTCAATAAAACAGCAGATGCCACAAAGGGCACTGACACAAGTAACTTTGTGAAGGACTTGAATTCTCAACTCGGTGTGGTCATTGAGCGCAACAAACACAACAACAAGCACGTCAATAACAACAATGACAATAACAATAGAACAACAACTGCGACGACATGGTACAACTCTGCCCATGAAGGACAATGTTGCTGCTCCGCTCAGAACAATGGCGAGAGTGCAAACATACCATGGGATGTCAATGCATCTTACCAATTCACGTTTGCTACACTACGGACAAGCAAACCAGCTTTCAGGAAAGATGTCATCAAGAATTGCTACCACAAGCATTAAAAAAAAGAGTCCACCTCAGACAATGAAGTGATTTGACCATTTGAACACCTCTCGATGACTTCTTGGTTACGTAAACACCAGGACACTGACGGCGTTCACAAGGGAATGACAACATCAACATCGACACTTCCATAACAGCACACGAAAGCCACTCGACCGTGTAAATTCATGAATTTTGGACTCATAACTATTATTTGGTATTGTATGATCCTCAATGTCATCATAACTATTCTTTTATCTTGTATCGTCATCACAGTCATCATAACTTGTACATGTCATCGCTTATTTACCTGTTTATGTTCAATTTTTCTTGAACATTATAGAGAAAATATGTAACATGAAAAAGGGGGGAATGTGGTGATATGCATCACTGTAAATACACAAGGGGTTAATGTAAATACACTACGACTAAGTTAACATTAGAGGGAGCACCAGAGACGTCATGACATGCAGACATACAGCTAATGAGCACATAGAATAGGACACGACCAATGGGCAATCAAGACATCCAGAGGTGACACTACCACAAGGGGGCATTACACAACCCATATATAAGTACAGGGCACACATGCTCTGTCTCTTTCCACAGGCGACACTTAGAGAGTAGGCCAGGGGCAGATCAGAAGCATCACACCCACCACGTGGCTGAGAGCAGGCTGGTTAGTTAGACTGAGTTACTATAGCAAGATTAGCAGGAGAGTCAAACTCATAGAGAACTGTGCTAATGGTTCAATAAATCACATTGAATTACTTCAAAGTCTGGAATATCTATTGGTCAAAGTTGCATTGAGTTGCAGCCTGTGTTATCCCAGAGTACAAACACAACATACGGTTTTACCTTTGTGTGCATGCTTTGAAGTACACAAAGGTTGATAATGTGTGAGAATGATTTGTTGCACACTTTGCCCGTGATTGGTTGTTCCTCTGTTTGAATGAGCTGCTGTGTATGGAGGTTTTATAACTGTAAGAATTATTTGTCGCACTAGAAATCTCTTGTCAAATGTTTACCAAGTGGGACGGAGACAGCAGTTGCAATAAGTGAGGTTTTATTCAGATGGGACAATGACAAGTTTAAATCCCCACCTGATCGGCTGCTCAAAGTCGCCTCCGTTTCCCCGGTCAGTTTCCCAAACCTCTGGAAATTCCTGTTACTGCAGAAATATTTGGATTGTCTGTGAGAGACGTCAATCAGAGAGCCCACCCACTCTGCCCATTCTCTCCTCTTCCTCTACCACAGCTGCTTCACTTCCTGTAGGGACTCCAAACCAAGTCAGGAGATGGTGAGTGAAGGAGCAGAATTTAGAAGAATTACATTGCACAATATCCACACTAATGTTCAGGCAGTCTGACTATCCTGTGGGCAGTCAGGTGTGGAAATGCCCCTTATGCTGTGTGAGAAGTTCCAGCTCAGAGACCTGTTTACTCGGTGCTTTGTGCTGAGCTGTTTGATTGGCTGTGTGTTGGATATTGAGGGTGTTTATTGGAAGCATTTCCCTTCTGATTTACAGGCTGAGTTTTGTTGATGGATCATTGCTGAATATGAGAAGGTGAGGTGTCATTATCTGGGAGGCGCAAAGACACATTTATTGAAATGTCTTTAAATGTCTTCAAAGATTTTACCTGAAGTTCCCGGCCTTTCCCAGAAGCCTGAGCTTGGATTCAATAGTGCAGTGCTGTGTCTGAGAGCTGAATTTGGGATGTGCCGTCTGAGTGAGTGCAGTGTGTCTAATTTCCCAGGATCAACCAGAACCCTTCAATCAGCTACGCTGAAGCAGTATTTTCCTTAGCTTCCGGCACTTCCTGGCCAGTGTGTTTTCTTCAAATAATTTGTGAAAACAAGAGATGAAATTTCAAAATCTCCATTGAATTAACACCTCTCCTGAGCGTTTTTATGTTAAACACATGCTCACTGGACTTCGCTGGCACAACTCGAGCGCATAGAGAATTGATAGCATGTTTTACACTCGCCCAGCTGTCTTTTCCATTTCCCTCATGGTGCCTGGGAAGATGGGGTTCTGGGTGGAGGATAGAAAGTAGCCACGTTGTCTGCTCCCAGTCACCATCCAGTGTCCCTGCTGGACAGTCAAGTGAGGATAAAGAATGGACTTGTATCTGATGCCTGACACAGCGGAATGGCAGACTAGCACTCACTGTGGAACAGTCTCTAACTGGGAGGTGGCAGTGGCACATTCACTGGACCAATATTACCAGGTACTCGGGCTAATGCTCTGGGGACTTGGATTCAGATCACCTCACAGCAGGTGGTGGAATTTAAATTCAATTTATAATCTGGATTTAAAAGCTAGTCTCAGTAATAATGGCCATGCAATCATTGTCAATTGTCAAAACAACCCTCTGGTTCATTAATGTCCTTTGGAGAAGGAAATCTGCCATCCTTACCTGATCTGGTCTACATATGAATGCAAACCCACAGTAATGTGGTTGACTCTTAAATACACTCTGAAATTAATTCAGCAATCCACTCAATTGTTTAATGACTATTCACAGTGCAATGAAATCACATTAGACATCAACCTATGCACTGGAAAACGACAATGGTAAACCCAGCCCTGTCGACCCTGCAGAGTCCTCCTAGGGGGCTTGTGCCAAAATTGGGAGAGCTATCCCACAGACTGATCAAGCTACTGCCTCACATTCACTGAATAATACCCCAGACACCACCATCACCCTGACTGGGAATGCCCCATCCCACCAGCAGGACAGACCCACCAGAGGTCACAGGCACAGCAGAATACAGTCAGAGTGAGTTATGCTGGGAGTGCACAACATTGACTCAGAACCTATGAAGTTTCATGTTCCAGAGGAGGTTCACAAGAATGATCCCTGGAATGAAGATCTTGGCGTATGAGGAACGGTTAAGGACTCTGGGTCCGTACTCAGAGTTCAGAAGGATGAGGGGGATCTTATTGAAACTTACAGGATACTGCGAGGCTTGGATAGAGTGCATGTGGAGAGAAGTTTCCACCAGTAGGAAAAACTAGGACCAGAGGGCACAGCCTCAGACTGAAGGAAGATCCTTTAAAACTGAGATGAGGAGGAATTTCTTCAGCCAGATTGTGCGGAATCTGTGGAACTCTTTGCCGCAGAAGGCTGTGGAAGCCAAATCACTTGAGTGTCTTTAAAACAGAGTTAGATAGGTTCTTGATTCATAAAGGGATCAGGGGTTATGGGGAAAAGGCAGGAGAATGAGGATGAGAAAAATATCAGCCATGATTGAATGGCGGAGCAGACTCGATGGGCTGTGGCCTAATTCTGCTCCTATGGCTTATGGTCTTATCAGGTTAAACATGGCCAAGGAACCCTCCTGCTGGTCACAACCTTCCTCTCCCCTCCCCCATAACCTTCCCCTCCCCTCCCACGCCCCTCAGCTGATCAATCAGTACTTCCTCCATGTTGAATACCAGTTGACCAATTGGATGATGTCCAGGACACAGAATATACTCTGGGTGAAAACCTCATTCTCCATCACTGACAGGGGACTCAGCACCAATACTAACCGACTGAGTGAGTCCTAAAGGACATAGCTACTGGTCTGGGGCAGGTGATGAGGGAAGCAACAAGAGGGAAAGGCTACACGACCACATTTTCATCAATCTACCTGAAACTAATATATTGTCCATGTCAGTATTGGCAGTAACTACCACACAGTCCTTGTGAAGGCAAAGTCCTGTTTTCACCTTGAGGATCATGTTGCGTGACACTACCACTGTGTTAAATTGCATGAATTTCAAACAGATTCAGCCACTGAGTTTTGGAGCTCAGGTTTCCAGTACTTTTGCCAGAATGTTGTCAGGGCCCATATTGCTGTATCCAGTTGTCTTCAAATGTTTCTTGGTAATAAAATTGGCTGAAGACTGGCATCTGTGATGCTGGAGACCTCAGGAGGAGGCAAAATTGGATCATCTTCTTGGCCCTCCTGGGTGAAGATTATTGCAAATGCTTCTTCTGCACCGATTTGTTGATCTCCTCCATCATTGGGGGTGGAGACATTTGTCTGATTGTTGTTTAATTACCAACCACCATTGACAACTAGATGTGGCGGAACTGCAGAGCTTAGATCTGATCCATTGGTTGTCGGATTGCAGAATTCCCACCATCAACATCCTGGGAGTTACCATTGACGAGAAACTGAACTGGAAGAGCAAAATAAATATGGTAGCTCCAAGAACTGGTCAGAAGCTGGGAATTCTGCGGTGAGTAACTCACCTCCACTCCCGAAAGCTATCTACTACTTGCCTGACAGGAATGTGATGGAATATTCTCTACGTACGTGAATCAGTGCAGCTCCACAAAGTCACAAAGCCCAACACCATCCAGGACAAAGCCCGCTTGATTGGCACCGCATCTACCTTCAACATTCACTCCACCCTCCACTAGCAGTGCACAGTGACAGCATTGTGCACAATCTACAAGATGCACTACAGCAACTCACCAAGGTTCATTCAACAGTTTCTTTCAAATCCACGACCTCTACCATCTGGAAGGACAAAGGCACTGAATGCATGGTAACAGACCCACCTGCAAATTCCCCTCCAAGCCTCATACCATCCTGACTTGGAACTTTATCGATGTTTCTTCACTGTTATTGTGTCAACTCCCACCCTAACATCATCGTGGGTGTACCTGTACCCCATGGAGTTCAGTGGTTCAAGAAAGTGGCTCATCTTAAGGTAATGAAACATAGGAAATAGGAGCAGGAGGATGCCATTTGGCACTTCGCGGCAGCTCCACCTTTCATTATGATCATGGCTGATCATCCAACTCAATAGCCTAATCCCACCTTCCCCCGATATAATTTGATCCATAACGCCCCAAGTGCTTTTTCTAACTGCTTCTTGAAAACATAATGTTTTGGCCCCAACCACTTCCTGTGGTAACACATTTTAACGGCTCACCACTCTCTGAGTGAAGACATTTCTCCTCATCTCTTTCCTAAATGGTCTGCCCTCTGACTGTGACCCCTGATTCTGGACACCCCCACCATCGTAAACATCCTTCTTGCATCTACCCTGTCTTGTCCTGTTAGAATTTTTTAGGTTTCTATGAGATTCCCCTCATTCTTCTGAACTCCAGCGAATGCAGTCCAAACCGACTTAATCTCTTCCCAAATGTCCATCCTGCCATACCAGGAATCAGTCTGGTGGACCTTCACTGCTCCCTCACTATAGCAAGAGCATCCTTCCTCAGATAAGGAGACCAAAACTGCACACAATATTCCAGATGTGGCCTCACCAAGGCCTGTCTAATTGCAGAAAGACATCTCTGCTTCTGTGTTCGAATCCTCTCGTAATGAAGGCCAGCATACCATTTGCCTTCTTTCCACCTGCTGTACCTGCATGCTTACCTTCAGCAACTAGTGTATGAGGACACCCAGGTATTGTTGCACATTCCCCTCTCCTATTTTATGGCCATTCAGATAATAGTTTGCCTTCCCATTTTTGCTACCAAGGTGGATAACCTCGCATTTATCCAAATTATACTGCATCTGCCATTGATTTGCCCACTGACTCAACTTGTCCAAATAACACTGAAGGATCTCTGCATCCTCCTCACAGCTCACCCTCCCACCCAACTTTGCGTCATCTGCAAATTTGGAGATATTACATTTTGTTGCCTCATCTAAATCATTAATATATATTGTGAATAGCTGGGGTCATAGCACTGATCCCTGCAGTACCCCACTCATCACTGCTGGCCAATTTGGAAAAAGACCACTTAATTCCAACTCTTTGTTTCCTGTCTGCCAACAGGTTTTCTATCCAATTTCCCTAATCTTCCCCTAATCCCATGCGCTTTAATTTTACACGCTAATCTCTTATGTGGGATTTTGTCAAAAGCCTTAATAAAGTCCAAATAAACCACATCCACTGGCTCCCTTTCATTAACTCTACCAATTACATCCTCGAAGAATTCCAGTAGATTTGACAAGCATGATTTCCCCTTCATAAATCCATGCTGACTCTGTCCGATCCTACTACAGTTTTCTACGTTCTCTGCGATAAACCTTTGATTCGAAAATTCTCCCCACTACCGACATCAGGCTTACTGATCTATAATTCTGTTTTCTCTCTACCTACCTTTTTAAATAGTTGGATTACATTAGCTATCCTCCAGTCTGCAGAGACTGTTCCAGAGTCTGTAAAATCTTGGAAGATGACCACCAATGCATCCACTATTTCTAGAGCCACTTGCTTAAGTACTCTGGGATATAGATTCTACATTATGTCCCTGGGGATTTATCAGCTTTCAATCACATCAATTTCCCCAATACCATTTCCCTACTAATATTGAGCTCCTTCAGTTCCTTCCTCTCACTAAACCCTGCATCCCCGACATTTCTGGTATCTGATTTGTGTCCTCATTTGTGAAGACAGAACCAAAGAGTATGTCTTCAGTTGCACAGCCATTTCTTTGTCCCCTATTGTCTATGTTAGCCTAGCCAGCGAGACCCACATCTTATCAAATTATAAATTTTAAAAACTGGAAATTGTTTCCTTTCCTGTTTTACAGAAGGATTGCCTCGTACTGCATCATAGAATACAGAGAGGATAGACACTGCAGATAGATCCTGACCATCACTCAAGGAGCAACTGTGGGAAGATATCCAGTCCCTTCATAGCATTGCTCAACACAGAGAAGGTTGGGCAGTGAAACCATCATCTGGAAATCGGTCGGGTCAAGGGAGCTTTGGCATATCATCAGATCTGAAACTGGTCAGTGGTGTGGAACCTTCCATCAGAACCAGCCTTTCCGAAGGTTCAGCTGTGGGTGATTGGTTAGGGTGAGGCTGTGAAGAAGTGTGAGTGGGCTTCAAGTGTGGTGAGAGCGTCAATCAAGTTTCGCGAACCATTGACTTATTCCGACAGATGACAGATTGTTCAAGTGTGAGGTGCGTGAGGAGGGCTGCACAGGCTCATAAGGTCTCCTAACACTAAAACGTGCATCTGTTCTACAACCATTAACACTAGCTTCATGGAAGGGAAACAATTCAAGTGTGAGATCTGTGACCGAGCCTTCACACACCAAAGGAAGCTCATGATTCACCGACGCAGCCACACTGGGGAGAAGCCATTCAAATGTGAGGTGTGTAACAAGGGTTTTGCACAGTTATCAGGCCTGGTGAATCACCAGCCCGTTCACACAGGGGAAAAACCATTTACATGTGAGCTGTGCGACAAATCATTCACAAATTTATCGAACCTCCGCAAACACCAACGCATTCATACAGGGAAGAAACCATTCACATGTGAGGTGTGTAACAAATCATTCTCACAGTCATCGAACCTTCGCACACACCAACGTACTCACACAGGGGAAAAACCATTCACTTGTGAGGTGTGCAACAAATCATTTACAAATCCATCAAACCTCCGCACACACCAACGCACTCACACAGGGGTAAAAACATTCACATGTCAAGTGTGCAGCAAATCTTTCTTGTTGGCATCAACTCTCCACCTGCATCAACGCATTCACACAGGGGAGAAACCATTCACATGCAAAGTGTGTGACAAATCATTCTCACATTTATCAAGTCTCCACAAACACCAGCCTGTTCACACAGGTGAAAAAGCATTCGCGTGCGAGGTATGTGACAAATCGTTTACAACTTCATCGAACCTCCGCAAACACCAACGCATTCACACAGGAGTAAAACCATTCACATGCCAAATGTGTGACAAATCCTTTTTGTTGTCATCAAGTCTCCATATTCACCAACGTATTCACACAGGGGAGAGACCATTCGCTTGTGAAACATGTGACAAGTCATTCTCAGATTTATCGACTCTCCGCAAACACCAACGCGTTCACACAGGGGAAAAACCGTTCACATGCAAAACCTGTGACAAATCATTCTCAGAGTCGTCGACTCTCCACAAACACCAACGCATTCACACCGGGGAAAGACCATTCACATGCGAAGTGTGCGAGAAATCGTTCACAGATTCATCGAACCTCCGCACACACCAACGTATTCACACAGGGGAGAAACCATTCATGTGTGATATGTGTGGCAAATCGTTCATGCTATCATCGAGCCTCCTCGTGCATCAACGCATTCACACAGGGGAGAAACCATTCATTTGCGAGGTATGTGACAAATCATTCATGCTGTCATCAAGTCTCCTCGTGCATCAACGCATTCATACAGGGGAGAAACCATTTAAATGCGAGGTGTGTGACAAATCATTCTCTGAATCAGGGAACCTCCGAGCACACCAACACATTCACACTGGGGAGAGACCATTCAAGTGTGAGGTGTGTGAAAAATCATTCTCTCAGTCATCAAACCTCTACAGGCACCAGAACATTCACACAGGGCAGAAACCGTTCAAGTGTGAGGTGTGTGACAAATCATTCTCATCGTCATCTGACCTCCTCTTACACCAACGCACTCACACAGGAGAAAAACCGTTCAAGTGTGAGGTGTGTGATAAATCATTCACAACTTCATCAACCCTCCACAGACACCAAGGCATTCACACGAGGGAGAAACTATTCAAGTGTGAGGTGTGTGATGAACCATTCTCTGCATCAAGTCTCCATGAACACCAACATTTTCACGGGGAGAAAATATTCACATGCAAGGTGGTCAGAAAAACACTTTAAGGCCATCAACCTTCCTGTTCCATCTGAGGATCCACACAGGGGAGCAACCGTTTAAATGTAAGGTTGTGATAATGCTTCGATTATGTTTTCAACTCTTCTGGGACAGCAGAGATATCACAGTGTAAACATTTTCTGATGTGATGTTCCTGGGAGAGTTTTCACTAATTCTTGAGATTTTCTGAAGCACCAGAAGATTCTCACTGGTGAGAAACCGTACAGGTTTGAGGTGTGCGACAAAACTTTTAGACAGTCAATGTATCTCCTGATCCATAAATACATACAGGAAGAGAAACCCTATTAGTCTGAGTTCAGTAATAAAACCTTCACACAAGTTTTGAACCTCCGGAACATCAGTGAACCCATACGGGAACCACCTAACCATGTTCTGGTCAATCTATCATCAGAATGTGAATCTCCACTCAAGCTTCCTGCAAAGGATGTTCAGTGATGTTGGGATACAGAGCAAGAAGCAGCTTTCACTCACATCAAATAACTATGACGACAAAGCTAGTGCTGAGGTACTATGGTGCCAATGATGAAGTTACCCTGCAGTGAGATGCCAATGAAACAGGACTTGAAGCAACCCTCATGCAGCAAGAACAACCAGTTGTGTTTGTACCCAGAGCATTAACAAAAACTGAACAATGATATGCACAGATTGAGAAAGAGTGCCTTGTTATTGTCTTTGTGAGTATTTCAACCAGTACCTGTTTGGGAAAGAAAAAGTGATGGTAGAGTCTGACCACAAACCACTTCATGGCATCTTTCTCAAGCCACTTCTATCTGCTCCAAAGTGATTACAATGGATGTTACTTCATTTGCAGAGATATAATTTGGAAGTGAAGACCTGAACATTTTAAAGATTATATGTGCAATGTGTGTGTAGGGACAGACAAAATTGGACCGGACTGGAAAGAACAAAGGTTTTTGTTCAAGTGTGATCATTTTCATGTGATCATGGACTATCTCTGAGTAAATTGTAAATAAAAGGGAATTTGTAGGATTGTAATCCCCTCCAACTGGACTCTTAGTAAATATATAACCCAGAAAGCTTCATGGACATAAACACGGCAAACAAACAGGCCAAACCTCAACACACAGAGGCAGGCTGTACTGTCAGGGGTTAATGTACAAAGCATGTTGACACCGAGATCAAGTCGATTCTGTGCAAAGCCGGGATATTATCATTTCAAAGGCACAAAACAACGACCATCAGACAATCCAATTAAAGAAACTGAGAGACCATCAGAGCTGATCAGATGACAGACAAACAAACCACACGGACAACAGCTGAGGAGAAATGGACTTTATCACATACACATCAACATGGGAGCCAGAGATGAAAGGGTTCTCTTATGAGGAAGTTTGAGTTGATTATGACTCTTCAGAGTCTGGAAGGATAAGAGATAATTTTATTGAAACAAGTCAGAATCTGAGCGGAATTGACAAACTTAATGTTGAGAGAATATTTCATCTTGTGGGGGAATCTAGACTAGGCAGCTACTTTCCTAAAATAGGTCACCCATTGAATGCAGAGATGAGGAATTGCTTCTCTCAGTGACTTGTAAGTGTTTTGGCTGGTTTAGCTCAGTGGGCTAGACAGCTGGATTGTAATGCAGAACAAGGCCAGCAGCGCGGGTTCAATTCTCGTACCAATTTACCCGAACAGGTGCTGGAATGTGGCGACTCGGGGCTTTTCACAGTAACTTCATACTTGTGACAATAAAAGATTATTATTATTGTTATTATTAATTTGAATTTTCTATCCCAGAAAACTGGAGGCTGAGTCATTGAATAAATTCAAGGCTAGACAGACAGATTTGTGAATTATAATGTGCAAATGGTTTGGGGGAACATTCCAGAAAGTGGAGTGAGGCCAAGAGCAGATCAGCTATGATCCTACAGAATTAGCAGAGCAGATTCAAGGGGCTAAATAGTCTGCTCCTGCTCCTATTTCTTATGTATTTTCAGATGGAATCAGTTTGAATTTTTGGTATATAACCATCACAATGTTTTATGTATTACTATTCTGTGCCTTACTCTCAAAAGTTAATTAATTTTAATCATAGATTTGTGAGAAAGCTGTTTGGTGACCGTTTCAATCTTCCAAGAAATATTAATCAAAGAGCACTAGATCGATCTTTAACCTCCCCTGCCCCCCACCCCTCCCCCACCAGAACAGTTAGCTGAAAAATAACCATTCTTCTATAGCACCTCCCAATCCAATGATCTCGACCAAGAACTGCATGGAAACCTCTATGACATCTCACCTGAATAGACTCCATTGTTTTGGTCGTGGAAACAACATTGTGATGAATGGATTTGCCTGGACTAGGTTAAAGGGACTAAAAAGGTGCTAAGCAGATACATGGGAACCACCTGCAAGATTCCTTATAAATCACACACCAAATCATACATGGAACATTTTGATGTTTATGTATTGGGGTTCAAATTGATTCAATCTGAAAATATATAAAAACATAAAAAATAGGAGTTGGGACGTCTTGTTGAAGTTGTACAAGACATTAGTTCGGCCACACTTGGAATACTGTGTACAGTTCTGGTCATCCTATTATAGAAAGCATATTATTAAACTAGAAAGAGTGCAGAAAATATTTAGGAAAATGATACCGGGACTTGATGGTTGAGTTGTAAAGAGAGACTGGATAGACTGGGACTTTTTTCCCTGGATTATAGGAGGCTTAGGGGTGATCTTATAGAGGTCTATAAAACAATGAGAGGCACAGATGAGGTAGATAGTCAACACTTTCCCCAAAGGTCGGGTGGTCTAAAACTAGAGGGCATATGTTTATGGTGAGAGGGGAGAGATACAAAAGGGTCCACAAAGGCATTTTTTTTCCACACAGGGTGGTAAGTGTCTGGAATGAGCTGCCAGGGGCAGTAGTAGAGGCAGGTACAATTTTGTCTTTTAAAAAGCATTTAGACAGTTATATGGGTAAGGTGGATAAAAAGGGCTATGGGCCAAATGCGAGTAATTGGGACTAGCTTAGTGGTAAAAACTGGGCGGCTTGGACAAGTTGGGCCGAAGGGCATGTTTCCATGCTGTAAACCTCTATGAGTCTATGACATCTCACCTGAATGAGCTCCATTGTTTTGGTCATGGAAACACCATTGTGATGAATGGATTTGTCTCGACCAGGCTAAAGAGACCCTAAAAAGGTGCTAAGCACCGACCGTCCAAACAGAATGTCTCCAGAAAATATGTTTTGATATTTTCAATAAAGTTTTGAAATAAAAAGGCCAAGACCGTCGTGTGTGACACTACAGTCACCAAGGAGAGTCAGGAAGGATCAATCTGATACAGCTCACACCAGAAGGACCAACCGAGTATCAGCCAGATCCGAGGAATAGTGGTGCTGAGTTTCAAGGATAGATTAAGATAGCAACTAAATCCTGAGGGGGTTTGAGTTGAACTGGTTAAAATTTGGGTAGAAATGTGAGGTTTTTCCTGTGGTTTTTCAGTGGAGGATTTTATTAACAAGCTGTAGTTT